>NC_086455.1:55827727-56157727 GCF_028390025.1 Pseudophryne corroboree
CAACACATGTGTGCGGCACTGGACTGGTTTTATACGCCAGTACCACTGGACTTGTACGGCAGTATCACTGTAATTATATAGCAGTATCACTGGAATTATATGGCAGTACCACTGGACTTATGTGACAGTATCACTGGAATTATACGGCATTATCACTGGATTTATATGGCAGTACCACTAGACTTATATGGCAGTACCACTGGACTGGATTTATATGGCAGGATCACTGGATTTATATGCCAGTACCACTGGAATTATACGGCAGTATCACTGGATTTATATGGCAGTTCCACTAAACTGGAATTATATGGCAGTACTGCTGGATTTATGTGGCAGTATCTCTGGAATTATATGGCAGTATCACTGGATTTATACGGCAGTACCACTGGACTGGATTTATACGGCAGGATCACTGGATTTATATGCCAGTACCACTGGAATTATATGGCAGTATCACTGGAGTTATATGGCCAGAGTCGGCCTTAGGCATAGGCAAACTAGGCAAATGCCTAGGGCATTTGGTATGCTTAGGGGCACCAGCAGCTTCTGCTGATTAAAATGATATGTGGCATGCCTATATTCTGTGTGTGACTACGGCTGTATCTGCATACGAAATGCTACGTTGTGTGTATTCCTGGAAATCAATGTAATGTAGCATTTTGTATGCAGATACAGCCGCAGTCGCACACAGAATGTAGACATGCCACATATCATTTTAATCAGCAGAAGCTGCTTGCGCATCTTAGCCACATAGTAATGCAAATAAGATGCATTTTCATAAACAAAAGGCGCCCGACGTTAGCAGAGCTGCTGGCTGACTCATGCCAGGCATTTCCTGCAGAACTAGTGGCAGTGCTAGGGGGCACCAGCCAAAATCTTGCCTAGGGCATCATATTGGTTAGGGCCGGTTCTGTATATGGCAGTACCACTGGACTGGAATTATATGGAAGGATCACTGGACTTTTACGCCAGTACCACTGAAATTATATGGCAGTATCACTGGACTTATATGGAAGTACCACTGGACTGGATTTATACAGCAGGATCACTGGATTTATAAGCCAGTACCACTGGAATTATACGGCAGTATCACTGGAATTATACAGCAGTATCACTGGAATTATACGGCAGTATCACTGGACTTATATGGCAGTACCACTGGATAGCATTTATACAACAGGATCACTGGACTTTTTGCCAGTACCACTGGAAATATATGACAGTATCACTGGATTTATACGGCTGTATCACTGGACTGGAATTATACGGCAGTACCACTGGATGTATATGGCAGTACCACTGGACTGGATTTATACGGCAGCATCACTGCATTTATATGCCAGTACCACTGGAATTATATGGCAGTATCACTGTAATTATATGGCAGTATCACTGACATTATACAGCAGTACTACTGGTCTTATATGGCTGTATCACTGGACTGGATTTATATAGCAGTATCATTGGATTTATACGGCAGTACCACTGGAATTATATGGCAGTATCACTGGAATTATACGGCAGTACCACTGGACAGCATTTATACAACAGGATCACTGGATTTTTGCCAGTACCACTGGAATTATACGACAGTATCACTGGATTTATACGGCTGTATCACTGGACTGGAATTATACGGCAGTACCACTGGATTTATATGGCAGTACCACTGGACTGGATTTATACGGCAGCATCACTGCATTTATATGCCAGTACCACTGGAATTATATGGCAGTATCACTGTAATTATATGGCAGTATCACTGACATTATACAGCAGTACTACTGGTCTTATATGGCTGTATCACTGGACTGGATTTATATAGCAGTATCATTGGATTTATACGGCAGTACCACTGGAATTATATGGCAGTATCACTGGAATTATACGGCAGTACCACTGGACTTATACGGCAGTATTACTGGACTGGATTTATACGGCAGGATCACTGAACTTTTATACCAGTATCACTGGATTTATGTGGCAGTATCTCTGGAATTATACGGCAGTATCACTGGACTTATACGGCAGTACCACTGGACTGGATTTATACGGCAGGATCACTGGATTTATATGCCAGTACCACTGGAATTATATGGCAGTATCACTAGAGTTATATGGCCAGAGTCGGCCTTAGGCATGGGCAAACTAGGCAAATGCCTAGGGCATTTGGTATGCTTAGGGGCACCAGCAGCTTCTGCTGATTAAAATGATATGTGGCATGCCTATATTCTGTGTGTGACTACGGCTGTATCTGCATACGAAATGCTACGTTGTGTGTATTCCTGGAAATCAATGTAATGTAGCATTTTGTATGCAGATACAGCCGCAGTCGCACACAGAATGTAGACATGCCACATATCATTTTAATCAGCAGAAGCTGCTTGCGCATCTTAGCCACATAGTAATGCAAATAAGATGCATTTTCATAAACAAAAGGCGCCCGACGTTAGCAGAGCTGCTGGCTGACTCATGCCAGGCATTTCCTGCAGAACTAGTGGCAGTGCTAGGGGGGCACCAGCCAAAATCTTGCCTAGGGCATCATATTGGTTAGGGCCGGTTCTGTATATGGCAGTACCACTGGACTGGAATTATATGGAAGGATCACTGGACTTTTACGCCAGTACCACTGAAATTATATGGCAGTATCACTGGACTTATATGGAAGTACCACTGGACTGGATTTATACAGCAGGATCACTGGATTTATAAGCCAGTACCACTGGAATTATACGGCAGTATCACTGGAATTATACAGCAGTATCACTGGAATTATACGGCAGTATCACTGGACTTATATGGCAGTACCACTGGATAGCATTTATACAACAGGATCACTGGACTTTTTGCCAGTACCACTGGAAATATATGACAGTATCACTGGATTTATACGGCTGTATCACTGGACTGGAATTATACGGCAGTACCACTGGATTTATATGGCAGTACCACTGGACTGGATTTATACGGCAGCATCACAGCATTTATATGCCAGTACCACTGGAATTATATGGCAGTATCACTGTAATTATATGGCAGTATCACTGACATTATACAGCAGTACTACTGGTCTTATATGGCTGTATCACTGGACTGGATTTATATAGCAGTATCATTGGATTTATACGGCAGTACCACTGGAATTATATGGCAGTATCACTGGAATTATACGGCAGTACCACTGGATTTATACGGCAGTATTACTGGACTGGATTTATACGGCAGGATCACTGAACTTTTACACCAGTATCACTGGAATTATATGGCAGTATCACTGGAATTATACAACAGTACCACTGGACTTATATGGCATTACCACTGGACTGGAATTATACATCAGTACCACTGGATTTATGTGGCAGTATCACTGGAATTATACGGCAGTATCACTGGATTTATACGGCAGTACCACTGTGACTGGATTTATATGGCAGGATCACTGGATTTATACGCCAGTACCACTGGGATTTTATGGCAGTATCACTGGAATTATACGGCAGTACCACTGGATTTATACGGCAGTAACACTGGACTGGATTTATATGGAAGGATCACTGGAATTTTACACCAGTACCACTGAATTTATATGGCAATATCACTGGAATTATATGGCAGTACCACTGGATTTATATGGCAGTATCACTGGAATTATACAGCAGTATCACTGGAATTATACGGCAGTATCACTGGACTTATATGGCAGTACCACTGGACAGCATTTATACAACAGGATCACTGGATTTTTGCCAGTACCACTGGAATTATACGACAGTATCACTGGATTTATACGGCTGTATCACTGGACTGGAATTATACGGCAGTACCACTGGATTTATATGGCAGCACCACTGGACTGGATTTATACGGCAGCATCACTGCATTTATATGGCAGTACCACTGGAATTATATGGCAGTATCACTGTAATTATATGGCAGTATCACTGACATTATACAGCAGTACTACTGGTCTTATATGGCTGTATCACTGGACTGGATTTATATAGCAGTATCATTGGATTTATACGGCAGTACCACTGGAATTATATGGCAGTATCACTGGAATTATACGGCAGTACCACTGGACAGCATTTATACAACAGGATCACTGGATTTTTGCCAGTACCACTGGAATTATACTACAGTATCACTGGATTTATACGGCTGTATCACTGGACTGGAATTATACGGCAGTACCACTGGATTTATATGGCAGTACCACTGGACTGGATTTATACGGCAGCATCACTGCATTTATATGCCAGTACCACTGGAATTATATGGCAGTATCACTGTAATTATATGGCAGTATCACTGACATTATACAGCAGTACTACTGGTCTTATATGGCTGTATCACTGGACTGGATTTATATAGCAGTATCATTGGATTTATACGGCAGTACCACTGGAATTATATGGCAGTATCACTGGAATTATACGGCAGTACCACTGGACTTATACGGCAGTATTACTGGACTGGATTTATACGGCAGGATCACTGAACTTTTATACCAGTATCACTGGAATTATATGGCAGTATCACTGGAATTATACAACAGTACCACTGGACTTATATGGCATTACCACTGGACTGGAATTATACATCAGTACCACTGGACTTATGTGGCAGTATCACTGGAATTATACGGCAGTATCACTGGATTTATACGGCAGTACCACTGTGACTGGATTTATATGGCAGTATCACTGGATTTATACGCCAGTACCACTGGGATTTATGGCAGTATCACTGGAATTATACGGCAGTACCACTGGACTTATACGGCATTAACACTGGACTGGATTTATATGGAAGGATCACTGGAATTTTACGCCAGTACCACTGAATTTATATGGCAGTATCACTGGAATTATATGGCAGTACCACTGGACTTATATGGCAGTACCACAGGACTGGAATTATACAGCAGTATCACTGGAATTATACAGCAGTATCACTGGAATTATACGGCAGTACCAATGGATTGGATTTATTCAGCAGGATCACTGGACTAATACGCCAGTATCACTGGAATTATACACCAATATCACTGGAATTATACGGCAGTACCACTAAATTTATATGGCAGTACCACTGGACTAGATTTATACAGAAAGGATCACTTGATTTATACGCCAGTACCACTAGAATTATACGGCAATATCACTGGAATTATACAGCTGTATCACTGTAATTATATGGCAGTACCACTGGTTTTATACGGCAGTACCAATGGATTGGATTTATACAGCAGGATCACTGGATTTATATGCCAGTACCACTGGAATTATATGACAGTATCACTGGAATTATACGGCAGTATCACTGGATTTATACGGCAGTACCACTGGACTGGATTTATATGACAGGTTCACTGGACTTATATAGCAGTACCACTGGACTGAATTATATGGCAGTACCACTGGACTTATATGGCAGTACCACTGGACTGGATTTATATGGCAGCATCACTGGATTTATATGCCAGTACCACTGTATTTATATGGCAGTATCACTTTAATTATACAGCAGTATCACTGGAATTATACGGCAGTACTACTGGTCTTATACGGCAGTACCACTGGACTGGATTATACGGCAGTATCACTGGACCTAATTGCCAGTACCACTGGAATTATACGGCAGTATCACTGGAATTATACGGCAACATCACTGGATTTATACGTCCGTACCACTGGATTTACATGCCAGTACCACTGGACATATACGGCAGTATCACTGGATTTATACGGCAGTACTGCTGGACATATACGGCAGTAACGGTGGACATATTCGACAGTATCACTGGACATATACTGCTGTACCACTGGACATATACAGCAGCACAGGGACTCCACCACTGGACTGATGCAGGACAACACAGTACCACTGCAATGGACTGGACTTATACAGCAGCACTGGACATATGGCAGCAGAGGACACTACCACTGTGACTGGACTGATGCAGCACAAGACATTACCACTGTACAGATGCAGGACAACACAGAACCACTCTAATGGACTGGATTTATACAGCAGCACTGAACATATGGCAGCAGAGGACACCACCACTGTGACTGGACTGATGCAGCACAATACACCACCACTGAACTGATGCAGCACAACACAGCACCACTGGACTGGACTTATACAGCAGCACGGGACATCTAGCAGGAGAGGACACCACCACTGTGACTGGACTGATGCTGCACAAGACACTACCACTGTATTGATGCAGGACACTAATGGACACTGAGGACGGAGACACATCCTATCACTTCACTCTCCAATGCTGGAGTGAAAATGGCAGCGACGTGCAGCTCCTTATATGGAATCCAAACCCGTGAAAATCCGACAGCGAGATGATGACGTTTTACCTCGTTCTGGTTTCCGAGTCATATGGGAAAGCCCGAGCCTGACTTGGATCTAAGCTCGGGTATTGAAGTGCGAGAGGGTTTGGTTCTCAGGGAACCGAACACGCTCATCTCTAATATATGGGGGCAATGCCAAGTTGATCGCAGCAGGATTTTTGTTAGCAATTGGGCAAAACCATGTGCACTGCAGGGCAGGCAGATATAACATGTTCAGAGAGAGTTAGATTTGGGTGGGGTGTGTTCAATCTGCAATCTAATTTGCAGTGTAAGAATAAAGCAGCCAGTATTTACCCTGCACAGAAATAAAATAACCCACCCAAATCTAACTCTTTCTGCACATGTTATATCTGCCTCCCCTGCAGTGCACATGGTTTTGCCCAATTGCTATCAAAAATCCTGCTGCGACCAACTTGGAATTACCCCCTATACACGTTGGATAGCACCAGCAAAAAAAACTCAAAATTACTACCATGGAACAATGGTCAAATTGCAGTGGACAATTACAGGTATAAAAGTTAAGTAATAATCCTTCCCTCATAAGCAACAATCTCAAATGGAAACACTATAAAAAAGAAAACACAAGCTTTATAGAACAACATTAACAATGGTGCTAGCAGAAAAATAAAATAAAAAAATGAGGATATAGTGTACTTAATGAGGCATATCATCACCAGAACACACCATACTGACAGCTCAATGGGTAAACCACTAATCACTCTATTTATAGCACAGTGACCGGAAACGGGACCCCGGCCTGGAAGTACTAAGGTGATCACACAAAATAACCTCAAATAAATCAATTAGACAGCGCAGTGGGAAAGGATAGACATAACAACTGCTGGGACATCAGGGGGCCGCCAACCGCTACCTCCATTGAGCGGGCGACACCCTAAAAAAACACTAATTCAACACGTCAAGTAACAAAGGCGGAAGCGCTATGCGCTCCACCAAGGCGGAGACTGGAAGCCCAATGCATTCCAACGGGGCGGAGACTAGAAGTGTTATGCGTTCCAACACCTGCTAAGGCGTGGAACGCACGCCACAGCAACTCATCAATAGTAAAGTTGTAATACTGCGCCCAGGGATACCCGGAAGACAAGGGCTATTAACAATATACAACAAAAACTATACATACATACTGTATAATAAAACACAGCGACAAATATACATACTGTACATAATATAATAGACATACAAAATAATAACATAAAGTAAGGTCTGTGTACAATCCCTGGAACTAATTATTAGATCCAATGCAAAAATAGTATGGAGTTCCATTATGTATAGTAAATATTATTACAGAAGATACTTAATCACAATATCTCTCAGAATGAAAGACTGAAAAGATGCTAATAATGACAATGTATTGTTCTGATCGCTCCCCAACAGTATAGTACTATTATGCACATAAATAATTTATCAAGACTTCCGGTTCCGCCTCCGGCATGTGAGGACGTGCCTTGGAGTAGCTCCGATACCCGGCACCAGATTCAGCATATCACGGCTGTTTGACAACCTCTCAACTCAGTCTGAGCCCCCACCCGATCTCCCTACTTGTCCTCCGGCGGCGTATGGAGAGATATTTTTTCCCCCTCATGCCGAAACAGAAGCAACGCCAGCAGATGCGTGGACGGAACAAGGGGCTTAAAATGGCGCCGGGCGCGGTGGACTCCGGAGATGAAGCCAGCTCAGCACCTTCCTCACCCACCCGAGATCTGCAAGATCAAGGTATTGGAATGCAGATTCCACCCGACCGAGTAGTTCCCCCTCCAGACTCCCCAGTCATGTACAGAGAAATGATAGGGGCAATCAGGGAAGCACTAGGCCCGCTCCTCAAGGAACAAACAGATCATATCGCAAAACAGCTGTCTAGCCTCACTAAGAAAGTTATGAAGACAGAGCATAGAGTGGGCTCACTTTTTGCTGATGTGGCCACTTTACAAGTAGCACAAGCTAAACGGGATCGTTGGCAGAGACAGGTCATGAATAAATTAGACGATTTAGAAAATCGGTCGGTGAGACAGTATCTAAGGGTTGTGGGCCTCCCAAAAACAGTTCAAGGTCCTTGTCACAACTGAGGGCCTGAGCTGACGGGAGGCAGCCTCAGTTGTAGGGGCTGAGATGTACCGGAACCTGGGAGGTTGTATCAGACCCCTGGACATGTAAGTAACATGAATAATAACTGCCCGAAGGCGTGACCACGACAACTTGGATAAAAGTCAATGATGTTTATTATGACAACTCCGCAACACAGCAGCAGTAAAAGAAAACGTAAAAGTCAGCAAAGAATAAATACAGTTCCTGGGTACTACAGGATGGCAGGAGCCACAGGGCACTGGTAGTGTGAGATAGTTCTTATGATCTTCTAGATGGAAAGTCCTTACCAGGCCCGACTGTAGCAATGGAGATAACCCAGGATTGTGCCAGCTGGTGTTCCAGGAAAAGCTGGGTTGCTGAAGATAAAACAGCTGCTGTGGATACTGGCTGGAACCAGACTGTTGTTAGCACGGAGTGGATACTGGCTGGAACCAGTTAAATAATAAATGAACTTGGGAGCGATGAAAAATAATAATACCGGTGGAGAGTGGTAAAGTGTAGAAAGGACACCGGCCCTTTAAGGGAAGCTGTACTCTGCTGGAAGCTGAGCTGGAAGCAGGTTATGTTGTAGCTGGAAACAGATGAATCCACAATGGATTGGAGAGTCAGGCTACACCGCAGGTGGAATGCTGGTGCGGGTCTCTATGGTGGAAGTCTTGAGACAGGAGCTGGAACCTGGAAGACAATCACAGGAGAGAGACAAACAGGAACTAGGTTTGACAACCAAAGCACTGACGCCTTCCTTGCTCAGGCACAGTGTATTTATACCTGCAGCAAGGAAGGGATTGGCTAGGCAATTATGCAGATTAACAATACTGACAACAGATTGGAGGAAATGATCAGCTGACAGAATCCAAGATGGCTGCGCCCATGCAGACACTTGGAGGGAAGTTTGGTTTGTAATCCATGTGGTAATGAAAACAGTAATGGCGGCGCCGGCCACTGGAGACAGGAGACGCCAGGCTGACAAGTGCACATCCAACCACGCGGACACAGCGGAGGCCGCGGCTGACGTAATCGCCACTCTGACACTCTGCATGCAGAAGCTCAGGGACGGCGGCGGAGGCCGCGGGAGACGCCATGCCAGATGTAATAAGGCGTTACTGTGACAGCGTCTCAGAGAGACAGGAGAGGATGCAGGAATGTGAAAATTAGGATAACAGATGGGATCCGGTCCTGGAGCGCTGAGCCAGCCTTAGGAGGCATCTGATGGGTAAGAAATGGCGTCCAGATACCCGGATCGTGACAGCACCCCCCCCTTTAGGAGTGGCCCCAGGACACTTCTTTGGCTTTTGAGGAAACTTGGAATGGAATCTCCGGACCAAGGCAGGAGCATGGACATCAGAAGCATTGGTCCATGAACGTTCCTCAGGGCCGTAACCCTTCCAGTCAATAAGATACTGTAGTTGACCGTAACGGTGACGTGAGTCCAGGATCTTGGCCACTTCATACTCAACGCTTCGTTGAGTTTGGACTTTCGGAGTTGGAGGAAGTGAGGAATGAAACCGATTCAAGATCAGCGGTTTCAACAGGGAAACATGGAATGTCCTGGGTATTTTTAAGAAGGGAGGCAACTGGAGTCTGTAAGCAACAGGATTGATGACTTGTTCAATCTTGAAAGGACCGATATAGCGAGGTGCAAACTTCATACTGGGAACTCTTAACCTCAAATTCTTCGTGGATAACCATACCCGATCACCCACCTTGAGAGCAGGAACTGCTCGACGCTTCTTATCCGCAAACTTCTTGTACCTGAACGATGCCTTGAGCAGAGCTGATCGTACGCTCTTCCAGATATTGGCAAACTGATGCAAGGTGATATCCACTGCGGGAACAGAAGTTGCTGGAAGCGGTTGGAACTCAGGGACTTTAGGGTGGAATCCAAAGTTAGTGAAGAATGGTGTTGAAGCAGATGAAGAATGATACTGGTTGTTATGACAGAACTCGGCCCAGGGAAGTAATTGAACCCACTCATCTTGAGAGGAGGACACATAGATGCGGAGGAAGGCCTCCAAGTCATGATTCACCCTCTCGGTTTGACCATTGGTCTGAGGATGGTAAGCCGTGGAAAACTTTAGCTTGACTTGGAGGACTTGACATAAACTTCGCCAGAATTTGGCTGTGAATTGAACTCCTCGATCTGAGATAATTTCTTCAGGAAGACCGTGGAGTCGGAAGATCTCTTGTATGAATACTTGAGCCAACTTGGAAGCTGACGGAAGACCGGTGAGAGGAATGAAGTGTGCCATCTTGGTGAACCGGTCAACTACCACCCAGATGGTATTGAACTTGTTGCACATGGGTAAGTCTGTAATGAAATCCATCGACAAGTGGGTCCATGGTCGACGGGGAACGGATAGTGGAACCAGTTGCCCCGCAGGCGACTGGCGGGATACTTTATGTTGGGCACACTTTGGGCAAGATGCAATAAACTCCAAGACGTCCTTTTTCAGAGTTGGCCACCAATAGGACCTAGAGATAAACTCCAGGGTTTTTTGGATACCTGTATGTCCGGCAAAACGGGAAGCATGGGCCCAATGCATGAGCTTCTTCCTTAGCATCGGCTTCACAAAACTTTTCCCTGATGGGGGCGTAGAGTCCATCCCTACCGTGGAGAATGCCAACGGATTTATAATAGGATGCTTGTCTGAAGACTCTGACTCATTTTCTTGCTCCCATGAGCGGGAAAGGGCATCGGCCTTGCGATTCTGAGAGCCCGGACAGAACTGGAGTTTAAAGTCGAACCTGGAAAAGAAAAGTGCCCATCTGGCCTGACGAGGGTTGAGACATTGTGCGCCCTTCAGGTATAAAAGGTTCTTGTGGTCTGTAAGTATGGTGATTGAATGAGAAGCTCCCTCCAACAGATACCTCCACTCTTCTAGAGCGAGCTTGATGGCTAGCAACTCCTGGTCGCCAATGGCATAGTTGCGCTCAGCTGGGGAGAACTTCCGGGAGAAGAAACTGCAAGGGTGTAAATGGCCATCTTTAGCCCTCTGAGATAACACCGCTCCTACTCCAACGGAGGAGGCATCCACCTCTAAGATGAAAGGAGAGTCGATGTCAGGCTGTTTCAGAACAGGCGCAGAGATGAACCTTTGTTTTAAAAGATGAAATGCTTGCATGGCTTCTTCAGACCACTTGGACGGGTTAGCACCCTTCTTAGTGAAAGCAGTAATAGGCGCCACAATGGTGGAAAAGTCTCGTATAAACTTTCGGTAATAGTTGGCGAACCCTAAGAACCTCTGGACCCCTTTGAGGGTTAAGGGTACCGGCCAATTTTGGATTGCTTGTAGTTTCTCAGGATCCATCTCTAGTCCGGAACCGGACACAATGTACCCTAGAAACGGAATGGACTTGACTTCAAAGACGCATTTTTCTAATTTGCAATAGAGATGATTGACACGGAGACGGGACAGAACCTCTTTAACCCAAAAACGATGTTCCTCTAAATCGTTGGCAAAAATGAGGATATCGTCTAGATAGACCACGACATGACGGTATAGAATGTCTCTGAAGATCTCATTGACAAAATGCTGGAAGACAGCTGGAGCATTGCTCAATCCGAAGGGCATGACGAGGTGCTCATAATGTCCGTCACGGGTGTTAAAGGCGGTCTTCCACTCGTCACCCTCACGGATCCGGATGAGATTGTATGCACCTCGCAAGTCCAGCTTTGTAAAGATGGTAGCTCCGCTAACTCTGTCAAAGAGCTCAGTAATCAGGGGTAAAGGATAACGGTTCTTGATGGTAATGTCGTTCAAACCTCTGTAGTCGATGCACGGCCGCAGACCACCATCTTTCTTTTTTACAAAAAAGAAGCCTGCGCCGGCTGGAGAAGAAGAAGGTCGAATGAACCCCTTTGCTAGGTTCTCTTTAATATATTCCTCCATAGAATGCGTCTCAGGCAGAGACAACGGATAAGTTCGGCCTCGAGGTGGAACTTTCCCTATAACGAGATCAATCGGACAGTCCCATTCTCTATGAGGAGGAAGGATATCAGCAGAAGCTTTACTGAACACATCCGTGAAATCTTGATATGGAGGAGGTGGAACATCAGACGACCTGGGGGAGGAAGAACAGACAGGCAATACTTTAAACAAACATGTCTCAGCACAGGAGGAACCCCATGCCAGGATTTGCGTAGTCGTCCAATCAATTGTAGGATTGTGAAGACGGAGCCATGGAAGGCCCAGGACCACAGGATGTGTGGCTCTTGGAATCACTAAAAAAGAAATAAGTTCGGAATGAAGAACTCCCACTCTCAGACGAACTGGTAGAGTCCTTAAAGAAATAACTGCATCAAAAATTTTGCTGCCATCCACGGCAGTTAAAGAAATGGACGAAGGAAGTCTCTCGGTGGGTAGGGACCACCGTTTAACATAGGCTTCGGTAATAAAGTTCCCAGCTGCTCCGGAATCAAGGAGGGCAATGACGCTCCGATAACGTTGAGCAACTTGAAGCGAGACTGGGAGATTACAATCTTGAGGAGATGGAGAGGAGATCATTACTCCTAGCCGGCCCTCTCCTTGGCGAGCTAGGATTTGGAGTTTCCCGGACGTTTGGGACAGGCATTAATGGTGTGAGACGGAGCTGCACAATAGAGACAGAGAAACTCGGAGAGACGTCTTCGGCGCTCAGCAGGAGTTAAACGGGAACGGCCAAGTTGCATGGGCTCATCTTTAGATGGTGACAGTTGACGAGGAGGAGGAGCAGAAGATTTTGGAGCAGATGATCTTCCACGCTCAGTTGCTCTCTCTCTGAAACGTAAATCAACTTTCGTGCAGAGTGAGATTAGCTCATCTAACTTAGAAGGTAAGTCTCTGGTAGCTAACTCATCTTTAATACGCTCAGATAAGCCATGCCAGAATGCAGCATACAGGGCCTCGTCGTTCCATGCCAGTTCGGATGCCAGGATCTGGAACTGTATCAGATATTGTCCTACAGTACGTGACCCCTGGCGTAAACGGAGAATCTCGGATGAAGCTGAGGTTACCCGGCCTGGCTCGTCGAAGATGCGCCTGAATGTTGACACGAAGGCAGTGTAGGAAGATAGCAGGGTGTCGGACCTCTCCCATAACGGTGATGCCCAATCAAGGGCTGAGCCACTGAGAAGAGAAATAATGTAGGCAATTTTTGTACGGTCACTGGGAAAATTGCCAGGTTGTAGCTCAAACTGAATCTCACACTGGTTGAGAAATCCCCTGCAGAATCTTGGAGATCCGTCAAATTTTGCTGGCGTTGGAAGATGAAGACGTGGAGCAGAAATGGGTAAGGTGGGTGGGGTTATAGCTGGAGTCACTGTGGTTGACGCACCAGACGCGCCTGATCCACGGAGAGTTGTCTGAATCCCATCCAGCCGAGTAGAGAGATCCTGGAGACAGCGGATGATGTGGCCCTGTGCAGCCTCCTGATGTTCTAGTCGGGCTGCCAGTTCTTGCATCGGCCTGGCCGCTTGATCCTGGTCTCCGGCTGGATTCATTAGGTCAGTGCTTACTGTCACAACTGAGGGCCTGAGCTGACGGGAGGCAGCCTCAGTTGTAGGGGCTGAGATGTACCGGAACCTGGGAGGTTGTATCAGACCCCTGGACATGTAAGTAACATGAATAATAACTGCCCGAAGGCGTGACCACGACAACTTGGATAAAAGTCAATGATGTTTATTATGACAACTCCGCAACACAGCAGCAGTAAAAGAAAACGTAAAAGTCAGCAAAGAATAAATACAGTTCCTGGGTACTACAGGATGGCAGGAGCCACAGGGCACTGGTAGTGTGAGATAGTTCTTATGATCTTCTAGATGGAAAGTCCTTACCAGGCCCGACTGTAGCAATGGAGATAACCCAGGATTGTGCCAGCTGGTGTTCCAGGAAAAGCTGGGTTGCTGAAGATAAAACAGCTGCTGTGGATACTGGCTGGAACCAGACTGTTGTTAGCACGGAGTGGATACTGGCTGGAACCAGTTAAATAATAAATGAACTTGGGAGCGATGAAAAATAATAATACCGGTGGAGAGTGGTAAAGTGTAGAAAGGAGCTGGAACCTGGAAGACAATCACAGGAGAGAGACAAACAGGAACTAGGTTTGACAACCAAAGCACTGACGCCTTCCTTGCTCAGGCACAGTGTATTTATACCTGCAGCAAGGAAGGGATTGGCTAGGCAATTATGCAGATTAACAATACTGACAACAGATTGGAGGAAATGATCAGCTGACAGAATCCAAGATGGCTGCGCCCATGCAGACACTTGGAGGGAAGTTTGGTTTGTAATCCATGTGGTAATGAAAACAGTAATGGCGGCGCCGGCCACTGGAGACAGGAGACGCCAGGCTGACAAGTGCACATCCAACCACGCGGACACAGCGGAGGCCGCGGCTGACGTAATCGCCACTCTGACACTCTGCATGCAGAAGCTCAGGGACGGCGGCGGAGGCCGCGGGAGACGCCATGCCAGATGTAATAAGGCGTTACTGTGACAGCGTCTTAGAGAGACAGGAGAGGATGCAGGAATGTGAACATTAGGATAACAGATGGGATCCGGTCCTGGAGCGCTGAGCCAGCCTTAGGAGGCATCTGATGGGTAAGAAATGGCGTCCAGATACCCGGATCGTGACAGTCCTGATCTGATACAGTTCGTGAAATCCACGCTGCCAGTTCTGTTAAACGTTGCAGAGGAATGTGCTGAAATGGTCATAGAACGAGCTCACCGGGTGGGACCTAAGCGCACACATCCTGGCGCCCGTCCCCGTGTGGTGCTTTTTCGGGTTCTAAACTTCCTGCATAAAGAAATTATCTGGAGGGCATCTCGCAAATGCCGAGATTTAAAATGGGAAGGAAATATGATCTATTTATTTCAGGACTACTCCGCAGAGTTAACTAAGGCCAGAAAGGCTTTTTCGCCCATCTGTACACAGCTAATTTCCCAAAACAAGAAATTTGCATTACTATATCCTGAACGACTACGTATATTTAATGGCTCATCATATGTAGACTTTTTGAATCCTGAAGAGGCTCAGATTTATTGTGCAGAGAAGAACGGTGCTACAGGCTCTCCCAGAGATGACTGCAGTGGTTCAGGATGATAATCTTTTAAATACTTTCCTCAGAAGATTTTCTTACTCTCAAATAGAGAGTGTTACACAGTTATTGAAATATACATGACGGGAACTTATTTTCTTGTTTTTCCTGTCTCAAGTGCCTGAGTTTAGACTCTCAGACAGACTCACTCAGGCTATATCACATAAACTTTTGTGTACTTCTAAAGGTTGCTGCTGGACCGAATGACAGGTTGGGGAGTAGGGCAAGATTGTTCTCTCTGGTACATCTCACCTCAACATATCATACCAAGTTGTTATGCGCAGACCTGATCATGCGTAGGAGTGAGTGAAAATTGTGACGAGAGACTAAGCTAGATAATAACCTTAAACTTTAATATTGTTATTGAAATGCTCACTGCTGAAGTTTGAAAGATTCTCTCAATGCGTTATGTGCTGGCGGGGTATATGACGTTTTTATTTCCTTTGCTAAATATGGGGTCAGAATTGTATTCTTCCCGTTTTTTTTTTCTTTCTCTCATTGCCGCCAACCCTCTTCTCCTCCTCTCCCTCACTCCTCCCTCATTCACTCCTTTTACCCCCCCCATCCTCCTTCCCCCCTCCCCCCCCCCTTCTCCATTCAGTCCCCTTACATTCATTTCCCCACTCAGACTGAAGTTAAATTTAAACTTACATATCTGTTCAAGTGTAAATCTACTATTATTTTTATTATTTTTACGGTCTTGTCATTATATGAGATCAGTTTTATGAATAGGGGGTCATTGGTGCGGTGTCTACTTGCTCGGTTTAAAGTGTATAGTTGATACGACATTTTTGATGGTACAATAATCCGGAAGTTCAAATATGGGATTTGTTTCACCTGAAGGTGAATCTTTGGCCCCTGTAGGGCTTTATCTGTTGTTTTTTCTTTCTTTTCTTCCCCTTCTATACCTCCCCTCATGTTTTTTCCTCACCCTTCCCCGAGTTCATATTACAAAAGACCATAAGATGCGTGTTCTCTCCTCTAGATATGTTATACACGATGATGTCAAATATCATATAGACAAGAATTTATAATGGTATTATTAAACATAGCGACCTGGAATATTAGAGGAATAAACTCCCCCTCCAAGAGAAGGAAAGTTCTGATATATGCTAATAGATTAAAAATAGATATTTTATTATTGCAGGAAACACACCTGACTAAAATGGAAACTATTAAACTTAATATGCTACAATGGAAAGTTCTCTCTGCAGCTTCATATAGCTCTAAAGCTCGGGGAGTTGCAATTTTGGTCAAAACACATATACCCATAGAATTGACTGGATCTGACGTGGATCCTGACGGACGTTATCTTATTTCTGAAATTACTCTAGCAAACACAAAAATTATTTTGTGCTCGGTTTATGCCCCAAATGTATATGTTAAATCCTTTTTTCAGGTTTTGATTGCTAAATTACTTCAATACGGCAACACAATGATGTTAGTGGGGGGAGATTTTAACTTGATAACAACTCCCAGCTTAGATAGACAGACCCCACGGAGATCCCTTCTCCGACTTCCAAAACTAGGAATATCTTATTTTGCAAGACGTCTCCAATTACTTGATCTCTGGAGATTACATTTCCCTACAGACAAAGCATATTTTTGCCTTTCGGCCGTTACCGGCCTAATGTCCAGAATTGATGACATCTTTGCTTCTCATTCAGCGTTAGATAGAATAATGGAGGTCTCTATGGAGCCCATATGCTTATCAGACCACGCCATGGTTAGATGTTCCTTTAAGGCTCACGCTGAACTTAACCTATGTAGAACATGGAGATTCCCGACAGCTATCTCCAATTCCCTTAGTTTTAGACGGAAGTTGGAGTCGTTATGGGAAACATATTATCTTGATAATGCGGAAATTGCTGAGAAAAACCCGCTCCTTTTTAGGCAGACAGCTAAAGTGGTAATAAGAGGTGAACTAATTTCCTACATGACTTCCCTACGTAAATCAATCAGGAAAGAACATGTTATTGCACAATCTAATCTGACTGAAGCGTTTGGAAAATATCAGAGCAATCTTACGCACACTAATAGAATGCTTTATATAGAAGCAAAGACTCATTTTGATGGTACTTTGACCAAAATGGACTCGCTGCTATCTTTTAAAAAGGATCAGCGCTTTTACAAGTTTGGCAACAAAAGTGGCAGACTGCTTTCCCATATTTTAAAAGGCCAAAAAAATCCAATGATAGTTAGGCCCTTGAGACAAGTAGATTCCTCTTTAACAACCTCTAATTAACAAATATCCTCTGTCATGTCATCTTACTATACCTCATTATATTCTAAACCCCCTTCTCCTAATGACGCAGATGTTCATTCATTTTGGGCAGATCTGCCTGTTCCCCAGGTTCCAACGGACTTTATAACACTTTTAACTAAACCAATCTCTGAGGAGGAAGTCTCCAAGGTGATTAAAAACTTGAAAAATAACAAAACTCCAGGCCCTGATGGATATTCGCCTGAATTTTTTAAAATACTTGCTTCTAAATTAGTTCCACTGCTACTAATTGTTTCAATAGGATTATGCAATTAGAGCCCCTTCCTCTTTACTTTAACTCGGCCATAATCACGGTTATCCCCAAACAAGGCAGAGATCTTTCGGACCCTGGTTCGTACCGCCCGATTTCATTACTCAATTCCGATTATAAAATTTTCACTAAAATTCTGCCCGATAGGCTTAAACAGGTTTTACCACACATAATACACACAGATAAAACCGGTTTTATTATTGGTAGAAGCTCAGTTCTTAATATCAGACGAGTTTTAGCAGTGATTGTGCAGTCCCATTCTCCTGATCGTAGGTCGAAGGAAGCGATCTTGGCATTGGATGCAGAGAAAGCTTTCGACAATGTTTATTGGGACCACCTCTTTACCTCTCTGACTCGTTTTGGTTTCCCGGACCATTTTACACAAGTTTTACAATTATTATACACTAAACCTGACACCCGAGTGTTGTGCAATGGGTATCTCTCCCCTTCATTTATAATTCAAAAGGGAACGAGACAAGGTTGCCCGCTCTCTCCTCTGCTCTTTGCAGTGGCACTGGAATCGCTGGCAATTGCATTGAGGCAATCTCCTCTCTACCAAGGTATAATGATGGGGTCTATAGACCTTCGTTTGGCATTATTTGCTGATGATATGGTAATATTCATGTCTAACCCCTCTCACTCATTACCAATTATACTGGATATCATTGCACAATTCGGGTTAATTTCTGGGTACAGAATCAATACGAACAAATCAGAATTGATGAATTTGGGACCCTCTGTTTTGTCATCAGAAGTGATAGGGGATATCAAAGTGGTCACTCAACAGTTTAGATATTTAGGGGTGCATATACCGAGAAATGTTTCCAAACTCTATTCTCTAAATTTTAAACTTTTGATAGCTTCAGTCCTTAAATTAATAGACTCCTGGCAATCATTGACGCTCTCACTAATGGGACGTATAGCGGTGCTTAAGACCGTTATTTTTCCAAAAATCATATACACAATGCAGATGTTACCAATCCGGATCTCTGATTCGGACGTGAAAATGCTTTACAAAGAATTCTCTGTTTTTATATGGAAATCGAAACGGCCGAGAATAGCTAGGTCCAAACTTCACCTCTCTAGATCAGATGGTGGATTAGGATTGCCGGATTTGATTAAATTTTCACATTCTGTATTTTTCAGATATGTGACGGATTGGTTACTGGAAAGAGATCATTTCTCAATATATGCGCTGGATTGTCTATTTTGTTCTCCTTACTCTCCGGGAGCACTACTACATACCCCACGGAAGTCTATACCACAACATATACTTAACAATATATTTTTTAGAGATACCTATAATTCTTGGTGGGCAATTAATAAGCTTATGGATAGAAATCCCACTCTTTCGCCCATGATACCTCTTTGGGGTAATTTGCAATTTTCCCCGGGCCTGAATTCCTCAGCCTTTACCCGACTGAAAACTAAAGGTCTTACGTCCGTATTACGTCCGATGTGTTTGATCCAGGGGGGAAACTATTGTCCTACCCAGCCTTTAAAGAAAAATATGACTTGTCAGACCTATACTTATATCCATACCTTCAAATTAAACACTATGTTATGTCTTTGTATGGGACAGGTCTACCCTCCACGTCCTCAGACTCATTGGTAGCTTTATTGAATTTAACCAAAACCGTTACCTACAGAACAAGATTTTTATATACAGACCTTTTATCGACAACTAGTTCAGCTATCTGGAGTAGGGTGTGTGCCCCTTGGAGTTTGGAGTTAGATCTAGACCTAACAGGTACTGACATGTTTCAGAATTGTGATTATGTGATGAAATCTCTCCACTCCGTCTCCCTACAGGAAGTTCATTTGAAAGTTATACACAGAGCTTATATATCTCAGGCGCAGAGGAAGCATTATGTACCCGAAGAAACGGGCAAATGTTTGAAATGTGGAGCTGTATCAGCCACATTAATACACAACTTATGGACATGTGGGGTCATAAAGAAATTCTGGAACAAAGTTGTAAACTATATCTCTCAGACATTCTCATGCAGAGTATCACTAGATCCTCTGGCTCTTCTTTTCGCAAATTTTCGAAACTGGGATTTAAGCCCTTCTGACTTAAATTTACGTCAGTTCTTGATACTGTTAGTGACGATGGCGAAGAAATTAATAATGACGCTTTGGATTTCCAAAACTAGTCCAAGGTTGGAAACGGTGCATATGATGCTCCTGAAAACATTATATTTCGATAGGTATGCTACTCAACCAGATGTGGAGACGGGAGTGGTGAGGTTTTATCGTAAATGGGGACCTTATATTGAATCCTTACCGGAAGATACTAGAAACGCAATTTTTAAAATCTTTGAACAAACAGATTGGTATCATTACAGGAAGATATCGGAAACTGTTCCTTCCTCGAATTGATAGAAGTTTATGTCCTTGGAATTAAAAATTAAGTTTACAAGACATTTTACTGGTATTGCTAGATGAGAACTATCACAGTGAGACAATGTGTTCCACAATGGTATAGGTATTGTAGCTGCGGTATGTTTTGGAAGAATACGCATAATAAGCATAATGTGCATAATATGCATGATATCTAAAAGGCTTACTCCCCTCCCCCCCACACCTTATTTGAGGTACTACTCTTTCCTGGTTTATTGTCCCTTTGTAATTGTCTTTCTTCTTTTCTTGCTATACTTTATTCTGTTAACATTGAATCATACTGAGGTGTTTATATTATGTCTATGTTATACGGTAAAGACCTGCTGATCACAGGTGAATTTTCATTGTTACAACTCAGGAAAAAAACGAAGTTGTGCCCTTAGGTATTTACACTTTTCGACCCATTATCTGTTGTATAAATATTGGATGGGCTGTACAACGTGATTTTATATTATGTCTGATATGCTCAACCCTTGTACGATTTGATGGAAAATTTAATAAATATATTTGGGGGGGGAAAAATAATAATAATAATTTATCAAAATTATACAAAAAATATATGAAAAAACATGTGTATAAAAAAAGTTATGTCATAGAAAAACACTGAAACTGTTGGGGCCCACAGTATACAACTTGTTTATCCAGAAGCTCTCACGCTGTTTCAGTTTTGTTGTCCTATCACCAGTACTGCAAGTGTGGCGGTACGGGGCGGCGTACTGGTAAGAAATTTCCAGCCGGTACGCCGTACCGCCGGGCCGCCATCTTGCAGACACCAGGTGTTGGAGAGAGGAGAGCGCAGCATGTGCTTCTTCTCTCCTGCACGGTGCACCTCTCCCGCCTGCCTGAGTCCCGAGTCCGACGGCGGCGTGCATTGAAACGCCGGTTCGTGAGCCAATCAGATCTCGCGGATTGGCAGCCATTCTGGAGCCACCCCTGCCGGACTGCGATCCCTGATTGGCTCGTGGACTGGCACCAGTTCTAATATACAGGATGATGCCGCCGCTGCAGAGGGACACAGAGACCGGACTGAGGGCAGGAGGAGCGCGTTCTGCGCTTTCCTCTCCCCAGCAGCAGGCCAGCAGCAGAAGACAGTGCCAGCCCCAGGCAGCAGCAACAATGGTGAGTTGCACTGCTGGGGCATAACTGGCACTCTGGGGGCATGTGTATCTGGCACTGTGGGTGCATATCTGGCACTGAATGTGCATATCTGGCACTAAAGGGGCATATCTGGCACTCTAGGGGCATGTGTATCTGGCACTGTGGGGACATATCTGGCACTGTGGGGGCATGTGTATCTGGCACTGTGGGGGCATATGTGTATCTGGCGCAGTGGGGGCATATCTGGCACTCTGGGGCAATGTGTATCTGACTCCTCTGGGGCAATGTGTATCTGGCACTCTGGGGCAATATGTATCTGACACTCTGGGGCAATGTGTATCTGACACTATGGGGCAATGTGTATCTGACACTCTGGGGTAACGTGTATCTGGCACTCTGGGGCAATGTGTATTTGACACTCTGGGGCAAGGTGTATCTGGCACTGTGGGGGCATATATGGCACTACTGGGGGCATTTGTGCATCTGGCACCATGGGGCATTTTTGCATCTGGCACCTTGGGGCATTTGTGCATCTGGCACGGTGGGGCATTTATGTTTCTGGCACTGTGGGGGCATATATAGCACTACTGGGGTCATTTGTGCATCTGGCACCGTGAGGCATTTGTGCATCTGGCACCATAGGGCATTTGTGAATCTGGCACTGTAGGAGCATTTCTGGCATGGTGGGGGCGTATCTGGTACTGTGAGGGTCATATGTGTATCTGGCCCCCCCATATGTGTATTCACCCCCCCCCCCCATTTTCATTGGCCATGCCCTATGTGGCATTTGGCCACACCCATTTTTTGGGCGTGCCATTGGTTTATCAGTTGATCCCATTACCAGAGCAGAATGAATTGAGGACTTGTGGTCTGCCATCCTGTCCTTAAATGGTCAGGTTGCAAGGCCTACATAGTACAGGCCACAGGAGCACATAAGCAGATAAACAACATGATCAAGTTTGCAATGTAGATGGTACATAATTTTAAACTTCCTTTCTGAATGCGGATGAACAAAAAAAGGACACGTTATAATGGAACGACACGTAGTGCAGCTGCTGCACGAAAAGCTATCTGGCTTAGATATTCATTATCCCTTTTGTTGTTTGGATACAAAGTGGGTCTCGTTAACAATTGCTTTAAATTTGGACATCTCCGGTAGGCTACCATGGGTAGCCTACAATATATATATATATATATATATATATATTGCATATGAACTACAGATGAGCGGGTTTGGTTCTCGGAGAACCGAACCCTAGCGAACTTTACCACTCGAGTCCTGATCCAAGTCAGGCTTGGGTTTACCCGCCTGACTCAGAAACCAGAACAAGGCAAAACGTCATTATCCCGCTGTCGGATTCTCACGGGGTTTGGATTCCATATAAGGAGCCGCGCATCCCCGCCATTTTCACTCCGGCATTCTAGAGTGTAGAGAGAGGACGTGTCTCCGTCCTCAGTGTCCTCAGTGTCCGTGTCTTGTGCTGCATCTGTCCAGTCACAGTGGTGTCCTCTGCTGCCATATGTCCCGTGCTGCTGTATAAGTGCAGTCCATTGCAGTGGTGCTGTGTTATCCTGCATAAGTCCAGTGGTGGTGTCACTGTGCTGCCGTATATGTCCAGTGATCCTGTCGTATATGTCCAGTGATCCTGCCGTATATGTCCATTGATACTGCTGTATATGTCCAGCGGTACTGCCGTATAAATCTAGTGATATTGCCATATAATTCCAGTGGTACTGGCGTATAAATCCAGTAATCCTGCCATATATGTACAGCGGTACTGCCGTGTAAATCCAGTGATCCTGCCGTATAATTCCAGTTGTACTGGCGTATAAGTCCAGTGATCCTGTCGTATATGTCCATTGATACTGCTGTATATTTCCAGCGGTACTGCCGTATAAATCCAGTGATCCTGCCATATAATTACAGTTATATTGCCATATAATTCCAGTGGTACTGGCATATAATCCAGTGATACTGCCGTATAATTACAATGGTACTGGCGTATAAGTCCACTGATCCTGCCGTATAATTACAGTGATCCTGCCATATAATTACAGTGATCCTACTATATAAGTTCAGTGATCCTGCCGTATATGTCCATTGATACTGCCGTACATGTCCAGCAGTACTGCCATATATGTCCAGCGGTACTGTCGTATAAATCCAGTGATCCTGCTGTATAATTGCAGTGGTGCTGACGTATAAGTCCAGTGATCCTGCCGTATAATTACAGAGGTACTGGCGTATAAGTCCAGTCCAGTGATACTGCCATATATGTCCAGTGATCCTGCCATATATGTCCAGTGTTACTGCCGTATATGTTCAGCAGTACTGTCGTATAAATCCAGTGATCCTGCCGTATAATTCCAGTGATACTGGCGTATAAGTCCAGTGATCCTGCTGTATAAATCCAGTGGTACTGGCATATAAATCCAGACCCGTGATCCTGCCGTATATGTCCATTGATACTGCCCTATATGTCCAGCGGTACTGCCGTATAAATCCAGTGATCCTGCTGTATAAGTCCAGTGATCCTGCCATAAAATTCCAGTGATAGTGCCGTATAATTCCAGTGGTACTGGCATATAAGTCCAGTGATCCTGCCATATAATTACAGTGGTACTGGCGTATAAGTCCAGTCCAGTGATACTTCCATATAAGTCCAGTGATCCTGCCGTATATGTCCATTGATACTGCTGTATACGGCCAGCGGTACTGCCGTATAAATCTAGTTATCCTGCCGTATAAATTCAGTGATCCTGCCGTATAATTCCAGTGATATTGCCGTATAATTCCAGTGGTACTGGCGCATAAGTCCAGTGATCCTGCCGTATAATTACAGTGGTATTGGCTTATAAGTCCAGTCCAGTGATACTGCCGTATATGTCCAGCGGTACTGCCGTATATGTCCTGCGGTACTGCTCTATAAATCCAGTGATCCTGCCGTATAATTCCAGTGATCCTGCCATAAATGTCCAGTGGTACTGCCATATAATTCCAGTGATACTGCCGTATATATTTATACCCTGTTGCAAAGCGGATTACTGAGGCCATAACAACTATGCTGGTGTTAGACGTGCATCCGGTATTCACCATTAGTGCAGTGGGACTGCAATGCCATCCCTAGATGGGCCAGGTGTTTGTGCCGCACACTTGTGTCGCTTATCTTAGTCATACAGCTACCTCATTGCCCTCTTTTACTTTATGGCATTATGTGCTGTTTGGGTACTTTTTTTTTTTAAATGCCATCCTGTCTGACACTGCAATGCTACTCCTAGATGGGCCAATTGTTTGTGTCGCTTAGCTTAGTCATACAGCTACCTCATTGCACCTCTTTTTCATCTTTGCATGATGTGCTGTTTGGGGCCTTTTTTTATATCTGCCATCCTGTCTGCCACTGCAGCGCCACTCCTAGATGGGCCAGGTGTTTGTGCCGCACATTTGCGTCCCTTAGCTTAGTCATACAGCCACCTCGGTGCAACCTTTTTGGCCTAAAAAACATATTGTGAGGTGTGAGGTATTCAGAATAGACTGGAAATGAGTGGAAATGAATGTTATTGACTTTAATAATACCGTAGGAGCCAAATTACCCCCAAATTCTGTGATTTTAGCTGTTTTTATGTTTTTTTTCAAAACTCATCCAGATCCAAAACCAAAACCAAAACACGAAAGGGTGGTTTTGGCAAAACCAAGCCAAAACTAAAACACGAACGGGGAATTAGAACCAAAACCAAAACACAAAACACGAAAAGAGCCTGCCGCACGTCTCACATATTACATATTGGGGGTAATTCCAAGTTGATCGCAGCAGGAATTCTGTTAGCAACTGGGCAAAACCATGAGCACTGCAGGGGAGGCAGATATAACATGTGCAGAGAGAGTTAGATTTGGGTGTGGTGTGTTCAATCTGCAATCTAATTTGCAGTGTAAAAATAAAGCAGCCAGTATTACCTTGCACAGAAATAAAATAACCCACCCAAATCTAACTCTCTCTGCAAATGTTATATCTGCCACACCTGCAGTGCACATGGTTTTGCCCAACTGCTAAAAAATTTCCTGCTGCGATCAACTTGGAATTACCCCCATTACTCTTGAACGTCATAGTGGTTTTTTTTCCATTTTTTCCATTGCGTAAACATGTGTGTGTGATTGTAATGGTTTGCTTTGAGGTCATGTCAGCACCGTGTGCTTAAAAATATTTGCATGCCACACCTCCCGTATTTAGCTACACCCTTCATTCCATCCTGTATTTTGCCAGAGCAAAGGTGGCAGCCCTAGTAGTAGGGAGCCTGGAGAACTTCAGCAGTTGGCTGTTACTGCATGCTATCACTTGTAGTTCCGCAACAAATGTCTCCACAACAGTTTATTAAAGTAATCAGTAACTGCAATGTGCAAGTAACTCAGATATCTTGATAAAACATATTAATTTGGGCCTCTGTAGTATAGATTGGTGGTCTAATCAGTAATTGATTTTAAATAGCTTCTTGCATTCACTGCCCTCTCTCCTAGAACATGAAATGCCTACCGCTAATTCAATTAGGAAGGAACACAGGCAGCTTATCTTCTCACTTTTGACCCCCTATTATAAGTATCCCCTCTGAATCCCTGACATTCTTTTCTGACAAACTCAGCTATTTAACAGATTATAATTCAGAAAAATTCAGTGTAATTACTTTCTACAGAGATAACAAAAGTTTAATATTAGACTATTCAAATGGGGGTCTTTATAGGTTATATGAAAAATGTTAGTAATGTTATTGAGTTCTACATTTTAATGATAAATACGTACACTTATAAAGAGATATGGTATTCTTATGGGCCCTGCAGACACGGTGATACGTCGCCGAGCTGCCTGACCGCCAATACGGCAGACGGGCGACCTGGTAGCGGGGGGGCAGTGACGGGGGGAGTGAAGTTTCTTCACTCTCCCCGTCACTCGTCTCCATAGCAATGCAGGCAAATATGGACGAGATTGTCCATATTGGCCTGCATGCACAGGTGACGGGGCACCAACGATGAACGAGCGTGGGGCAGCACATCGTTCATCGCTGGTGCCTCCACACTGACAGATATGAATGGTATCTCATTCATTAATGAACGAGATAGTTCATATCTTGCAGTGTTATATCGCCCAGTGTGTAGGGCGCATTAGTAAAACATTTATTTGACAGAATGTGCATTATATCGAGAGCTAAATTCCCCAAAACAATACCTCACAACTTTAGGCTGGAAAGTTCCAATTTTAGGGTCTGTCCCAGCGTTACTCCTGTTGACACCTGTGTCCTCACTGCCGCAAAGTTTGGGGTATGTACAAGTACAACATAGCAAGTAGTTGTAGAGCATACCTCCTAACTGTCCTGATTTTTGCAGGACAGTCCCGTTTTTTGGGGGGTACTGTCCTGCTATCCCACCTGAGGGCCGCAGTGTATGCGCACAGCATCTATTCACTGAAGAAACAGGGACTAGGGGCATGTCAGCAGCTCATAGAGTGCTGGGCATGGCCCCACAGTGATGGAAAACATAGGCATGGCTTGTGATTGCTGCATTGCCGTGCAGCCATGTCCCCTTTTGAAGAGGCCACACACCCTTTTCAGGAGGACATGCCAAAGGCATGCAAGAGGTCCCGATACCAGATTTTAAGATGTTGGGAGGTATGGAAGAGTACCAATTTTAAGGGGAGGTGAGATGGGCATGGGTATGGCCTGGCACATTTGAAGCTGTAGTTAGTATTTGTGCATCTCTGAATTCGGACCAATGTTTCTTAGTAAGTGCTGATTGATGCGCAGTAATAGAATATGAAATGGTACATATGTATATGTAGGGTGTGGTATGGAACATTGACCACACTTAGGTCGACAGTGTCTAGGTCGCCCACTATTGGTCGACAGTAACTAAGTTGACAGGGATTCTAGGTCACCAGGGTTTCTAGGTCGACATCTCCTAGGTCGACAGGTCAAACGATAGACATTAGTTTTTTTGTGTGTGTCATTTTCTCAGTACAATGACCGGGAAGCCCAATTAGTGCACCGTGTCCCCACGCATGGCTTGCTTCGCTCGCCACGCTTCTGGCAAGGTGCCTCGCTCCACTACCGCTGCACTCAGCACAGATTACTATTCCCAATGGTAGTCCACGTAGATCGTTAAGTATGAAAAAGTTCAAAACAAAAAAAAATTGTGTAAAACTCATGTTGACCTTTTGACCTGTTGACCTAGAAACCCTGTTGACCAATAGTGGTCTACATAGAGACTAGATACCGTATATGTAGATGGTGAGATAATTCCAGCAAAGTCTAATAAAATAATATCAATATCTCATAGTAACATATGGGGCAATTCAATTATGGGCGGATGACCATGCAAACTGAAATCAGTGCAGCAAAAGCTGCACTTTATGGCAATTTGATCTTTCACAAAACTGCTCGCACCCCCATAGGTTTACAGCGGTTTTGTTGAAATTCAGGATTCAGCCGAGCTGGCAAGGGGGTACGAGATGCAGTACTGTTGCTGCTGTTTAAACACTTTGGCAATGGCAACTTGCAGCCTTTGTCTGTAATTGTATTCCCCTCATAATGTTGAGGGGTCCATCTAAATGGTAAGCAGTTATAGGTGCTTCAATAAAATCTCAATAGCACAGTCACGAGCAAATAGCACAGCCCAATACGAAATGTTAAATGCAATAAGGAGACAGTCTCACCATTTGATGAGGGGAGCCTTTTTGGAGAAGCTGTTATAGCTCCGGTGAAGATGGCTCAAGGCTCTCGCTTTGGTATCCGGATGATAGGTCGACATCTAAAACAGTTGACAGCAAATGATGGACATGCAAATCAATGTGGTAAAAAGGTTAACAGGTTCAAATGGTGGAAATGCCAATGGTCAGCATAGCATATGGTCGACATGAGGTTTTTTCTTTTTATTCTTAGAACTTTTTCATACTTTACCATCCACGGGGACTACGCTTCAGAACAGTAACTTGTGCTGAGCAACTCAGAGCCATGCTAGGGGACGCGGTGCCCTAATTGGGGGTCCATGTGCTGAAAGGGAAATTTTGACACCCCAAAAAATCAAAAACTTATGTTGACCTTTTCACGTGCTGAAAATTTCCATGTCGACCTTTTGTCCACATCCACCTTGTGCATGTCGACCATGTGGTGTCGACATAGACATTTGTGACCTTCTGACTGTCAACCCTTTGATCCATCTCTCACTCTTGAGCAGCTGGCCGGTGCCGTATATTCCACTGATTGGTAATACTGTAGTAATGTGCTGGCCACTGGGTGCTGTGGATCTGGGAGCAGCCGAAGGTTGGCATGAGTGTAAGTATAGATTACTGTCTGCACATAGGGAGCACTTTTGTAAAAGATAATTGTGGAGCTGGTTGAGTCAGCTGGTATAATCAGAGTTCCGAGGATGTAGGAGCCAGCAAATGATCCAGCCTAGATCTGTGGCTCCAATGCATTGAGCAACTGGCTGAAGCCAACTGCAGCGGATTTGTCAGAGGGATTGCAGATACTTCATGCTGAATGATTGTAGGTGGTCAGGTTTGGGCTACTCGGTATCCTGGGGACAGTGCCGTTATTAGGGCCGGGTCAGCCTTGCAACTGCACGGGGCACCAGCCCACGTAATCTGTGTCTAGTATTCTATGCTGTCTGGCCGACCACATAGAATACTGTGAAAACGTCCCTCGCAAAATGGCCACCGCATGAGAGGCGACAGTTTTAAAGGATACTAGAGTTGGCAACAGCCATTTTGAGAGGGACATTAAGACGGAGTCCAGAGGAGGACACATGCAATGGCACAGAAGTTGGAAATGTGGTGGTGGTAGAGGGAGCAGACATGGCTAGCAGCACTGCAGCAGCAGCATGAAACAACCCCTGACAACCAGCAGGACTAGGTACAGAATGCATTGTGATTATGGTTAAGTAAGGCATGGTGCAATGGGCATTATTGTGTGGGGCATATTTTGGTGCAAGGGGCATTATTGTGTTGGGCATAACAAGGGGCATTACTGTGTGGGGTATACTTTGGTGCAAGGGGCATTACTGTGTGGGGCATAACAAAGGGAATTACTGTGTGGGGCATACTTTGGTGCAAGGGGCATTACTTTGTGGGGCATAATATGGTGCTAGGGGCATCACTGTTTGGGGCATAATAAGGTGCAAGGGGCATTACAGTGTGAGGCATAGTAAGGTGCTAGTGGCATTACTGTTTGGGGCATAAAATGGTTGAGGTAGTAGTTTCCTGCAAGACCATGTCCATTTTAACAAGACCACGCCCACTTC
Organism: Pseudophryne corroboree; assembly: GCF_028390025.1. Classification (NCBI taxonomy): domain Eukaryota; kingdom Metazoa; phylum Chordata; class Amphibia; order Anura; family Myobatrachidae; genus Pseudophryne; species Pseudophryne corroboree. The sequence continues at coordinate 55,857,590 of NC_086455.1, forward strand.
AGCAAGACCCCAACCCTTTTCTGGGGGGGGTGTATTTTTTTCGGAGTTCATTCTGGTTTCCAGATTGGCTAGACACAGCCCTGCCTAAGGATTGTGCCTGCAATAAGATTGATATCCCAAATGTATGGAGAGCACAGACTGGCAATAGGGTGTAGACAGTTGCTGGAGAACTAGTAGCCAGGGGTGGATCTTCTGTGAGACTAATGAAGCTTAAGCTTTAGGGCCCCTAATCCCGGAGCTGCAATCAGAAATTGCAGGACCTGGGATTGTGAAAATAGGCAGGGCCCACCACCACCCACATGCTGCCCCACAGCCACACACACAATCTACCCCATAGCCACACACACACACACACACACACACACACACACACATGCCCCTTCCCATAGCCACACACACACAAGCTGCCCCATAGCCAAACACAAATGCAGCCCCATAGCCATACACACACGCTGCCCCATTGCCACACACACACACTCTTCCCCAAACACACACAAGCACACACTCTGCCCCATACACACATGCTGCCTCTTAGCCACACACACTCTGACCCCAAATATAACACACATGCTTCCCCATAGCCACATTCATAGGCACACACATACACACACTGCCCCATAGCCACACACACACTGCCCCATAGCCACACCCTTTGGCAAACCCACACAAACTGCCCCATAGCCTGCACTACCCCTCACAGCCCCCACAGCTTACCATTCTGGGTGCAGCAGAAAGCAGAAGTCACAGGTTTGAAGCATTCCATGGGGCCCAGGTGGCAGCAGTGTTGATCGGGATCAGATGGCACACCGGCAATCGCCAGACAAGCATGGGGGGACAGCTGGCTGCAGTATTTCAAATTTGCTGCTGTGAGCAATTCGGAGCTCGCAGACTGGCAGCCAATCTGGAACTGCCAAGTGGCATCTTCTGATTGGCCGCCGGTTAGCAAACTGATTGGCTTGGAGCCAACACTATATTCAAAATACTACAGCTGGCTGTCCCTCCATGCTTGTTCTGATCAACACTGTTGCCACCTGGACCCTCTTGATGGCGGCCCTGCTAGACATGTCCTGAAGCAACTTTTTTTTTACTGAGTGAATTTTTCAACAAAATCAATAGAGTTTTTAAGTATGTAATTAAAATAATGTTATTTTAGTCATAGATTAATTATTCGTCTGGATGTACATTTTAATACCAAAAAAAAACCCCATATTTTTTACACCTCGTTTTTATGTACTGTATGGTTACAGCTCATCACCAATAACACCATGACAGCCATAGCTTGCTATATCAGCTTGGATAATAATAATAATAATAATAATAATAATAATAATTTTATTTATATAGCGCTCTTTCTCCAATAGGACTCAAGGCGCTTAACAGATACATAGCATAATATAGTACAGAAAATAATGAAGTACAGAACAGATTTTCATAAAATACAGAAGCATGGAGATACTAAAGGGACAATTATGGGAATGCTTGAGTAAAAAGGAAAGTCTTGAGTCTACTTTTGAAGGATTCTATAGTTGGGGCCTCTCGCACTGTGCGGGGAAGTGAGTTCCATAGAGTCGGAGCTGCATGACTAAAAGCTCGACCCCCAGATGAATTACGGGAGATTCTAGGTACTGCTAAAATTCCTTCATCTACAGACTGCAGTAATCGAGTGGGGAAGTATGGGGTCAGTAGCTGCTTCAGGTACCTTGGGCCCTGGTCATGTAGTGCTTTCAAACTCAGTAAGACAATCTTGAAGATGATTCACCATCTTACAGGCAGCCAGTGAAGGGAGTAGAGTATGGGTGTTTTATGTGGCTAGAACGGGGCTGGTTGGTTAACAGCCTGGCAGCTGTGTTTTGCACCAGCTGTAAGCGGTGCAATTCTTTTGCTGGGAGACCAAGGTAGAGGGCATTACAGTAATCTAATCGAGATGATACAAATGCGTGGATGACTTTTGGCAGATCATCTGAGGGAATTAAGTACTTGATTCTGGCTATGTTCCTCAGGTGAAAGAATGAGGATTTGATTGTGGCTGATATCTGATGTGTAAGTGTCAAACTACCATCCAGGACAATGCCAAGATTATGCACACGATCAGTGGTTTGTAATTCCGAATCCCCGAGTGTAAGTCCAGTCGGTTGGCTATGCTGCAGTCTTGTCCTTTGATGTTGTGGTCCTATCATAAGGACCTCTGTTTTATCCGGGTTCAGTCGCAGCCAACTAGCACTCATCCACTCCTGGAGTTCAGCTAGACAGCCATTTAGGGTTGCTATTGGGTTATCAGTGCCCGGAGCAAAGGACAAGTACAGTTGTGTATCATCTGCATAGCAGTGGTAGACTAGCCCATGGCGCCTGATTATTTCACCCAGCGGGAGCATGTATACTGCAAAAAGCATGGGGGATAATATAGAACCTTGTAGGACACCACATGGCAATGGCACTGGTGGTGATGAGTATAATCCAGACGATACTCTCTGTGACCTGCCTGTGAGAAATGATTTGAACCAATTTAGGACTGTGCCATCCAGTCCACAAAAATGTATCAGATGCACAATCAGAAGCCCATGGTCCACGGTATCAAATGCTGCAGAGATATCCAGAAGGATTTATACTGAATAGTCGCCTCTGTCTCTTGCCGTTAGAAGATCATTTAACACACACACACCATGGCTGTTTCAGTGCTATGTCTTCTCCTGAATCCTGATTGGAATGGATCATAGATATAATGGATGCATATCACTTAGTACCGCAGGAGCTGCTGGGAGTTGTAGTCTAGCTCTCTGTTTTACGCCCTGAGAATAGCGTGAAACATGTATCTGTTTTAAACTACAGTTCTCGACAGTCGGCAGAACTTCTCTTTGTGACATTCCCAGGAATGGGGGAGCATGAAAAAGCCCATCCTAGGACAGAGGTTGGGAGCAATGAAAGGTGAGAAGGAGCCCAGGACAAGAAGACATCTAATAATGTAATTTTGCTGGCACTGAGCAGAGTGTGCTGTCCTTGCAAGGGCAGTAAGGCCCTTTGGACCATGTTGGATGTTGCCCTATGTTATGATTCCAGTACTCCTGACCGGAGGAGATCTTATGACAATGGCCAGAGTACTGGAAGGGAATGCTGGTTACGGGAGCAGGAAAGACTAGTTGCCCCTGGCGCCCTAACTCTATTGTCTCACCCGTGCTATCGGAAATCCCTTGCGAGACTATGGTTTCTTGAGCCCCTGGCAGCCACGTTTGAAAGGCGGATTATGTCTGCCCAACTCCGGTGCCCCCCGGTCTTAGTGAGAGACAAAGGGAAATCCGAGGCAGGATGATGACAAGAGGACCTCTGACTACAACAGGCCAAGGGCAACAAGCTAACTAACCAAACTTGAAGTATGTGCGGAAAAACCGCCAGATAAAAGGACAACCAAAATCCACTAGTCCATTACTCCTACCCAGCACCGCTGGATACCAGAGTGGATCTGTGGGAGCGGAATCCTCCGCAAAAGCTCAGAAACACAAATAATAAATAATAAGTAATAAAGCGGCCAAGCCGCAACACACGGCTACGCCACGACTCACGAACACCACTGGATGTTTAACGGTGCTCAGTCAGGACTCTAGGAACAGATGACGACTTCCGAGTGCAGGACAACTGAGGACAGGAAACCCCGGATACAGCAGGACTGGAAACACTCTCAGCAAACAGATACAGCATGCAGGAAGCTATTACCGGCGTCTGTATGAGGCACTGCAAGAGCATATAAACCGAAACCCTCCAATCAACTGCTGCCAGTGCTGATTGCATGAATGCCGTGCAGCTGCCTTGCTGCACGGCCAGGAAACAGGTGCCCTTACTAATTTAAATGGACCCAGCAAGGGGGAACGCGGTCCGCCAGTGGCGTCCCCGTTGCTAGGGTCCGTGCGGCTCCGTGCGCCCGGCGTCTAGCGTTGCCAGGGAGCCGGCGGCTGTACGCGCACGGCGTCCCTGGTTGCTAGGCACTGGGCCGCACCGACGAGCGGACCCCGGCGCCTAACAGTAACCCCCCCTTGAGAAGGGGTCAAGGAACCCCTAAAGCCAGGTTTCCGAGGAAATTCCCGAAAGAATGCCCTCTTGAGCCTTGGGGCATGGAGATCCTTATCCAGGACCCAAGACCTTTCCTCTGGACCATAGCCTCTCCAGTGCACCAGAAAATAAAGCCGACCCCGGGACAATTTGGAATCGAGAACCTTCTCCACCAAGAACTCCTGTTGTCCCTGTACATCTACTGGTGATTTCCCCTGAGAGATCTTCCGAGGAAATCTACTGGAAGAAACGTATGGTTTCAACAGGGAGCAATGGAACGTATTTCCGATCCGGAGAGCTCTTGGTAAACGTAACCGGAAAGCAACTGGGTTGATTTTTTTAATAATATGAAATGGTCCAATAAATTTGGGGCCCAATCTAGCTGAGGTTTGTCGAAGTCTAATGTTACGAGTCGACAACCATACCCTGTCTCCCACCTTAAAAGTGCAAGGACGTCGGAGCCTGTCCGAAAAAAATTTCTCTCGAAATGCCGCTTTTCTGAGGGCAAGATGCACTTTTTTCCAAATGACTCTGAGATGAGAGGTTAAGGTTAGCGAGGAAACAGAAGAATGTTGAAAAAAAGAATTAGCTCTGGGGTGAAAACCAAAAACTGAAAAGAATGGAGACACATTAGTGGAGGAATGACAAGAATTATTGTAAGCAAACTCCGCCAAAGGAAGAAACTCGGACCAATCATTCTGGAGTTTGGCTGAGTACAAACGCAAATACTGTTTTAATGATTGATTAACTCGCTCGGTCTGCCCGTTGGATTGGGGATGGTAACCGGATGTTAAAGACAATTTCATCTTTAATGAGGCACAAAAGGACTTCCAGAATTGTGCAATGAATTGTGGACCCCGATCAGAAAGAATATCAGTGGGCAACCCATGAAGTCTGAAAACATGGCGGAGAAACAAAACAACCAATCCCTGGGCAGATGGCAGTCGGGGAAGAGCAATGAAATGAGCCATCTTGCTAAAACGGTCCACTACCACCCATATGACTCGGAATCCGGCTGACAGAGGGAGGTCTACCACAAAATCCATGGAAATGTGAGACCATGGCCTGAGAGGAACATTTAAGGGCATAAGTTGCCCGATAGGCAAGGAACGGGGAACCTTATGCTGTGCACAGACCTGACAAGAAAAAACAAACTCCTTAATGTCTTTAGAAAGACCAGGCCACCATACTGAGCGGGAGACTAATTCCAAAGTCTTAGAGATCCCTGGATGCCCGGCAACTTTGCTATCATGAAATTCAGTCAAAACAGTAGCTCTCAAAAACTCAGGGACGTAAAGACGACCAGCAGGAGTATTTCCAGGAGCTTGATGTTGAAGCTGCTTTAACTGGGTAAATAAATCTTGTGTGAGGCCTGCCCAAATGACTGAAGACGGAAGTATGGGAGTAACAGGACTGTTATTATGAACTGGAAGAAAACTGCGTGACAGGGCATCCGCCTTGGTATTCTTGGAACCTGGCCTAAAGGTGATAATAAACTTGAAACGAGTAAAAAATAAAGCCCAACGAGCCTGCCGGGCATTCAGCCGCTTAGCTGATTCGATGTACTGAAGATTTTTGTGGTCAGTCAATACTGAAATGGTATGTGTTGCTCCCTCAAGCCAATGTCTCCACTCCTCGAAAGCCCATTTAATAGCCAGTAACTCCCGGTTACCAACATCGTAGTTGGATTCAGCGGATGAGAATTTCCTGGACATGCAGGCACAAGGATGTAGTTCCAGAGACTCCGGATCCTTTTGAGATAGGATAGCCCCCACTCCAACCTCCGAGGCATCAACCTCAACAATGAAGGGCAATTCTGGGTTGGGATGTCTGAGGACTGGAGCTGAGACAAAAGCTTGTTTCAAGGCCTGAAAGGATAACTCAGCTTCACGTGACCAGTTGGTAGGATCCGCTCCCTTCTTAGTCAGTGCCACCATGGGAGCAACCAGGTCGGAAAAAGAATGAAGAATGAATAAATCTTCTATAATAATTCGCAAACCCTAAAAAGCGCTGAATTGCTTTTAAGTTGGTGGGTTGCGCCCAACTAAGGATGGCTTGGAGCTTCTTAGGTTCCATGTAGAATCCCCGAGGGGAAATAATGTACCCTAAAAAGGATACCTCCGTGACATGAAACTCGCACTTCTCCAGCTTGGCATATAGATTATTTTCACATAATTTTTGAAGAACCTGACGCACCTGGGTAACATGTTGTTCAACTGAGTCAGAATAGATCAGGATGTCGTCTAAGTAAACGACCACGAATCTTCCTAGAAAGTCACGGAGCACATCGTTAATGAGATCCTGGAAAACTGCCGGAGCGTTAGACAAGCCGAACGGCATCACCAGATACTCATAGTGACCCGACTGAGTACTGAAAGCCGTCTTCCACTCATCTCCAGACTTGATTCGGATGAGGTTATATGCTCCCCTCAGGTCAATTTTAGAAAAAATCACAGCCGAACGCAGCTGATCAAAGAGGACAGAAATCAGCGGCAGAGGATAAGTATTTTTAACTGAGATCTTATTCAGGGCTCTAAAGTCAATGCAAGGTCTGAGTGATCCATCTTTTTTCTCCACAAAGAAGAAGCCTGCACTTAAAGGGGATTTAGATGGCCTGATCCTTTCCCTAGACTCTCCTTAACATACTCATTCATGGCCGCAGTTTCTGGCCCGGATAAAGCATATAACCTTCCCTTTGGCAATGTGGCACCGGGAATTAGCTCAATAGCACAATCATAAGGCCGATGGGGAGGCAGAATGTCCGCATTGCCCTTGGAAAACACATCAACAAAGTCCTGGTATTCCACGGGAATGAGTTCGGGAATGGCAGCAGCTATTCTAACGGGAAACGTAATACATTCCTTATTACAGATGGTACCCCATTGTGAAATCTCCCCCGACTGCCAATCAATGGTGGGATTATGAAAGGCCAGCCAAGGGTGACCCAGAACCACTGGAACTGCTGGGCAATGGGTAAGGAAGAACTCGATCTTTTCGGAATGAAGAGCTCCTACCGTAAGTAGTACAGGAGGTGTACAGAGGGAAATAACCCCATTGGACAAGGGACTCCCATCTAAACCATGCATGGTGATACACCTACCCAAGGCTAACTGAGGAATACCTAAGGCCTTGGCCCAAGTTAAGTCCATAAAGTTCCCTGCAGCTCCACTGTCGACAAAAGCCGACACCGAAGAACTGAGGCTGCCAAAGGAAACTTTAGCTGGGACTAAAAGGGAGTTATTCGAGGAGATAAGCTGCAGACCAAAGTGAACCCCCTCACAATTCACTTGGTCGAGGCGTTTCCCGACTTGTTCGGACAATTACGGGCAAAATGTCCCTTACCCCCACAGTACAAACAAAGACCAGAGTTTTGCCTTCTGGCTCTTTCTTCTGGAGACAGTCGGGAGAAACCCATCTGCATGGGCTCCTCTACGTCCTCAGGAATGGAAAATACACATGGAGTAGTCCTGACTGGTGCTCCTTTTTCAGCCCTCCGCTCTCTGAGACGTCGATCAATCTTAATAGAAAGCTCCATGAGTTTATCGAGTGTCTCAGGAGCGGGATACTGAAGGAGACTGTCCTTTATAGACTCAGATAAGCCGAGGCGAAACTGACTGCGCAGGGCTGGGTCATTCCAGCCACAGTCGTTCGACCAACGGCGAAACTCTGTACAATAAACCTCTGCAGGATTTCTACCCTGTCTGAGAGCGCGTAACTGACTCTCAGCGGATGCCTCTCTATCAGGGTCATCATACAAAAGCCCTAAAGACCCCAAAAAAGCGTCGACTGACAACAATGCCGGATCCTCTGCTTTTAAACCAAATGCCCAGGTCTGAGGATCCCCCTGGAGCAAAGGAATAATGATTCCTACCCGCTGAGATTCAGTACCTGAGGAGATCGGTCTTAAACGAAAATAAAGTTTACAGGATTCTTTAAAATTAAAAAACTCCTTACTATCACCAGAAAAACGGTCAGGCAAGTGCATTTTTGGTTCAGGGACTACCCTCGGGGAAGTTCGTAAAAGATCTTCCTGCGACTTCACCCGCAGGGAAAGATCCTGAACCATCTGAGTAAGTTCTTGAATCTGGCTTACTAGGAGCTGACCAGGATTTGGCCCTAAACCTGTGGGATTCATGAGGCCGATAACTCTTAAAAAACTGAATAAGGAAAAAATCAAACCCTGTTTAATTTTAAGTTTTGGTTTGGCCGGTAATAATGTTATGATTCCAGTACTCCTGACCGGAGGAGATCTTATGACAATGGCCAGAGTACTGGAAGGGAATGCTGGTTACGGGAGCAGGAAAGACTAGTTGCCCCTGGCGCCCTAACTCTATTGTCTCACCCGTGCTATCGGAAATCCCTTGCGAGACTATGGTTTCTTGAGCCCCTGGCAGCCATGTTTGAAAGGCGGATTATGTCTGCCCAACTCCGGTGCCCCCCGGTCTTAGTGAGAGACAAAGGGAAATCCGAGGCAGGATGATGACAAGAGGACCTCTGACTACAACAGGCCAAGGGCAACAAGCTAACTAACCAAACTTGAAGTATGCGCGGAAAAACCGCCAGATAAAAGGGCAACCAAAATCCACTAGTCCATTACTCCTACCCAGCACCGCTGGATACCAGAGTGGATCTGTGGGAGCAGAATCCTCCGCAAAAGCTCCGAAACACAAATAATAAATAATAAGTAATAAAGCGGCCAAGCCGCAACACACGGCTACGCCGCGACTCACGAACACCACTGGATGTTTAACGGTGCTCCGTCAGGACTCTAGGAACAGATGACGACTTCCGAGTGCAGGACAACTGAGGACAGGAAACCCCGGATACAGCAGGACTGGAAACACTCTCAGCAAACAGATACAGCATGCAGGAAGCTATTACCGGCGTCTGTATGAGGCACTGCAAGAGCATATAAACCGAAGCCCTCCAATCAACTGCTGCCAGTGCTGATTGCATGAATGCCGTGCAGCTGCCTTGCTGCACGGCCAGGAAACAGGTGCCCTTACTAATTTAAATGGACCCAGCAACGGGGAACGCGGTCCGCCAGTGGCGTCCCCGTTGCTAGGGTCCGTGCGGCTCCGTGCGCCCGGCGTCTAGCGTTGCCAGGGAGCCGGCGGCTGTACGCGCACGGCGTCCCTGGTTGCTAGGCGCCGGGCCGCACCGACGAGCGGACCCCCGGCGCCTAACACCCTATTGTTGCTGGTTGTCAAGGCACCCATATAACAGTTCAAGCTTCAGGACCCCAACAGTGTAGGTCTGCCACTGCTGGTACTGTAAGTTCAGGCTTAACATGTTACAGACAAAGGTGCATTAAGCCTGACATACCAGTTATCCAGCAACTGTGGTATTTATTTGTAAGATACTGTAGGTGTTTGGAAGAAAGGTCCTTTTGGCTCAATCTTCTAAATTACATAATTCAAGGTGGTAATTGACATAGATTTTCAGATACAAGACCACCTGTGACATTAATTGTAAGCTCTGACAGTGTAGGTCTGACATGCCCTTTGAGTTGACCTCTTGAATGCCATCACAACTGCATTACAGATATAGGGGTACATTTACTAACATTCGTAATTTCCGAAAATAGGTCAAAGTTCAATCACGAATGACATCGACAGTGTAAAACTGCAACTTTTTGAATTTATTACGATGGATTTACTAAGCTGTCGTATTCGTGTTTTTCTTTTCTTCCGATGTCGATGTCATTCGTTTTTTTTTACCTAATTTTACGGCAGTGATTAGCAAAACACTGCCGTTTTTTTTTACAATCAATCTCGGCCGGATCTGTGTGATCCGTGCTGGGGTTCTTTTTTTATTTTATTTTTAATTAAACAATGTAAAATCCCCAAAAAAAATGCGTGGGGTCCCCCCTCCTAAGCATAACCAGCCTCGGGCTCTTTGAGCCGATCCTGGTTGCAGAAATATGGGCAAAAAAATGACAGGGGTTCCCCCATATTTAAGCAACCAGCATCGGGCTCTGCGCCTGGTCCTGGTCCCAAAAATACGGGGGACAAAAAGAGTAGGGGTCCCCCGTATTTTTAAAACCAGCACCGGGCTCCACTAGCTGGACAGATAATGCCACAGCCGGGGGTCACTTTTATACAGCGCCCTGCGGCCGTGGCATCAAAAATCCAACTAGTCACCCCTGGCCGGGGTACCCTGGGGGAGTGGGAACCCCTTCAATCAAGGGGTCCCCCCCCCCCAGCCACCCAAGGGCCAGGGGTGAAGCCCGAGGCTGTCCCCCCCCATCCAATGGGCTGCGGATGGGAGGGCTGATAGCCTTTGTTGTAAAATAAAAGATATTGTTTTTAGTAGCAGTACTACAAGTCCCAGCAAGCCTCCCCCGCATGCTGGTACTTGGAGAACCACAAGTACCAGCATGCGGCGGAAAAACGGGCCCGCTGGTACCTGTAGTACTACCACTAAAAAAATACCCAAAAAAACACAAGACACACACACCGTGAAAGTATAATTTTATTACATACATACACACATACATACATACATACTTACCTTATGTTCCCACGCAGGTCGGTCCTCTTCTCCAGTAGAATCCAAGGGGTACCTGTTGAATAAATTCTACTCACGAGATCCAGGGGTCCAGGCTCCTCGGCAAATCCAGGGATAATCCACGTACTTGAATAAAACAAAAAAACGGTTGCCCGACCACGAACTGAAAGGTGACCCATGTTTGCACATGGGTCACCTTCCCACGAATGCCAGAAACCCACTTTGCCTTCTGGCTAAGTGGGTTTCTTCAGCCAATCAGGGAGCGCCACGTTGTAGCACTCTCCTGATCAGCTGTGTGCTGCTGTCCTCACTGACAGGCAGCACACGGCAGTGTTACAATGTAGCGCCTATGCGCTACATTGTAACCAATGATGGGAACTTTCTGCTCAGCGGTGACGTCACTTTAGGTCAACCGCAGGGCAGAAAGTTTCCATCATTGGTTACAATGTAGCGCATAGGCGCTACATTGTAACACTGCCGTGTGCCGCCTGTCAGTGAGGACAGGAGCACACAGCTGATCAGGAGAGTGCTACAACGTGCACTCCCTGATTGGCTGAAGAAACCCACTTAGCCAGAAGGCAAAGTGGGTTTCTGGCATTCGTGGGAAGGTGACCCATGTGCAAACATGGGTCACCTTTCAGTTCGTGGTCGGGCAACCGTTTTTTTGTTTTATTCAAGTACGTGGATTATCCCTGGATTTGCCGAGGAGCCTGGACCACTGGATCTGGTGAGTAGAATTTATTCAACAGGTACCCCTTGGATTCTACTGGAGAAGAGGACCGACCTGCGTGGGAACATAAGGTAAGTATGTATGTATGTGTGTATGTATGTAATAAAATTATACTTTCACGGTGTGTGTGTCTTGTGGTTTTTTGGGTATTTTTTTAGTGGTAGTACTACAGGTACCAGCGGGCCCGTTTTTCCGCCGCATGCTGGTACTTGTGGTTCTCCAAGTACCAGCATGCGGGGGAGGCTTGCTGGGACTTGTAGTACTGCTACTAAAAACAATATCTTTTATTTTACAACAAAGGCTATCAGCCCTCCCATCCGCAGCCCATTGGATGGGGGGGGACAGCCTCGGGCTTCACCCCTGGCCCTTGGGTGGCTGGGGGGGGGGGGACCCCTTGATTGAAGGGGTTCCCACTCCCCCAGGGTACCCCGGCCAGGGGTGACTAGTTGGATTTTTGATGCCACGGCCGCAGGGCACTATATAAAAGTGACCCCCGGCTGTGGCATTATCTGTCCAGCTAGTGGAGCCCGGTGCTGGTTTTAAAAATACGGGGGACCCCTACTCTTTTTGTCCCCCGTATTTTTGGGACCAGGACCAGGCGCAGAGCCCGATGCTGGTTGCTTAAATATGGGGGAACCCCTGTCATTTTTTTGCCCATATTTCTGCAACCAGGATCGGCTCAAAGAGCCCGAGGCTGGTTATGCTTAGGAGGGGGGACCCCACGCAATTTTTTTTGAAAAAATAAGCACTTTCCCACCCCTTCCCACTGATATACATGCACGGATCTCATGGATCCGTGCATGCCTATCCAATCACGAATAAAAAAAAAAGTTCTGTTTTTTTTTAGCACTTTTTTACGAGTTGTAATTTTTCACGGCAGTGTTTGTTCTTTTTTGGCTTTGCACTTCTTAGTAAATGACCGAGATTCATACTTAAACAGCCGCGTTTTGACCGATGGTGTATTCATTCGTAATTTTTTACCTGAACTTGCAAAAAATTACGAATGCCCTCATCACTGCCGTGATTAGTGTTTAGTAAATGACCGAGATTAACCGAGATGACACTTTGAAGAAAAAACGGCATCTCGGTCAAAATCGGGAGCTTAGTAAATATACCCCATAGTCTTTATCGGAAATGTTTAGGATCAGAAAAATTTTGGATTTCAGATTTTTCCATATTTCTGTATATTTTAATACCATAATGAGATATCTTGAGGATAGGATTCAAGTTTAGTCACAATATGCATTTACAGTATGTTGCATATCCACTTTATACAAATAACCTGAGGGTAATTTTGCACAATATATTGTATTTCAAAGCATGAATTAATGTATTTGTATTATCTCAGCCACTAAATTTGTATGCTATGGATAAACAATCATTTTCTTGCACTTATTCACACAGAAGTAGGAAGCCAACAGGGTGTAGTAGAAGGAGTAGGCTCCTACCGTAATAGAACAATTGTCAGGTAAAGCCGCCACAGCAGGTACTGTAAAGCTGGAGAGGGGGAGAATGATACTGCTTGGGGAAAGGAACAAGGAGAAAGCTCTGAAGATGTGGCCATCATCATGCTCCATCCACCTGGAGTCTCAGGAATGCTTGGGAACGCTGTCTGGCCAGACACATGACATACGTGTCTGTTTTCGGAATATTTTGTTTTTTAGAATACCCGATATCGGAATTCAGTCTGTACTGGAATTGTTTGTGGAACTTCCTTTAAAGTTTTTGCAGGATAACAAAATGGCAAATTTAATATAACATAACAGTCATTTTTAGGTTATTGTCTGTAATGATTTGTTTTGTCTCATTTTGCTGTCACACTTGCAATATGTATGATATCTGAGCATTTGTCACCAAATGTACTGTACAGTACCATGATATTTCAGCAACAGAAAGTGGTGTTTATCAAACATTCAGTTTTCTGCCACAAGTACAATAAAAGATACTACACTACATTGAAGAGAGTATTGACTGCATAGGAGAGAAAAGAGTTAAACATCTGGGGAGGGGTGGACCTAGCTGTTAGGAAAGTACAGCCTTTAAGGGGAGGGCTTGATATATATAGGGAAGGCGAGGCCATTTTAAGTCTCTTGGTGATTTGGTTTTATGCAAGACAGTGCTGCGTCTCCCTAGGAAAAGGGGGACAAAGCCTGATAATGCAGAGGAGACAAAGATCCCCTTTTGAAGGGATCTGCATCACTGGGAGAGGCACAGGCGATCCTCTGCAAATCATCTGGCTGTGAGTACTGGTTGTATTAAGGGCCAGTTAGCACAGCTTCCTGCATATGACAGGTTTTAGAAACCATTTATTGTGGTCAGTTTCCCCCTCCCCTCTGTATCGCAGCGGACACACCGCTGTGAGGCGGCCGGGATCCCTCCCGCAAAGTTTCCCCTAACAGGGAGGCGCCCTGCGGGACCTGATCGAGCGGTCCCAGCGCGCCCAGCCAGCGGGAGATCCCAATGCCGTGCGGCGGTGCACATGCCCTCAGCCGCCGGAGGCGGGGAGCAGGGGAGAGACGCGGCAGTGAGCACGCAGCTGAGGAGATTTACTCAGCTGCGGGCAGGCACTGAATGGGTGCTAATCACCAGCGGCCAGGGGGAGAGCCGCGTCCGGGACATTACCAGCGTGCGGGGAGACACTGTATGGCGCCGCTACGGGACTTGGTGTGAAACGGTCTCGTAGCGCATGCGCACACCAGAGACGCCGCAGTGTTTCCGGGCGGCTGTAGGAGAAGTTCTCCTCAGCTTTGTGTGGGGGAGAGGCCGCTCAGTACAATAGCGCGCCTCCCCATATGGTTAGAATTATTAAAAAGGTCTTAATAGTCAGCTATCTTAAATATCCCAAACGAGCGCCATTTACGGGGAAGGGATAGCCCCCCCCCCCCCCTGTATAGATCAGAGGGATGTTTTATGTGTGCCAATAGCTCCCTCTAATGGCGAAAAAGTATATGCAGAAATGTGAGGATCTACTTTACAAAATAATCCTTTGGACTATTGTATGTCCAAAGGACTTCTATTATAAAGATCCTGAAAGGAATACAACGAAGCAAGCGGATACCAACTCTACCGCGTAGCTGAGTTACAGTTAAGGGTGTATATCGGCATGTCGGCTGGTGGTTTAAACGTTTTTCCCCCATTTATTTATATATATACATTTCTCATGTTCTGGATTCTATGTAAAGAAGAGAACAGTAATTCCAGCCGGATCCGATAGCCTTGCTCCGTCATCACTCACAGCCTTTCTCTTCCTAGTTAAAAGGGTGGCAGTGCTGTGAAATACCCTGGTACGGGGTTTTAACCAACATGTCTAAAGCAAGGACCCTACACCTGGAAACAGTGCTCCGCATAGGTCATGGCAAAGGACTTGGCAGATGGAATCTCCAGGTGAATCGCAAAATCACGCATGCAGCACTAGAAAAAGGCTGCGAGATTTATATATATATTCATTTATAAGCTAGGATCAGACCGGTAACGGCAGGGGAGCACGGTCGCTGCGTATTCCACGCGGGGTGCCCGGCGTGCGCCGCAGGTGGGGGCCGCCCCCCCCCCCCCTTTTTTGTTTTATCTTCCACAGAGGACCGAGGTGACAGGGATTTGGCAGACTTCGTGATTGACGATGATTGGAAGGATGACGACGAAGAATCCGGGTCGGAGAGGTCGACGGCATCCGGTGAGTTGGGACAGTCTTTATCAAATTCCGCCGCGAGCTCGAGTTCGCGTAACTCTTCATCCCCCTCCTCATCCTCCTCTTGGGCATCGCAGACGTCCGACGCTGATAGTACTGCTAGGACACGGAAGGAGGCTGAGAAACTTGCCAAAAGGGCGGCAAAGCAGCAGAAGAGGCGTAAGCGGCAGGCGAATGTGGGAAGAGGAGCGTAGGGCGAAGAAGAGGCGAGATCTTCCGGGGGTAGTGCGCTGCGGGTATACGGCAGTGACGCGGGGCCTGCGAGATAGCTGCCGCAAACAGATACGTAGGGGTGACTTTGTAGACTATTTGGTTTGACTAAGGCCATGAAGAAGGATTACAAAGCGGCGGCCACTACAAAGGGCATGGGGGCGGAAGCTTCCAGGTCTTTTGATAAATGGCTGGCCGGATTGGGGTGTTTGCGGCTTGCTATTTGGAGGACAGGCCGGAAGAGCACGTGAATATCACCCGGTACCTTCATCTAGTGCACGACATGCAGCGCACATCCTGGGGTTCGGAATGGCGGCGATATGACCAAGAGTTTCGGGAGAAGCAGGACAGGTTACGGGTCATGGACTTCGCGTTCAAAGACCTGGAGGTCTGTCTCAAAGTGACCCGGGATCCCAGCGGGAGGACGAGACCCAGGAACAGGGTACGGGGGGGCGCCGCGGGGGGTCGTCAGCGCAGGGAGCGGGCGCGGACGGGGCATTTGCCAAAACAGGCGGATTGGCCGTTCGCATGGGCGGGCGGTCTGCCCCTCGGGGGAAATGCTTCGCTTTTAACAGCGGAGCATGTTCATTGACAAACAGTGCCGTTTTCGCCACTCTTGCCAGCAGGGCGGTGGAACCCAACCAGCCTCCTTTCGTTCCAAAGGGGGACGACAGGGCAATCGGGGGAAACAACCCTACCCTAAGCAGGCCGCGAGCGGGACCGCTCAGCAGGGCACCAGCGCCAGTTAAGTTGGAAACTATGGGTAAATGGTTGGGTCTTTATCCTAATAAACGGGATGCAAATTTTTGGTTAGATGTTTTTAAGTTCGGGTTCCGCTTGCCTGTTGCAAGCGAGATGTCCGTGCGTGCGCACAGAACCTTCAATCCGCCCGAGCTTCGCCGATGGTGTTGCGGGAAAAGTGGATAGGGAGCTCAGGTTGAGCAGGATGGAGGGGCCGTTTAAGTCAATCCCGGTGGATGACTTGGTCATCTCCCCGGTTCGGGTGGTGCCAAAGAAGACTCCGGGCGCCTTTCGGCTGATTCAGCATTTTTCTTACCCGCCACGAGCGTCGGTCAGCGACGCCATACCACCGGCTCATTGCTCGGTGGTGTATCAGTCGTTCGACGAGACGCTAGGTATGGTCCGCAGCTACGGGAGCGGGGCCCTCATGGCTAAGATCGATGTTGAGTCAGCTTTTAGATTACTGCGGCATCCTGTCTATCAATTTGGGGGAATGAAATTGACACCGTGGCGGGAGAGTGTAGCCCGCCCCAGGACGAAGTGTCAAAGCTCCGCGAAACTATTCGCCGTTTCAACGGCTCGCGTAAAGTCACGCTGCGGCAGGCTCAGTCCGTGCGGGGCATGCTGAACTTTGCTTGTCGGGTGATACCGATGGGCAGGGTTTTCTGCAGGAAGCTCGACAGAGCTGCAGCGGGGTGTGCCAGGCCGCATCATTTCGTTCGTTTGTCCTCTGAGTTAAAAAGGGATTTGGCCGTTTGGGCTTCATTCCTGGAGGAATTCAACGGGGTGAGCATATGGCAAGCGCCAGCCATTGACAGCGAGAGTTTGCAGTTTTTTACCAATGCTGCGGGTTCCTCTGGATTCGGCTGTCTTCTGTAGGGATCGTGGTGTGCGGCATCTTGGCCGGCGAAGTGGCATAGCGAAGGTCTTAAAAAGGATCTGGTGCTGCTGGAGCTTTTTTCCCATTATGGTGGCGCTGGAAGTTTGGGGCGATCGGTTGGCTAACCGCAGCATAGTGTTCAGGGAGTTAATCTGGCCGTGGTACATGCGATTAATAACCAAAGGGCGAAATCGCTGGTGGTACTACGGGTTCTTGTACAACTGCTTTTCACTTGCTTGCGTAAGAACCTATAGTTCCGGACGCAGCACGTGCTCGGGTTGGAAAACGAAATCGCAGACGCGTTGTCGCGTGGACAGTGGGAGAGATTTCGGGGGTTTGGCTCCCAAGGCCGAAGAGCAAGGTTTTCACTGTCCCGGTTATGTTTGGCAGGTGACCGTACCGGACTGAAGGGTTTAGCGTTGCGGTCAATCGCGCCGGACACGCGCAAGGTGTACGGACAGGCTTGGAGTGAGTGGGAGGAGTTTGTCCGGGGGCGGCAACATCAAGGTAAGAGCAGGCATCGGCTGTTGCTTTCTGTTAGGTGGCAGCGCTACGTCTCCGACAGGTCACGAGCAGTGGTTTCTCGGTACTTGGCAGGCATTTCTTTTTCTGCAAGCTGCGAGGCGTCCCTGACGTAACGAAAAGCGAAGTTCTGCGGAAGGCAGTGAAAGGGTGGGCGCGAGTTGCGCCGTCGCCACCAGATAGGAGGCGGCCATCGATGCGGCTTTGTTGCCGGCCGTAATAATGGCCGGAGGGCGAGTTGAGTCGTCCAGGTTTGAGACGCTTTTGTTTAGTTTGGCGTTCTCTATGGCTTTCCACGGAGCCTTTCGATTTTCTGAGTTGTTAGCGCCTTCCAAGAGAGCAGATTCGCGTTTGCTGGTCGAGGACTTGGTAGTGGGTGAGAGGTCCTGGCTGTGCAGGTTACGACGCTCCAAGACGGATCAGGTGGGGAGAGGGCGCTGGGTCACAATGGTATCAGCGCTGGAAGAGAGCGTTGCCCGGTGAGGCTGGCACTGCAATACGTGGGGGTGCGACCCGTTAAGGAGGGGTCTGGGCTGTTGCATTATGATGGGCTGCCAGTCACGAAATACCAGTTTCAATGGATGCTGAGTCGCTGTTTGGCGGGCCTGGGCCTCCCACCCACTGCTTTTGGTACCCACTCCTTTCGCATAGGCGCAGTGACGTCGGCTGCTGCGGCGGGCTACTCCAGAACGGATATACAGGCGGTGGGGCGATGGAAAGCAGCGAGTTATAGACGATATATTCGCCCCGTCGCATGAGAGGTCGGTTTGCGCTTGGTGCTTTGCGCAAAGTCGCAATGTATTATGCTGTTACAGTTCTGTGAATTTGTGGTGTTGTGCGTCTGTTGGTGTTACCCCTTTTGTTTTGTTTTTGTTTGTTATCCTACTCAGGGTTTAGCTACTCGCCGTTGCTGGCATGAGTCGGCAGCGGGGGTCTGGAGTTATTTGCGATTTTTTGCCTGACTTGACGGACTGAATTCTAATCCATAATTCGGCTAATTTGGTCTAATCAGAGTCCCTCAGCAGGTCTTTACGTTTCACCTCCAGCTGAGTTATTACATGTGTTTCCCATTTTATACCCCCCCCCCTTCCACCCCCCCCCCCCCCCCCTGTTTTTATTTCGTTTAATTTTATTTGATTTTCCCCCTTTGTGTCTTTAATTGCACTTCTAAATTGGCAACGAAAAGTGGTGCAGTCGGCTAGGCCGTGACTGCTGCAACAGCGAGTCATAAAGTTTTCTTTTTTGGCAGATCCTTCAGTATAAACAATGAATAAGCCTCTTAGTAATCAATCCTACCCCTCTTTTTCCCTTCAGGATGGTTTTAAGTCAATTTGACCATTTGGGTGGTTGGCCACTCTTACATTTACGGGGCGGCCAGGTTTGTGGCCTCAGAAGGGTCTCAGGCATTGTTTGGAATACAGGGTGTCAGATGGCTTGGCTGGCGCGGAATGATGTGGGGTGAGCTGAGTAGTAGGTTAGTGAGTCAGGCCAGCAAGCATGGAGTCCCTAAGGTTTTCGTTGTCCATCTAGGGGGCAGCGACTAGGGGAAGAGGACATCCTTGGAGCTGCGGTGGGCCATGATACAGGATCTGGCAAGTGTGACCGCGCAATGGACCAATTTGTGTGTTGGTTTTTTCCATGATGGTGCCGAGATTTGTGTTGGAGGGGTGTGGCGGATGGTCGCCGGATTGATGAGGCCCGGAAAATGGTGTAAGGAGCTGTGGCACAGTGGGTGCTGTCCCACGGCGGGTAGGGTGGTCCGCCACCCGAGGATACGGTGCAGAGACAGCCACCTTTTCCGGTGCGATGGAGTACATCTATCCGAGGAGGAGATGATGTTTTTTCTGGAGGATCTAGGTTTCGCTTTGCAGGAGTTAGGGTAGGTTTCTGGTGGCGGTGCGAAAGACTTTGGGGATGAGTCTTTCGCTGTTGGCGGAAAAGAACGGCAGTTTCGTATGGTAGAGAAAACTGTAGTGTTTTACAGTTTGTTGTGGTTTAGGTGCACTCACCTCCATCGACTTATGGCCGCTTGACCACCCATCCGGGAAGGCAGCGGCAGGGCACCCAGGAGCGGTGGGTAGCCACTGTGGGGGTTGAGTTGTCACCTATTACCGGTTTATGGTAAGCTTTTAGTAAATTTATAGGATTGAGTTATTTAAGTTAATTTAGATTAAGGAGCCGTTCTTTTGGGCCGCCACCATATGCCAGATGGAGCGGCATATTAAATTAATCTCTTTTTATTACAGGTTTCCTAATGGTTAGGGACAAATAAATAGCTAGCAATTTTCTGCCAAATTCAAGTCTCAGTGTCGTTATTTCTGGTTATGATTATGAATGCTTTACTTTCAAAGAAAGGGGTCCACCAAATATCACTAAGATGTTTAGAAGAGAGTATTGACTGCATAGGAGAGAAAAGAGTTAAACATCTGGGGAGGGGTGGACCTAGCTGTTAGGAAAGTACAGCCTTTAAGGGGAGGGCTTGATATATATAGGGAAGGCGAGGCCATTTTAAGTCTCTTGGTGATTTGGTTTCCCTCCCTCCCGCCCTGGTAGTTGGAGATTGTGGCACGTGGTGCTTTGGCTCTAAGTTGTTGGCTGTTTTCGTTGGCTATTTATTGGCGGAAAAGAACGGCAGTTTCGTATGGTAGAGAAAACTGTAGTGTTTTACAGTTTGTTGTGGTTTAGGTGCACTCACCTCCATCGACTTATGGCCGCTTGACCACCCATCCGGGAAGGCAGCGGCAGGGCACCCAGGAGCGGTGGGTAGCCACTGTGGGGGTTGAGTTGTCACCTATTACCGGTTTATGGTAAGCTTTTAGTAAATTTATAGGATTGAGTTATTTAAGTTAATTTAGATTAAGGAGCCGTTCTTTTGGGCCGCCACCATATGCCAGATGGAGCGGCATATTAAATTAATCTCTTTTTATTACAGGTTTCCTAATGGTTAGGGACAAATAAATAGCTAGCAATTTTCTGCCAAATTCAAGTCTCAGTGTCGTTATTTCTGGTTATGATTATGAATGCTTTACTTTCAAAGAAAGGGGTCCACCAAATATCACTAAGATGTTTAGAAGAGAGTATTGACTGCATAGGAGAGAAAAGAGTTAAACATCTGGGGAGGGGTGGACCTAGCTGTTAGGAAAGTACAGCCTTTAAGGGGAGGGCTTGATATATATAGGGAAGGCGAGGCCATTTTAAGTCTCTTGGTGATTTGGTTTCCCTCCCTCCCGCCCTGGTAGTTGGAGATTGTGGCACGTGGTGCTTTGGCTCTAAGTTGTTGGCTGTTTTCGTTGGCTATTTATTGGCGGAAAAGAACGGCAGTTTCGTATGGTAGAGAAAACTGTAGTGTTTTACAGTTTGTTGTGGTTTAGGTGCACTCACCTCCATCGACTTATGGCCGCTTGACCACCCATCCGGGAAGGCAGCGGCAGGGCACCCAGGAGCGGTGGGTAGCCACTGTGGGGGTTGAGTTGTCACCTATTACCGGTTTATGGTAAGCTTTTAGTAAATTTATAGGATTGAGTTATTTAAGTTAATTTAGATTAAGGAGCCGTTCTTTTGGGCCGCCACCATATGCCAGATGGAGCGGCATATTAAATTAATCTCTTTTTATTACAGGTTTCCTAATGGTTAGGGACAAATAAATAGCTAGCAATTTTCTGCCAAATTCAAGTCTCAGTGACGTTATTTCTGGTTATGATTATGAATGCTTTACTTTCAAAGAAAGGGGTCCACCAAATATCACTAAGATGTTTAAAAGTTTCCATCCACTTCATTGTGATATTTATTTGTTGAACAATAAAGGAATTTCAAAAGTGCCTTCTTGCTGTAGCTCCGTATCACATTCGGGAAAAGGAGTAATATCTTAATATTTTGCAACTTGCCTACTGAATTATTTCAGAGAATAAAGGGCTTCTACAACATAAAATTTTCTCTAGCAAGTACTGCAGAGTATATTATCCTACCTTGACCTCCTATTGTTGTATATGTTTGAGGAAGAACAAGAAAAGTCCTTAAATGTCTCTTTACTCTTGCTGTGATCCTAATTAAATAGCAGAGCTATGTAGGAGAGTCAGGATTCACTATACATGCACTGACAGTCTAATCTTTTCTCATAGAAGCAGGAAGAATGAGTGGGAGACTGGCTACATGGAAATTTTACATGGTTTCAGTAATGTAATTGTACTTGTATTGTCATTGGATTCTCTCTATAACCTTTACTGCACTTGCTGGAACTCGTCTGAGTCAAACTATATATATTTTCATATTATTTTTTTTTGTCTGCATTTAAGAAATTTCTACAAGCTACAACTTTGGAAGACTCTATTGTCTCATTTCTATTTTTGTTCAATGTGTTATTGATGATTTTAAAAAAATGAACTAGGAATAGAAACCATTAATACAAAAGATTATATCCAATTAGCCATGGTAATTTACAGAAGCTAATTGGTTCACTGGGGGCTATCCAATTAGCTCCAATGCGACACTCTCTTCCCCCCGATGCCGACACTTATCAGGTATTATGCTTCATGTGCTGCATAATCTGCGAGAAGTGCCCTCAAGATCTGCAATAAGTGCTGCGAAAATACATAGGTGTGTGGCTTTTCATGGGACCTATGTATTGTTGCGCTAAAAACGGGTGTTTTTGAGGGACCTAACTGGATAGTAGAGAAAAAAACTTAAACCCCCCTTCCATTTTTCATGCCTGCGTCACTATCGCGGGTAATTAGATACCCTCAATAACATTTTAAAATATTGTATACGTTTGTCCAGATATGAGAACCTGACAATTTTGGACAAATTGAAACAAGGTTTGTTCTATTTTTTTGTTCAATACAATGACTGCTAATAACTAAAATTTGTTGAATCTTGAATTTAACTGAAATGTTGCGATAATCTCTACTAGTTGCAAAATAGACTGCCCAAGCTCTCAGTGGTCTTCAAATAAGGAACATTTTGTAAGTTTCAATTTAAAAATAATTTTCTTTAAAAAATGTTTTTAGCAAAATATGTAGTTTACTAATCATATTGCCATTGACATTTGTATGTTTTGACAGCGTTCTTTTGCCTTAAGCATTTCCAGTCTAAACACAACCATATCATACAGCAGAATCAACTGCTAATAGTTATACCAGTGGTTCTCAAACGCGGCTCTTAAGGCACCCCAACGGTCCATGTTTTAAGTATATACAGTACATGCTTGGCTACAGGTGACTTAATTAGCACCTCAGTCAATTAGATCTAACCATCTGTGGCTGAGTCATGGATGTACCGAAACCCTGGACCGTTAGGGTGCTTTGAGTACCGTGTTTGAGAAGCTCTGCATTATACAGTACAGGTGTATTCATTCCACAAACTGCAAATGATATTCAATGACTATCAAAGTAAACTTGAAGACTGCAGGAACTTTGCAAATTGGCAAATTATCTTGTAGCACCTAATTTATGAAATATTTTGCTAAAACTTCACTTAGTTCAAATATCTTGAGAGCACCTTTACCTTTTAATTTGTTAAAGTAAATCACTTTTGTTTCTCTTCGAAAAGAAGTATAAAAAAATCCACATGACAAAAGGTTTTTAAACACATTGTCTCATCAATTGTCTATAGCGGAGCTGTGCAATGTCTAATATTTATAACTTCTGCATACTTAAGAGCAAAACTCATTTAAAGTTTACCCATAAAACATAATGCATTGCTTTATGGCGTGCAGACATTCCCAGTCTAAGCTCAGAAGCTTTGCAAACAAAGTTGTATTTTATTTCCTACATTTAGTCAGAATGACTTCTTGCCTGTAAAGTATGCCATTTACAGGGGACTAAGCATTTACAAACATCAAAGTTGAATTGGAAGGAAAGGGCTATTATTTATTGCATCGCAGTCAGATTTAAAAGTTCTATTAAGTTTTACCGGCCCAGATATGGCATATGTCTAGTGTTATTATAGTTATGGGACATTGGTGTATAAGCCTTTGCGTTTTAATGCTAGGCCTAAGGGAAGCAGTTTTCAAAAGTATGTTTTACCTATCAAGTGTCACTATAAAACTCATTAAATGTCTTTGTTGTATGAGTTTTATTGGCTTTCTTCAGTCGGGACGTCATGTTGTTTAAAGCTAAAGAACCTGATGTTTAGAAGTTACAAAGTATCTATAATTTGTTTTCTCAGTTAGATCTGAAATTAAGTTTACATAAGTTTGTCTATGCTTGCCTAAACCATTCTTTCTTCCTTAACTTCGGATCTATATCTTACACGGGATCAGTATGATATCCCGGCTGCCGGGATCCTGACAGCTGGAATACTGTTGGCGAGCACAGTCTGTAGCCTCGAGGGCTCGCTGCGGTCGCCAATCTTCGGACCCATCGCCACAGCATTATAGTCTAACTCGGATGGTGGCGTGGACCACCAACTGCTGAGTGGGGATTTTGACCGGTGGTCAGGATTCCAACCGTCTCTATTTCACCAGGTGTCAGGATTCCGGGGTCGGTCTCCTGACAGCCGGGATCCCAACAACCGGCAAATTGACTGCCTCCCTCTTACACGAATTCCATTGTTACACTATGGTCATACTGTCAAAATAAGGGTTCAGCAAGTCTAAGAACTGAAATATAAGAGTTTGATCATCTCTGTGGTGTCATTAATGATTGGGACTGTTGTTAAAATGAAAGAACATCTAGCACCATTGGAAGTCCTTTTTATTAGATGTATTCAATGAATAAGGTTTAGATTGTTTGACCTGCTTGATACAGATGTGTATTCATACTCCAAGATTTTGCCTGTGCTTCTCCCTACCTCTGGAATTCTTTACCTCTCCCTATAAGACTTCCCACATCTCTACAAAACTACAAACGACCACTCAAGACCCACTTCATTAAACCCAGCCATCTCTCATCCTAACCCTCTATTCCACGCTCACTATATCTACCGCATCTGAGTCCCCCCTGTCTGCCCTCTTCTTTAGAATTTAAGCTCTCATGAGCAGGGTCCTCTCTCCCCTCATGTTCTTTTCCATCTCTTACTTAGACTATCTTCTACGTCATACTCCCTACAACGGGACCTAACCCTTGGGTTCTGCCTTCCTGCTACTTATTTGATGTCGGCTAATGCAGCAATGTATATATCCTGTACCTGTCCTACTGTACATTGTCTTGTACTGTAGGTCACTGCTTTATTTTAATAATTTGTTTATGTACTTTGTTAGGTGCTGCAGAACCCTTGTGGTGCCATATAAAAAAAGGATAATAATAATAAGTTGCAATTGAAAACAACTCTGCTTGCATCAGAGCCCTTCTTACATGGATTCAGACTCACATACACAGACGTACAAGGAGATTTAGACTCAAACACACAGACGTGCAAGTGCTGCAAGCCCCAGTGGTCAGTGCTTGCATTGCAGTTTTAATGCTTCCAGTTTTTTTACTTATGCGAAAATTACAGACATTAGGCCTAATTCAGGGTGGATCGCAGTGTGCGATTGCATTTTCTGCAGGATGGCTGCAGAAAATGTGATCGCCTCTGCCTGTCAGCGGGCAACTGGGGGGCAGGAAATGCTCAGTTTCCAGGGAGGTGCGGCGCGAATGGCTGTGAAGTCAGACAAACGGGGGCGAGTCGGGAGCATGATCGAGAAGAATGCAGCCACCGCAGTTGAGAAGAACGCAGCAGGCCTCCTGGGGGCAAGAGGCTTCACTAATTTCTACAATAAAGCAGAAATTGCGAGGCAATCGCAATTTCTGCTTCATCAAGAGGGGGAGGCGGCGGTGATCATGCTGGGTGGCCTTGACCTGCTAATGAGCAGAATTTGCAATCCTTACTGAATTAGGCCCATTTGCAGCAAAAAAGATGCTATGCACGGTCAAGTTGCACTCAACATGGCGCGCCGAGAGGGGCTATTTCTCGCACCTTGACCTGCAGTATATAAGGACATATCTGTTGTTTGTTACATTTCAGTTGTACAAGCAGAAAATCCATCTAACAGATAATACATATCTACTGTACAAGCTTTGAGGAGCATTAACAAGCCACATTTTTTCTTCAGTAAATCACATATATGATAACAGAATTACATTTCCTGACACCTCTGTTTCATAGAGTATCCAAAATATCTTTCACCTAACCAATCGTTTGTTTCTAGAATTCTGCTCTGCTCTCATGTTGGTCTTTACTCTGTCCAGCATTTTTGAGGCAAATAGTCCTTCAATAAATCAAAGGTCCTCAACTAAAGAACCTGAGGAGCTTATGTCTCCTGAGTTCTGCTAGTTATTTGTAGTTGCAATTGATTCACATTTTCTAAAGGTGGTATTTTATACTTTGATGGAAATTTTGCTCAGACAAGTGTATCCTTGTAGGACAGAATAGCACGGCTTTTATCAGTTGGTATCAGATAATATTTATTGTTGTCTAAGTCAGGGGTGGCTGAACTTTTGTGACCTTAAATCTACTTTTTGTTCACTTAGTGATGTAAATGGGGGGAATTCAATTGGACATGAGATTTAGCCTGCAAAAAAACCTTGCAGACCGCACCCCCAATTTTGGATTACCATGAGTATGTACGCTCCCAATACACATGGAATCCAATGTAAAACAAATGCACGTGGACTTTTCTGCTTTGAAAACCCCGCTGCACAAGAAAAAAATAATGATAGTTACCTCTTCGATGGTTTCCCCTCCATTTTCCCCCTTTGGAGGGGGTTGCTGGAAAGTGAGGGGGCGGCTGGGAGATGTAGCCAGGGCTGCATTAAAGCTGGTAGGGGCCCAGGGGCAATGAAGTTGTGGGGGCCTCCACTACTACAATTGCTGGCAAACGCCCTATGTCCATACACACACACACACACACACACCCACACACACACACACACACAACAGCAGAGCGTGCCGGAGAAGCAGAAGCGGCCGTCTCGGGGTCAATGTCTCGCGTGATTTCACTGCACTATCCCACAAGACTCACTACTGTACATGGAGCTGTCCTCAGCAGCTGTTGCTAATTAACAGATGAGCCGCCGAAGGGGGGCTGCTCCACTTCAAACAGCAGTGTGTGGTAGCCTCTAATAGGTGGGGGTCCTGGGATGACCACCCCTGTCTCCCCTCCCTTAAACCAGCCCTGGATGTAGTTCTCCCTGCTCCTGCCTCCTGGGGGGTCACACACACACACACAGGGGGGGTGACCTACACTCACACA
Source organism: Pseudophryne corroboree (assembly GCF_028390025.1). Taxonomy (NCBI): domain Eukaryota; kingdom Metazoa; phylum Chordata; class Amphibia; order Anura; family Myobatrachidae; genus Pseudophryne; species Pseudophryne corroboree. The sequence goes on from NC_086455.1 coordinate 55,884,075, forward strand.
CATACTTACACACACTGCTGCTGCAGAAGACCAGCTCCAGATGCTGGATGAAAAAGACACCAGTTCGGGAAGAGAGTAATTACTGACAAATTAAGCTAACTTTCAATTGCTTCATTAGTCTTTAGAGGGAGCCACAAGGGTGCCATAGCAACAATTATATGAAAAATCAGACCTTCTATGAAAATCACTGCATCCCAGTTTCTGTCCTTTCATTAAATAGGAAGCCCTGTGGCTGCGGGAAAAGCCCCATGCCGTTGAGGTTCTGTAATCTTCCGCGCTCAATTGAATTTCCTCGAATTTGTGAAACGTAGTGTGAAATGTATTGGTGAGCTGATTTGCATGACATGATGTCAGCTAGCTTTGAATAATGAGGGCAGTAGGCATAGGTGTGCGCATGCGGGGTGCCTGGTGTGCACAGGCACCACCTAATATCTGGCACCCCTCTCACACACACCTGCTGTAGTGATCAACGGCAATCACGGGGAGAGAAGGGGGTGCAGAGTCAGGCGGTTCATTGCCTGTCCTGATCCCCAGTCTAGCAGGCGATGGGCTCCATTGCTGGCATGGGGGATAGGCATGGATGCTCTCTGTAGATTAGCTCTCCCCCCTACCTGCTTAACAGCAGCGTGCTGGGGGGAGAGCTACGAGGCAACAGAGTGTACCTGCCATGTGGCATGTGTCCGAGCAGGAGACTTCTTACAACGGTCGGTAAGGGAGGAGGGGGTCGCGGGTGCATACCACTGTCCGGGCAGGCTATGCTGCTGTGCCCCAGTCTGTTCAGTGCAGGTCTCCCCTTTGATCTCCTGCTGCTCTGAATGGACTCTTTGGATTCTGGCCCCTACTTTGGAACCCCTCATCTGGTCTTTTCTCATGGCTTCTTGCTGCTGCTGTGGAATGCTCCTGTTTCTGCAGACAGACCCTTATCTTATCTATACCACCTCTAAGGAATGGTTTTACCCCACTACTAACCATTTTTCCTTACTCTCCTATTTGTGCATCAGTCCTCCTGCACCCTGAAACTGACCCTGCACCTTGAAACTGCCTTCCCTGAAAATGACACCCCTGCATCTTACATCCCTGTACCACGCATCTACCCACCAACAACCAGCACCCTACACCTTCTTCCCTCCATGCACCCTGTAACTGCCCACCTCTGCACCCTACGCCTTCAATCCCTGCCCACCTCTGCACCCTACACTTTCCCTCCCTGCACCCTGTAACTGCCCACCTCTGCATCCTACACCTTCCCTCCCTGCACCCTGTAACTGTTCAACTCTGCACCCTGTAATTGCCCACCTCTGCACCCTATGCATTCACTGCCTGCACCCTGTAACTGCCCACCTCTGCACCCTACACCTTCCCTCCCTGTACCCTGTAACTTTTCACCTCTGCACCCTGTAATTGCCCACCTCTGCAGCCTGTAACTGCCCACCTCTGCACCCTATGCCTTCCCTGCCTGCACCCTGTAACTGCCCACCTCTGCCCCCTACAACTTCCCTGCCTGCACCCTGTAACTGCCCACCTCTGCAATCTACGCCTTCCCTCCCTTCACCCTGTAACTGCCCACCTCTTCCCAAATATGTTTTATAACAGTTGATTATCCATACCTATTGCAAGTGCAGCTAGTAAGAAGGAATTTGGTCAGGGGTAATGTGTATAAGGGACGCTACTGTGCGGTGTAATGAGAACAATGGACACTATTGTGCAGTTTAGTGTAGGTATGGGCCACTACTATGTGGTGTTATGTGTGAATTGAAGGGGATGGTGAGAAATGCAGATGAGAGATGAGAGATGATGGCATGACTGAGAAACAATGCAGGGAAGAGATGATGGTGTGGCTGAGAGATGCAGGCAGGAGATGTTGGTGTACACAAAATTTAAATAATCCCGCACCAGTATTTCTGATATGTTCTTTTGTATATACAGATTAAATATATTGTGGTATTCTCTGCCTTACTGAAAATATCTTAGGTTTTTAACCTTATATTAGAGATGAGCGCCTGAAATTTTTCGGGTTTTGTGTTTTGGTTTTGGGTTCGGTTCCGCTGCCGTGTTTTGGGTTCGAACGCGTTTTGGCAAAACCTCACCGAATTTTTTTTGTCGGATTCGGGTGTGTTTTGGATTCGGGTGTTTTTTTCAAAAAACACTAAAAAACAGCTTAAATCATAGAATTTGGGGGTCATTTTGATCCCAAAGTATTATTAACCTCAAAAACCATAATTTACACTCATTTTCAGTCTATTCTGAATACCTCACACCTCACAATATTATTTTTAGTCCTAAAATTTGCACCGAGGTCGCTGTGTGAGTAAGATAAGCGACCCTAGTGGCCGACACAAACACCGGGCCCATCTAGGAGTGGCACTGCAGTGTCACGCAGGATGTCCCTTCCAAAAAACCCTCCCCAAACAGCACATGACGCAAAGAAAAAAAGAGGCGCAATGAGGTAGCTGTGTGAGTAAGATTAGCGACCCTAGTGGCCGACACAAACACCGGGCCCATCTAGGAGTGGCACTGCAGTGTCACGCAGGATGGCCCTTCCAAAAAACCCTCCCCAAACAGCACATGACGCAAAGAAAAAAAGAGGCGCAATGAGGTAGCTGTGTGAGTAAGATTAGCGACCCTAGTGGCCGACACAAACACCGGGCCCATCTAGGAGTGGCACTGCAGTGTCACGCAGGATGTCCCTTCCAAAAAACCCTCCCCAAACAGCACATGACGCAAAGAAAAAAAGAGGCGCAATGAGGTAGCTGTGTGAGTAAGATTAGCGACCCTAGTGGCCGACACAAACACCGGGCCCATCTAGGAGTGGCACTGCAGTGTCACGCAGGATGTCCCTTCCAAAAAACCCTCCCCAAACAGCACATGACGCAAAGAAAAAAAGAGGCGCAATGAGGTAGCTGTGTGAGTAAGATTAGCGACCCTAGTGGCCGACACAAACACCGGGCCCATCTAGGAGTGGCACTGCAGTGTCACGCAGGATGTCCCTTCCAAAAAACCCTCCCCAAACAGCACATGACGCAAAGAAAAAAAGAGGCGCAATGAGGTAGCTGACTGTGTGAGTAAGATTAGCGACCCTAGTGGCCGACACAAACACCGGGCCCATTTAGGAGTGGCACTGCAGTGTCACGCAGGATGTCCCTTCCAAAAAACCCTCCCCAAACAGCACATGACGCAAAGAAAAAAAGAGGCGCAATGAGGTAGCTGTGTGAGTAAGATTAGCGACCCTAGTGGCCGACACAAACACCGGGCCCATCTAGGAGTGGCACTGCAGTGTCACGCAGGATGTCCCTTCCAAAAAACCCTCCCCAAACAGCACATGACGCAAAGAAAAAAAGAGGCGCAATGAGGTAGCTGTGTGAGTAAGATTAGCGACCCTAGTGGCCGACACAAACACCGGGCCCATCTAGGAGTGGCACTGCAGTGTCACGCAGGATGTCCCTTCCAAAAAACCCTCCCCAAACAGCACATGACGCAAAGAAAAAAAGAGGCGCAATGAGGTAGCTGACTGTGTGAGTAAGATTAGCGACCCTAGTGGCCGACACAAACACCGGGCCCATTTAGGAGTGGCACTGCAGTGTCACGCAGGATGTCCCTTCCAAAAAACCCTCCCCAATCAGCACATGATGCAAAGAAAAAGAAAAGAAAAAAGAGGTGCAAGATGGAATTGTCCTTGGGCCCTCCCACCCACCCTTATGTTGTATAAACAAAACAGGACATGCACACTTTAACCAACCCATCATTTCAGTGACAGGGTCTGCCACACGACTGTGACTGATATGACGGGTTGGTTTGGACCCCCCCCAAAAAAGAAGCAATTAATCTCTCCTTGCACAAACTGGCTCTACAGAGGCAAGATGTCCACCTCATCATCACCCTCCGATATATCACCGTGTACATCCCCCTCCTCACAGATTATCAATTCGTCCCCACTGGAATCCACCATCTCAGCTCCCTGTGTACTTTGTGGAGGCAATTGCTGCTGGTTAATGTCTCCGCGGAGGAATTGATTATAATTCATTTTAATGAACATCATCTTCTCCACATTTTCTGGATGTAACCTCGTACGCCGATTGCTGACAAGGTGAGCGGCGGCACTAAACACTCTTTCGGAGTACACACTTGTGGGAGGGCAACTTAGGTAGAATAAAGCCAGTTTGTGCAAGGGCCTCCAAATTGCCTCTTTTTCCTGCCAGTATAAGTACGGACTGTGTGACGTGCCTACTTGGATGCGGTCACTCATATAATCCTCCACCATTCTATCAATGTTGAGAGAATCATATGCAGTGACAGTAGACGACATGTCCGTAATCGTTGTCAGGTCCTTCAGTCCGGACCAGATGTCAGCATCAGCAGTCGCTCCAGACTGCCCTGCATCACCGCCAGCGGGTGGGCTCGGAATTCTGAGCCTTTTCCTCGCACCCCCAGTTGCGGGAGAATGTGAAGGAGGAGATGTTGACAGGTCGCGTTCCGCTTGACTTGACAATTTTGTCACCAGCAGGTCTTTCAACCCCAGCAGACTTGTGTCTGCCGGAAAGAGAGATCCAAGGTAGGCTTTAAATCTAGGATCGAGCACGGTGGCCAAAATGTAGTGCTCTGATTTCAACAGATTGACCACCCGTGAATCCTTGTTAAGCGAATTAAGGGCTCCATCCACAAGTCCCACATGCCTAGCGGAATCGCTCCGTGTTAGCTCCTCCTTCAATGTCTCCAGCTTCTTCTGCAAAAGCCTGATGAGGGGAATGACCTGACTCAGGCTGGCAGTGTCTGAACTGACTTCACGTGTGGCAAGTTCAAAGGGCATCAGAACCTTGCACAACGTTGAAATCATTCTCCACTGCGCTTGAGACAGGTGCATTCCACCTACTATATCGTGCTCAATTGTATAGGCTTGAATGGCCTTTTGCTGCTCCTCCAACCTCTGAAGCATATAGAGGGTTGAATTCCACCTCGTTACCACTTCTTGCTTCAGATGATGGCAGGGCAGGTTCAGTAGTTTTTGGTGGTGCTCCAGTCTTCTGTACGCCTGTACGCCGAAAGTGTCCCGCAATTCTTCTGGCCACCGACAGCATCTCTTGCACGCCCCTGTCGTTTTTTAAAAAATTCTGCACCACCAAATTCAAGGTATGTGCAAAACATGGGACGTGCTGGAATTTGCCCATATTTAATGCACACACAATATTGCTGGCGTTGTCCGATGCCACAAATCCACAGGAGAGTCCAATTGGGGTAAGCCATTCCGCGATGATCTTCCTCAGTTGCCGTAAGAGGTTTTCAGCTGTGTGCGTATTCTGGAAAGCGGTGATACAAAGCGTAGCCTGCCTAGGAAAGAGTTGGCGTTTGCGAGATGCTGCTACTGGTGCCGCCGCTGCTGTTCTTGCGGCGGGAGTCCATACATCTACCCAGTGGGCTGTCACAGTCATATAGTCCTGACCCTGCCCTGCTCCACTTGTCCACATGTCCGTGGTTAAGTGGACATTGGGTACAGCTGCATTTTTTAGGACACTGGTGACTCTTTTTCTGAGGTCTGTGTACATTTTCGGTATCGCCTGCCTAGAGAAATGGAACCTAGATGGTATTTGGTACCGGGGACACAGTACCTCCAACAAGTCTCTAGTTGGCTCTGCAGTAATGATGGATACCGGAACCACGTTTCTCACCACCCAGGATGCCAAGGCCTCAGTTATCCGCTTTGCAGTAGGATGACTGCTGTGATATTTCATCTTCCTCGCAAAGGACTGCTGAACAGTCAATTGCTTACTGGAAGTAGTACAAGTGGGCTTACGACTTCCCCTCTGGGATGACCATCGACTCCCAGCGGCAACAACAGCAGCGCCAGCAGCAGTAGGCGTTACACGCAAGGATGCATCGGAGGAATCCCAGGCAGGAGAGGACTCGTCAGAATTGCCAGTGACATGGCCTGCAGGACTATTGGCATTCCTGGGGAAGGAGGAAATTGACACTGAGGGAGTTGGTGGGGTGGTTTGCGTGAGCTTGGTTACAAGAGGAAGGGATTTACTGGTCAGTGGACTGCTTCCGCTGTCACCCAAAGTTTTTGAACTTGTCACTGACTTATTATGAATGCGCTGCAGGTGACGTATAAGGGAGGATGTTCCGAGGTGGTTAACGTCCTTACCCCTACTTATTACAGCTTGACAAAGGGAACACACGGCTTGACACCTGTTGTCCGCATTTCTGGTGAAATACCTCCACACCGAAGAGCTGATTTTTTTGGTATTTTCACCTGGCATGTCAACGGCCATATTCCTCCCACGGACAACAGGTGTCTCCCCGGGTGCCTGACTTAAACAAACCACCTCACCATCAGAATCCTCCTGGTCAATTTCCTCCCCAGCGCCAGCAACACCCATATCCTCCTCATCCTGGTGTACTTCAACACTGACATCTTCAATCTGACTATCAGGAACTGGACTGCGGGTGCTCCTTCCAGCACTTGCAGGGGGCGTGCAAATGGTGGAAGGCGCATGCTCTTCACGTCCAGTGTTGGGAAGGTCAGGCATCGCAACCGACACAATTGGACTCTCCTTGTGGATTTGGGATTTCGAAGAATGCACAGTTCTTTGCTGTGCTGCTTTTGCCAGCTTGAGTCTTTTCATTTTTCTAGCGAGAGGCTGAGTGCTTCCATCCTCATGTGAAGCTGAACCACTAGCCATGAACATAGGCCAGGGCCTCAGCCGTTCCTTGCCACTCCGTGTCGTAAATGGCATATTGGCAAGTTTACGCTTCTCCTCCGACAATTTTATTTTAGGTTTTGGAGTCCTTTTTTTTCTGATATTTGGTGTTTTGGATTTGACATGCTCTGTACTATGACATTGGGCATCGGCCTTGGCAGACGACGTTGCTGGCATTTCATCGTCTCGGCCATGACTAGTGGCAGCAGCTTCAGCACGAGGTGGAAGTGGATCTTGATCTTTCCCTAATTTTGGAACCTCAACATTTTTGTTCTCCATATTTTAATAGGCACAACTAAAAGGCACCTCAGGTAAACAATGGAGATGGATACTAGTATACAATTATGGACTGCCTGCCGAGTGCAGACACAGAGGTAGCCACAGCCGTGGACTACCGTACTGTACTGTGTCTGCTGCTAATATAGACTGGTTGATAAAGAGATGTCTATGTAACTATGTATGTATAAAGAAGAAAGAAAAAAAAACCACGGTTAGGTGGTATACAATTATGGACGGACTGCCTGCCGAGTGCCGACACAGAGGTAGCCACAGCCGTGAACTACCGCACTGTACTGTGTCTGCTGCTAATATATAGACTGGTTGATAAAGAGATAGTATACTCGTAACTAGTATGTATGTATAAAGAAAGAAAAAAAACCCACGGTTAGGTGGTATATACAATTATGGACGGGCTGCCGAGTGCCGACACAGAGGTAGCCACAGCCGTGAACTACCGCACTGTACTGTGTCTGCTGCTAATATATAGACTGGTTGATAAAGAGATAGTATACTCGTAACTAGTATGTATGTATAAAGAAAGAAAAAAAAACCACGGTTAGGTGGTATATACAATTATGGACGGGCTGCCGAGTGCCGACACAGAGGTAGCCACAGCCGTGAACTACCGCACTGTACTGTGTCTGCTGCTAATATAGACTGGTTGATAAAGAGATAGTATACTCGTAACTAGTATGTATGTATAAAGAAAGAAAAAAAAACCACGGTTAGGTGGTATATACAATTATGGACGGGCTGCCGAGTGCCGACACAGAGGTAGCCACAGCCGTGAACTACCGCACTGTACTGTGTCTGCTGCTAATATAGACTGGTTGATAAAGAGATAGTATACTCGTAACTAGTATGCCTATAAAGAAAGAAAAAAAAACCACGGTTAGGTGGTATATACAATTATGGACGGGCTGCCGAGTGCCGACACAGAGGTAGCCACAGCCGTGAACTACCGCACTGTACTGTGTCTGCTGCTAATATATAGACTGGTTGATAAAGAGATAGTATACTCGTAACTAGTATGTATGTATAAAGAAAGAAAAAAAAAACACGATTAGGTGGTATATACAATTATGGACGGGCTGCCGAGTGCCGACACAGAGGTAGCCACAGCCGTGAACTACCGCACTGTACTGTGTCTGCTGCTAATATATGGACTGGTTGATAAAGAGATAGTATACTCGTAACTAGTATGTATGTATAAAGAAAGAAAAAAAACCACGGTTAGGTGGTATATACAATTATGGACGGGCTGCCGAGTGCCGACACAGAGGTAGCCACAGCCGTGAACTACCGCACTGTACTGTGTCTGCTGCTAATATATAGACTGGTTGATAAAGAGATAGTATACTTGTAACTAGTATGTATGTATAAAGAAAGAAAAAAAAAAACCACGGTTAGGTGGTATATACAATTATGGACGGGCTGCCGAGTGCCGACACAGAGGTAGCCACAGCCGTGAACTACCGCACTGTACTGTGTCTACTGCTAATATATAGACTGGTTGATAAAGAGATAGTATACTCGTAACTAGTATGTATGTATAAAGAAAGAAAAAAAAACCACGGTTAGGTGGTATATACAATTATGGACGGGCTGCCGAGTGCCGACACAGAGGTAGCCACAGCCGTGAACTACCGCACTGTACTGTGTCTGCTGCTAATATAGACTGGTTGATAAAGAGATAGTATACTCGTAACTAGTATGTATGTATAAAGAAAGAAAAAAAAACCACGGTTAGGTGGTATATACAATTATGGACGGGCTGCCGAGTGCTGACACAGAGGTAGCCACAGCCGTGAACTACCGCACTGTACTGTGTCTGCTGCTAATATATAGACTGGTTGATAAAGAGATAGTATACTCGTAACTAGTATGTATGTATAAAGAAAGAAAAAAAAACCACGGTTAGGTGGTATATACAATTATGGACGGGCTGCCGAGTGCCGACACAGAGGTAGCCACAGCCGTGAACTACCGCACTGTACTGTGTCTGCTGCTAATATAGACTGGTTGATAAAGAGATAGTATACTCGTAACTAGTATGTATGTATAAAGAAAGAAAAAAAAACCACGGTTAGGTGGTATATACAATTATGGACGGGCTGCCGAGTGCCGACACAGAGGTAGCCACAGCCGTGAACTACCGCACTGTACTGTGTCTGCTGCTAATATATAGACTGGTTGATAAAGAGATAGTATACTCGTAACTAGTATGTATGTATAAAGAAAGAAAAAAAAACCACGGTTAGGTGGTATATACAATTATGGACGGGCTGCCGAGTGCCGACACAGAGGTAGCCACAGCCGTGAACTACCGCACTGTACTGTGTCTGCTGCTAATATAGACTGGTTGATAAAGAGATAGTATACTCGTAACTAGTATGTATGTATAAAGAAAGAAAAAAAAACCACGGTTAGGTGGTATATACAATTATGGACGGGCTGCCGAGTGCCGACACAGAGGTAGCCACAGCCGTGAACTACCGCACTGTACTGTGTCTGCTGCTAATATATAGACTGGTTGATAAAGAGATAGTATACTCGTAACTAGTATGTATGTATAAAGAAAGAAAAAAAAACCACGGTTAGGTGGTATATACAATTATGGACGGGCTGCCGAGTGCCGACACAGAGATAGCCACAGCCGTGAACTACCGCACTGTACTGTGTCTGCTGCTAATATATAGACTGGTTGATAAAGAGATAGTATACTCGTAACTAGTATGTATGTATAAAGAAAGAAAAAAAACCCACGGTTAGGTGGTATATACAATTATGGACGGGCTGCCGAGTGCCGACACAGAGGTAGCCACAGCCGTGAACTACCGCACTGTACTGTGTCTGCTGCTAATATAGACTGGTTGATAAAGAGATAGTATACTACTAATATTATATATACTGGTGGTCAGGTCACTGGTCACTAGTCACACTGGCAGTGGCACTCCTGCAGCAAAAGTGTGCACTGTTTAATTTTAATATAATATTATGTACTCCTGGCTCCTGCTATAACCTATAACTGGCACTGCAGAGCTCCCCAGTCTCCCCCACAATTATAAGCTGTGTGAGCTGAGCACAGTCAGATATATATATACATTGATGCAGCACACTGGGCTGAGCAGTGCACACAGATATGGTATGTGACTGAGTCACTGTGTGTATCGTTTTTTTCAGGCAGAGAACGGATATATTAAATAAAACAAACAACTGCACTGTCTGGTGGTCACTGTGGTCGTCAGTCACTAAACTCTGCACTCTCTTCTACAGTATCACAGCCTCAGGTCAATCTCTCTCTCTCTCTCTCTCAACCCTAATCTAAATGGAGAGGACGCCAGCCACGTCCTCTCCCTATCAATCTCAATGCACGTGTGAAAATGGCGGCGACGCGCGGCTCCTTATATAGAATCCGAGTCTCGCGATAGAATCCGAGCCTCGCGAGAATCCGACAGCGTCATGATGACGTTCGGGCGCGCTCGGGTTAACCGAGCAAGGCGGGAAGATCCGAGTCGCTCGGACCCGTGAAAAAAAACATGAAGTTCGGGCGGGTTCGGATTCAGAGAAACCGAACCCGCTCATCTCTACCTTATATACTCTTATATGCAGGGGCTCTCCAAATGCTATGAAAGCACTCTGCAAGTGTTGCAAATGTGCCTGACAGAGAAATAAGAATTACCAATACTATTAGCCTGTTATATATAAAAAAAAAGCAGTTTATAGGATAACACCAAGAAAGACATGAATATTGATTCTTTCATAGGCAAATTAGCCTTTTATTTGGTTTCATACTTTGAGGGATCACCAATCGGAAACTAGTAGTTTTTAATATCACACTTTGTTTCTTATTCACACTATATTTTAATATTTCACCAAATTCCCCGAATTATTTTAATGCATACCCAATAAAGAATAGACATTTTAAAAAAGGATAAGTGGTTGAGTGCGCCCAATAAAAAATGCTTCTTTCTTCTCTTTCTATTTTTGGCAGGAGATGTTGGTGTGCCTGAGAAACGATGCAGGTGGGAGATGATGGTGTGGCTGAGAAATGATGCAGAGAAGAGATGATGCTGTGGCTGAGAGACGCAGGGAGGGGATGATGGTGTGGCTGAGAGATGCAGGGAGGAGATGAGGGTGTGGCTGAGAGATGCAGGGGGCAGGAGGTGACACAAGTCTGCTTGAATCTCTGTTGTATGATGATGACATTGGTTATATTCCTACACAAAACAGGTATCTTCTGTACCATATGAAATCCTACATGAATAGTAAATACTGACTGAAGACTCTGTCAGCCCAGGAAGTACATTTCTTCAGAGGTTCCCCATTGTGAGAAACTACCATATAGGTAAGGTGAATATGGAATGAAAAGGAATGTCAATATGCGGTGCTAGATATGCCTGGCAGACGATGCAAGACACGCCCAGTAGGTGGTGCTAGACACGACCCTCCGATGGTGCACCCTCCAAAAAAAAATGTGCTGCGCACGCCTATGGCAGGTGGTAATCATTCCTAACCATAAGCAGGCGTAAAAATGGTCAAAAAAATATCCTTAAAAATAATGATTCTCAAATCAAAAAATACTTTTTATACTGGGAGGGGATGTTCTGTTAGCCAGGTTCCACAAAATGCAATCCAATCACAGGGCCTGATTCAGGGAAGAACCCTATACCGATGATTGCGCAGTTGAGTGATTATTTGTTACTACACATGTGCGAAAAACAAACTCAATAAACTAGACTGCGCTTATGTGAACCTAACTGTATGCCAGTCATAGTTTCATATTAAATTGCTCTAACTAAAGACTGCGACTGCGTACCATTGGTTGTACTTTTCTGAGTAGATGGGTGTGATACTTGTGACTGGCGGTTGGGATGCTGGTGGTCACATGACCGATCCGCGACCTAGGGCTAGACACAAGTGGTGTCAGCTAGGGCTAAGACACAGGGGATGGCAGCTATAGCTAATCCCCCTCTAGTGCCTAACCCTAACCTCCCCCATATACAGGCCCCCTGATACTTACCTTCGCGATGTCGGCACACAGTGTTCTGGCTCCGAGATTCCGATTGGTGTCAGGATTCCGGCACCGGTCACATGACAGCCAGCACCCTGACTGACAGAATGATAACTGCATTCCGGTTTGATGACACTAATTTGTTGTTGTATAAAGAATACTGCTGCAGAGATCAGAGGGGTCTATACAGCTGTGAATATGGAAACAAATTGTGACTAACTGCAAACACAAAATGCATCCTGGAAAAGGGTGTAGTATGTTAAGCCGGCGGTCGGGATTCCGGCGCCGGCATGATGGTCGTCGGGAGCCTGGCCGCCGGGAAAGTGAAGACCACCCCCTGGAAAATCCCTTATTGCTTATTATGTAGACCTGACCACATATCTGTGTAATGTGTATAGCTCCTTTTATGAATATGCATGATTACCTACCAACTATAAATAGATATGTATACAAATAATGGGGTAAATGTATGATGCCGGCTCATATTGTGCTGGTCACACTCTTTCCGCTTTGCCTCTTTACCGAGGCAAATCGGGAAGCACTAGCTCCAAGAAGTATTAACATCTCGGCTGCCAGAGAGGGAGAGTGAAAACTCCCCCCTCCAGCGATGCCTGTCAGCGGCCACAGCGCTTAATCCTAGGGCTGATGCGCTGTGCCAGAAGCCGTCACAGGTTTATTTTTGTTAAGTTGATCGTGCTCTCGCGGTGGATGCCACATAAGCTACCAGTAGACCTCAATCTACCTTTTGGTCAAGTCTGGTCTGAGTAAAGGATTACAGTATTTGAGATTATATTTGGGAGAAAAGATAGGATAAAGGCTGGTAAACAATGTAGAAAAGGACAAGAGCTATCTTATATGGATATTACATAACAAAGAAGGAATGGATATTTACACATAAAAGAATAAGAAGGGCTTAAAATGACCCTGGAGAGGTGGCGGAACTCATTTACCCCACCACGTACCCCCACCCCCACCCCCACCCCACCCAGGCGCCATCCTCACATTAAGCAAAGCCAGGGCTAGTGCTATTGTTTTCAGCACCCCCATGCAACTATAAATTATTTCCCTACTTACCATATTTTATAAAGGGACATTGATCTCACAAAAAAGCAGCGTGGTCACATAATAGTACCCCAAATTCAAATGACACCATGCAGTAGCACAATCTTATTCCCAATACATTACATGTTGTGCCCCTGATTCATATTACACCAAATAGTAATGCCCCTTATTTAGGTTACGTCACTCAGTAGTGCCCTTTATTCACATTGCACTACACACTGGTACCCTCTATACATGTTATACCACACACAGGGGTGCTATAAGAGAGGAGGAGGCCCGTGTACAACCTTCTCCTTTCGGGCACCCTCCTCTCTGCTGTCAGCACTGAGATTCTGAGCACTAGAGGGTTCAGACTCTACTGCGCATGCCCATATCTCCGGGAAAATGGCACAGCATTCATTTTCCCAGTGATTTCTCTACTGCGCCTGTGCAGAACTCTGTGAAAATGTCAGCTTCGCCATTTTTAGTGATTTAGCAGCACTACTGACATCAGCGCAGGACTCCGGAGGGGTATTAAAAAAAGGGTGCCGCTGCACCCATTATAGATAAGCCAGTGGCCACACAGTATTGCCACTTATACAGATAATGCCCACAGAAAGGCTGCTTTTACACCAAATGCCCACAGTAGTAGTGCCGCTTATATACAGAATGCCCAAAGTAGTAGTGCCCCTTACACATAATGCTCTAATAGTAGTGCCACTTACACATAATGCCCACAGTAGTACTGCTTATACACATAATGCCCACAGTGGTGCCCCTTATACACATCCCTGCCTCTGTCATTCCAGCATCTAACCGCCTGTATCCCTCCAGCAGCTCTCCCACCTCTCTTGTCCCTCCATCCCTCTCTCATCTTGTCTTCAAGATGCACAGAGCCTGCTCCTCTTCATGCCTCCTCTTCACTTCAGCAACAGTGACAGAATGACATCACATATGCTGTGCCAGAAAAGGAAACCACTAGGACCTGGTGAGGGGATGAATGCTGCCCAACAGACACAGCATGTGTTAGTATCAGGAGAGGTGGGCTGTAAATGGAGGAGGACCATGGAGCCACCAGTGCCTGAAGAACAGGGAGGTGGCTGCAGCTTATCAGTAACACTAGCGCCGCTTGCATCATCTATTGATGTAGGTGATGGGGCAGGTTTTTGGGGGAATTACTGTGCAAGGCAATGGAGGTGGTGGAACTAGTTCCCCCTACCATTACACATGGTGGAACTCAGTTCCACCTTGTTCCCCCCCACTTTAATCCCAGGGAATAGGTATGAGTTTTGGGTACAATATCATAGGGAAAAACCCAATTACAGGGACCTGATGTTACCTATTTTACTAGTTTAGGCTATTTGGACCCCCCCTGTGAGCTCATGAAACACACAAACACACTAATGGTGGTACAGCCCTCCAACATCAAACAGCATCCCTCCCTGCCAGGTGTAGTATATCAGAGCTTACTAACAACAGTGCCTTCACTCTTGTCCTGGACCCAAGTAGCATGATGGGGCCCTTAAAGTGCAAGAAGCTCTAATAAATGTGTGGGGCTATCTCATAATATGAAGCCCTTCATCACCCAATGCCTAATTCACCTGCCTAGAGGAGACACTCTAGCTATGTTATCTGGAAGCCTTGGTCCAAAATATTGTTCCTAACATACTGTAGGCCTATTTTGTAACCCTCACTAACTGTGGTCTGCAGATTCTGCCAATACATCCACAGATCCTGGCTCATATTTTCACAAACAACAACTACATGGATGACTATCCAGACATTTGATCAGTTCAATCAGTGGGGTGAATACCTCAGCACTCCCAACCAAGGTCTCACATACAGAATCTGGTGTTGTCACTCAATTACTGTTAACTGCAGTACAAATGAGCAGAGTTCTATTGTCCCTCTATGATTTTGTTGAGTTACGTCCTAGTACTTTAGTCGTTACTTGCTGCACTTTCCCGCCATGTTCCGGAGATCAAATCCCTACTGTGCATATGTGGCGGCTATTTTGACTGTGACTTTTTTTTAATCGCGGTTGCAGCTCCTACATGGTAAGTAGTAAAAACATAATAAAACATGGGTGCAGTGTGTGCACTGTGGGCCCCTATGTACACAGGGGCCCGGTGCACCACACAAATTGCACCCACTATAGAAACGCCAAGGCTTCCAGCTCTGCATCAGGCCTTTCTTCATTAGTTCGGTGTATTAATTAGTATGGGGGGGTCATTCCGACCCGATCGCTCGCTGCAGTTTATCGCAGCGCAGCGATCGGGTCAGAATTGCGCATGCGCCGGCGCCCGACATTCAGTAGCGATATCCTCTGCCTGATTGACAGGCAGAGGCGGTCGCAGGGTGGGAGGGGGCTGGATGGCGGCATCAAGCCGCCATTTAAGGAGTGCGGTACGGCCAACGCAGGCGTGGCTGACCGTTGGGGGTGCGGGCCGCTGCACGCAGCCGCTGCGGCTAATGGCAGCAACGATCAACTCCAGATGATTTTGTATTTGCGTGTGTTGGGAGGGGATGGCCGGACTGACATGCGGGGCGGTCTAGCCCTGTGCTGGGCGTGCCCCCGGATGTCAGGGAAGATGATCGTAGCTGTGCTAAATTTAGCACAGCTACGATCAACTCGGAATGACCCCATGGTGCACTGTATTGCTCCAGATGATTTCAATAATAATAATAATAATAATATATATATATTTTTTTTTTCAAATATACATGTTCTAAAAATTTACTTAAATGAGGTACGGTGTTCACATAATCTGTCAGTACGCTCAATGTTAATGCACACCTAGCACTTCTTCATTAGTTTCTGCTAGAAATGTGTTGCTTGTTTTAAAGTCCTAGCAAATTACCAGAAGAGTACTAAGGGGCATTAAGATGGTGGACAGTATTTCTTCCAATATTCAAAAGTTTGATATGGATCTATATAGAGATATGCGGTTCAGATTACCTGGAATCTGAACCACTTCAAACTTCTGGGATCTGAGTCAATCCAACCTGCAGCTCAGGTTTTCCCACCAGGCTTGGATTCCACATAAAGGGAAAATGTCATCCTCCCTGCGTCAGACTCACGGGTTCGGATTGTATATAAGACCAGAACTAGCCGCCATTTAATTCTGCTCAGGCACGCTGCTGTGTGATTTGCTGTACTCTGATGTAACTACTGTAATGGTTGAGCTGTGGTATATATAGTCAGTATAACTGTATACAGGGGCACGCTGCAGTGTGCTGCACTGTACTCTGCTGTTACTACTGTGTTGGATGAGCTTGGTTATATAGTCAGTGTAACTGTATACAGGGGCATGCTTCTGTGTGCTGTGCTGTGCTGTACTCTGATATTACTACTGTAATGGTTGAGCTGTGTTATATATATAGTCAGTATAAATGTATACAGGGGCATGCTGCTGTATGTGGCACTGTACTCTTCTGTTACTAATGTATTGGCTGAGCTGTGTTAAAGTGCATCCAGAAAGTATTCACAGCACTTTACTTTTTCCAAATTTTGTAATGTTACAGCCTTATTCCAAAATGAAATAAATACATTTTTCCCTTAAAATTCTACACACAATGGCCCTCATTCCGAGTTGATCGCTCGCTAGCTACTTTTAGCAGCCGTGCCAACGCTAAGCCGCTAGTGATGAGCGGGTTCGGATCCTCGGGATCCGACCCGCCCGAACTTCACCTTTTTTTTACACGGGTCCGAGCGACTCGGATCCTCCCGCCTTGCTCGGTTAACCCGAGCGCGCCCGAACGTCATCATCCCACTGTCGGATTCTCGCGAGATTCGGATTCTATATAAGGAGCCGCGCATCGCCGCCATTTTCACACGTACATTGAGATTGATAGGGAGAGGACGTGGCTGGCGTCCTCTCCGTTATATTAGAAAAGAACAGAGTAAACTGAGTGACTTAGTTATGTGGGGAGGATTGGGGACGGGGAGCAGCTGTTAGGGAGTACAGTGCAGGGTTTACCACCAGTGAGTTAGTTTAATCCTTTGTTTCTCTGCCTTAAAAAAAACGCTCCACCATATCTGTGCTCAGTGTGCTGCACTGCTGCATGATTTATCTGTGCTGAGTGCACTGCTCACACTGCCTAATTGTGGGGACTGGGGAGCAGTTATAGCAGGAGTACAGTGCACAGTTTTGCTGACAGTGACCACCAGTCCAGTATACGTTTGTCTGCCTGAAAAACACTCCTGTGGTGTTTTTTTTTCTTCTTCATACTAGTTTAGCAGTCTGCTGACAGTGTCCACCAGGTACATTATATACAGTATGTCACGATCCGGGTATCTGGACGCCATTTCTTACCTATCAGATGCCTCCTAAGGCTGGCTCAGCGCTCCAGGACCGGATCCCATCTGTTATCCTGATGTGCACATTCCCGCATCCTCTCCTGTCTCTCTGGACGCAGTCACAGTAACGCCTTATACATCTGGCATGGCGTCTCCCGCGGCCTCCGCCGCCGTCCCTGAGCTTCTGCATTCAGAGTGGCGATTACGTCAGCCGCGGCCTCCGCTGTGTCCGCGTGGTCGGATGTGCATCTGTCAGCCTGGCGTCTCCTGTCTCCGGTGGCCGGCGCCGCCATTACTGTTTTCCAGACCACATGGATTACAATCCAAACTTCCCTCCAAGTGTCTGCATGGGCGCAGCCATCTTGGATTCTGTCAGCTGATCATTCCTACCAATCCGTTGTCAGTATTATTAATTTGCATAATTGCCTAGCCAATGCCTTCCTTGCTGCAGGTATAAATAGGTTGTGCCTGAGCAAGGAAGGCGTCAGTGCTTTGGTTGTCAAACCTAGTTCCAGTTTGTCTCTCTTCTGTGAATGTCTTCCAGGTTCCAGCTCCTGTCTCCAGACTTCTGCTATAGAGACCCGCACCAGCATTCCATCTGCGGTGTAGCCTGACTCTCCGATCCATTCTGGACTCACCTGTTTCCAGCTATAACATCACCTGCTTCCAGCTCAGCTTCCAGCAGTGTACAGCTTCTCTTAAAGGGCCGGTGTCCTTTCTGCAGTTTACCACTCTCCACCGGTATTATTATTTCTCCGCTCTCAAATTCTACATTTCATCTACATTGCATCGCTCTCAAGCTTTATTTATTATTTAACTGGTTCCAGCCAGTATCCACTCCGTGCCAACACCTGTCTGGTTCTATCCAGTACCCACAGCAGCATTTTATCTACAGCAGTCCAGCTTTCCCTGGAACACCAGCTGGTACGACCCTGGGCTTTCCTCATTGCTACAGTTGAGCCTGGTAAGGACTTTCCAACTTGCAGATAATAAGAACTGTCTCATACCACCAGAGCTCTGTGGCCCCTGCCACCCTGTAGTACCCAGGAACTGTATTATTATTTCTCTGCTGATTTTTATGTTACTTTTTACTGCTACTGTGATGCATGGAGTTTGTCATAAATAAATATCATTGACTTTTACTCAAGTTGTCGTGGTCACGCCTTCGGGCGGTTTCTCTTCATGTTACTTACATGTCCAGGGGTCTGATACAACCTCCCAGGTTCCGGTACATCTCAGCCCCTACAACTGAGGCTGCCTTCCGTCAGCTCAGGCCCTCAGTTGTGACAGTAAGCACTGACCAAATGAATCCAGCCGGAGACCAGGATCAAGCGGCCAGGCCGATGCAAGAACTGGCAGCCCGACTTGAACATCAGGAGGCTGCACAGGGCCACATGATCATCCGCTGTCTCCAGGATTTCTCTACTTGGCTGGATGGGATTCAGACAACTCTCCGTGGATCAGGCGCATCTGGGGCGTCAACCACAGTGACTCCAACTATAACCCCACCCACCTTACCCGTTTCTGCTCCACGTCTTCATCTTCCAACGCCAGCAAAATTTGACGGATCTCCAAGATTCTGCAGGGGATTTCTCAACCAGTGTGAGATTCAGTTTGAGCTACAACCTGGCAATTTTCCCAGTGACCGTACAAAAATTGCCTACATCATCTCACTTCTCAGTGGCTCAGCCCTTGACTGGGCATCACCGTTATGGGAGAGGTCCGACACCCTGCTATCTTCTTACACTGCATTCGTGTCAACATTCAGGCGCATCTTCGACGAGCCAGGCCGGGTAACTTCAGCTTCGTCTGAGATTCTCCGTTTACGCCAGGGATCACATACTGTAGGACAATATCTTATACAGTTCCAGATCCTGGCATCTGAACTGGCATGGAACAACGAGGCCCTGTATGCTGCATTCTGGCATGGTTTATCCGAGCGTATTAAAGATGAGTTAGCTACCAGAGACTTACCCTCCAAGTTAGATGAGCTAATCTCACTTTGTACAA
Source organism: Pseudophryne corroboree (assembly GCF_028390025.1). Lineage (NCBI taxonomy): Eukaryota > Metazoa > Chordata > Amphibia > Anura > Myobatrachidae > Pseudophryne > Pseudophryne corroboree. The sequence goes on from NC_086455.1 coordinate 55,903,411, forward strand.
AAGTTGACTTACGTTTCAGAGAGAGAGCAACTGAGCGTGGAAGATCATCTGCTCCAAAATCTTCTGCTCCTCCTCCTCACCAACTGTCACCAACTAAAGATGAACCCATGCAAATTGGCCGTTCCCGTTTAACTCCTGCTGAGCGCCGAAGACGTCTCTCTAAGTCTCTCTGTCTGTATTGTGCAGCCCCGTCTCACACTATTCATGCCTGTCCCGAACGTCCGGGAAAACTCCAAACCCTAGCTCGCCCAGGAGAGGGCCAGCTAGGAGTAATGATCTCCTCTCCATCTCCTCAAGATTGTAATCTCCCAGTCTCGCTTCAAGTTGCTCAACGTTATCAGAACGTCATTGCCCTCCTGGATTCCGGAGCAGCTGGGAACTTTATTACCGAAGCCTATGTTAAACGGTGGTCCCTACCCACCGAGAGACTTCCTTCCTCCTTTTCCTTAACTGCCGTGGATGGCAGTAAAATTTTTGATACAGTTATTGCTTTAAGGACTCTACCAGTTCGTCTGAGAGTGGGAGTTCTTCATTCCGAACTTATTTCACTTTTAGTGATTCCAAGAGCCACACATCCTGTGGTCCTGGGCCTTCCATGGCTCCGTCTTCACAATCCTACAATTGATTGGACGACTACGCAAATCCTGGCATGGGGTCCCTCCTGTGCTGAGACATGTTTGTTTAAAGTGTTGCCTGTCTGTTCTTCCTCCCCCAGGTCGTCTGATGTTCCACCTCCTCCATATCAAGATTTCACGGATGTGTTCAGTAAAGCTTCTGCTGATATCCTTCCTCCTCATAGAGAATGGGACTGCCCGATTGATCTCGTTCCAGGGAAGGTTCCACCTCGAGGCCGAACTTATCCGTTGTCTCTGCCCGAGACGCATTCTATGGAGGAATACATTAAAGAGAACCTAGCAAAGGGGTTCATTCGACCTTCTTCTTCTCCAGCCGGCGCAGGCTTCTTTTTTGTAAAAAAGAAAGATGGTGGTCTGCGGCCGTGCATCGACTACAGAGGTTTGAACGACATTACCATCAAGAACCGCTATCCTTTACCCCTGATTACTGAGCTCTTTGACAGAGTTAGCGGAGCTACCATCTTTACAAAGCTGGACTTGAGAGGTGCATACAATCTCATCCGGATCCGTGAGGGTGACGAGTGGAAGACCGCATTTAACACCCGTGACGGACATTATGAGTACCTCGTCATGCCCTTCGGATTGAGCAATGCTCCAGCTGTCTTCCAGCATTTCGTCAATGAGATCTTCAGAGACATTCTATACCGTCATGTCGTGGTCTATCTAGATGATATCCTCATTTTTGCCAACAATTTAGAGGAACATCGTTTTTGGGTAAAGGAGGTTCTGTCCCGTCTCCGTGTCAATCATCTCTATTGCAAATTAGAGAAATGCGTCTTTGAAGTCAAGTCCATTCCATTTCTAGGGTACATTGTGTCCGGTTCCGGACTAGAGATGGATCCTGAGAAACTACAAGCAATCCAGAATTGGCCGGTACCCTTAACCCTCAAAGGGGTCCAGAGGTTCTTAGGGTTCGCCAATTATTACCGAAAGTTTATACGAGACTTTTCCACCATTGTGGCGCCTATTACTGCTTTCACCAAGAAGGGTGCTAACCCGTCCAAGTGGTCTGAAGAAGCCATGCAAGCTTTTCATCTTTTAAAACAGAGGTTCATCTCTGCGCCTGTCCTGAAACAGCCTGACATCGACTCTCCTTTCATCCTAGAGGTGGATGCCTCCTCCGTTGGAGTAGGAGCGGTGTTATCTCAGAGGGCTAAAGATGGCCATTTACATCCTTGCAGTTTCTTCTCACGGAAGTTCTCCCCAGCGGAGCGCAACTATGCCATTGGCGACCAGGAGTTGCTAGCCATCAAGCTCGCTCTAGAGGAGTGGAGATATCTGTTGGAGGGAGCTTCTCATTCAATCACCATCCTTACAGACCACAAGAACCTTCTATATTTGAAAGGCGCACAATGTCTCAACCCTCGTCAGGCCAGATGGGCACTTTTCTTTTCCAAGTTCTACTTTAAACTCCAGTTCTGTCCGGGCTCTCTGAATCGCAAGGCCGATGCCCTTTCCCGCTCATGGGAGCAAGAAAATGAGTCAGAGTCTTCAGACAAGCATCCTATTATAAGTCCGTTGGCATTCTCCACGGTAGGGATGGACTCTACGCCCCCATCAGGGAAAAGTTTTGTGAAGCCGACACTAAGGAAGAAGCTCATGCATTGGGCCCATGCTTCCCGCTTTGCCGGACATACAGGTATCCAAAAAACCCTGGAGTTTATCTCTAGGTCCTATTGGTGGCAAACTCTGAAAAAGGAAGTTTTGGAGTTTATTGCATCTTGCCCAAAGTGCGCTCAACATAAAGTATCCCGCCAGTCGCCTGCGGGGCAACTGGTTCCACTATCTGTTCCCCGTCGACCATAGACCCATTTGTCGATGGATTTTATTACTGATTTGCCCATGTGCAACAAGTTTAATACCATCTGGGTGGTAGTTGACCGGTTCACCAAGATGGCACACTTCATTCCTCTCACCGGTCTTCCGTCAGCTTCCAAGTTGGCTCAAGTATTCATACAAGAGATCTTTCGACTTCACGGTCTTCCAGAAGAAATTATCTCAGATCGAGGAGTTCAATTCACAGCCAAATTCTGGCGAAGTTTATGTCAAGCCCTCCAAGTCAAGCTAAAGTTTTCCACGGCTTACCATCCTCAGACCAATGGTCAAACTGAGAGGGTGAATCAGGACTTGGAGTCCTTCCTCCGCATCTATGTGTCCTCCTCTCAAGATGACTGGGTTCAATTACTTCCCTGGGCCGAGTTCTGTCATAACAACCAGTATCATTCTTCATCTTCTTCAACACCATTCTTCACCAACTTTGGATTCCACCCTAAAGTCCCTGATTTCCAACCGCTTCCAGCAACTTCTGTTCCCGCAGTGGATATCACCTTGCATCAGTTTGCCAATATCTGGAAGAGCGTACGATCAGCTCTGCTCAAGGCATCGTTCAGGTACAAGAAGTTTGCGGATAAGAAGCGTCGAGCAGTTCCTGCTCTCAAGGTGGGTGATCGGGTATGGTTATCCACGAAGAATTTAAGGTTAAGAGTTCCCAGTATGAAGTTTGCACCTCGCTACATCGGTCCTTTTAAAATTGATCAAGTCATCAATCCTGTTGCTTACAGACTCCAGTTGCCTCCCTTCTTAAAGATACCCAGGACATTCCATGTTTCCCTGTTGAAACCGCTAATCTTGAATCGGTTTCATTCCTCACTTCCTCCAACTCCGAAAGTCCAAACTCAACGAGGCGTTGAGTATGAAGTAGCCAAGATCCTGGACTCACGTCACCGTTACGGTCAACTTCAGTATCTTATTGACTGGAAGGGTTATGGCCCTGAGGAACGTTCATGGACCAATGCTTCTGATGTCCATGCTCCTGCCTTGGTCCGGAGATTCCATTCCAAGTTTCCTCAAAAGCCAAAGAAGTGTCCTGGGGCCACTCCTAAAGGGGGGGGTGCTGTCACGATCCGGGTATCTGGACGCCATTTCTTACCTATCAGATGCCTCCTAAGGCTGGCTCAGCGCTCCAGGACCGGATCCCATCTGTTATCCTGATGTGCACATTCCCGCATCCTCTCCTGTCTCTCTGGACGCAGTCACAGTAACGCCTTATACATCTGGCATGGCGTCTCCCGCGGCCTCCGCCGCCGTCCCTGAGCTTCTGCATTCAGAGTGGCGATTACGTCAGCCGCGGCCTCCGCTGTGTCCGCGTGGTCGGATGTGCATCTGTCAGCCTGGCGTCTCCTGTCTCCGGTGGCCGGCGCCGCCATTACTGTTTTCCAGACCACATGGATTACAATCCAAACTTCCCTCCAAGTGTCTGCATGGGCGCAGCCATCTTGGATTCTGTCAGCTGATCATTCCTACCAATCCGTTGTCAGTATTATTAATTTGCACAATTGCCTAGCCAATGCCTTCCTTGCTGCAGGTATAAATAGGTTGTGCCTGAGCAAGGAAGGCGTCAGTGCTTTGGTTGTCAAACCTAGTTCCAGTTTGTCTCTCTTCTGTGAATGTCTTCCAGGTTCCAGCTCCTGTCTCCAGACTTCTGCTATAGAGACCCGCACCAGCATTCCATCTGCGGTGTAGCCTGACTCTCCGATCCATTCTGGACTCACCTGTTTCCAGCTATAACATCACCTGCTTCCAGCTCAGCTTCCAGCAGTGTACAGCTTCTCTTAAAGGGCCGGTGTCCTTTCTGCAGTTTACCACTCTCCACCGGTATTATTATTTCTCCGCTCTCAAATTCTACATTTCATCTACATTGCATCGCTCTCAAGCTTTATTTATTATTTAACTGGTTCCAGCCAGTATCCACTCCGTGCCAACACCTGTCTGGTTCTATCCAGTACCCACAGCAGCATTTTATCTACAGCAGTCCAGCTTTCCCTGGAACACCAGCTGGTACGACCCTGGGCTTTCCTCATTGCTACAGTTGAGCCTGGTAAGCACTTTCCAACTTGCAGATAATAAGAACTGTCTCATACCACCAGAGCCCTGTGGCCCCTGCCACCCTGTAGTACCCAGGAACTGTATTATTATTTCTCTGCTGATTTTTATGTTACTTTTTACTGCTACTGTGATGCATGGAGTTTGTCATAAATAAATATCATTGACTTTTACTCAAGTTGTCGTGGTCACGCCTTCGGGCGGTTTCTCTTCATGTTACTTACATGTCCAGGGGTCTGATACAACCTCCCAGGTTCCGGTACATCTCAGCCCCTACAACTGAGGCTGCCTTCCGTCAGCTCAGGCCCTCAGTTGTGACACAGTATATTATATATATAAGCAGTACGGTAGGCCACGGCTGTACCTACCTCTGTGTCGTCAGTGCACTCGTCGTCCATAAGTAATATAATACTATACTATCCATCCATCTACATTGTATACCTACCTGTGGTGGGTTTTTTTTTCTTCATACTAGTTTAGCAGTCTGCTGACAGTGTCCACCAGGTCCGTTATATACAGTATATTATATATATAAGCAGTACGGTAGGCCACGGCTGTACCTACCTCTGTGTCGTCAGTGCACTCGTCGTCCATAAGTAATATAATACTATACTTACTATCCATCCATCTACATTGTATTGTATACCTACCTGTGGTGGTTTTTTTTTTCTTCATACTAGTTTAGCAGTCTGCTGACAGTGTCCACCAGGTCCGTTATATACAGTATATTATATATATAAGCAGTTCGGTAGGCCACGGCTGTACCTACCTCTGTGTCGTCAGTGCACTCGTCGTCCATAAGTAATATAATACTATACTATCCATCCATCTACATTGTATACCTACCTGTGGTGGGTTGTTGTTTTTTTCTTCATACTAGTTTAGCAGTCTGCTGACAGTGTCCACCAGGTCCGTTATATACAGTATATTATATATATAAGCAGTACGGTAGGCCACGGCTGTACCTACCTCTGTGTCGTCAGTGCACTCGTCGTCCATAAGTAATATAATACTATACTATCCATCCATCTACATTGTATACCTACCTGTGGTGGGTTTTTTTTCCTTCATACTAGTTTAGCAGTCTGCTGACAGTGTCCACCAGGTCCGTTATATACAGTATATTATATATATAAGCAGTACGGTAGGCCACGGCTGTACCTACCTCTGTGTCGTCAGTGCACTCGTCGTCCATAAGTAATATAATACTATACTTACTATCCATCCATCTACATTGTATAACTACCTGTGGTGGGTTTTTTTTTCTTCATACTAGTTTAGCAGTCTGCTGACAGTGTCCACCAGGTCCGTTATATACAGTATATTATATATATAAGCAGTACGGTAGGCCACGGCTGTACCTACCTCTGTGTCGTCAGTCACTCGTCCTCCATAAGCAATATAATACTATACTATCCATCCATCTACATTGTATACCTGTGGTGGCTTTTAGTTGTGCGCATTAAAATATGGAGAACAGAAATGTGGAGGTTAAAAAAATAGGGAAAGATCAAGATCCACTTCCACCTCGTGCTGAAGCTGCTGCCACTAGTCATGGCCGAGACGATGAAATGCCATCAACGTTGTCTGCCAAGGCCGATGCCCAATGTTATAGTACAGAGCATGTAAAATCTAAAACACAATAGATCAGTAAAAAAATGACCCAAAAATCAAAATTAAAAGCGTCTGAGGAGAAGCGTAAACTTGCCAATATGCCATTTACGACACGGAGTGGCAAGGAACGGCTGAGGCCCTGGCCTATGTTCATGGCTAGTGGTTCAGCTTCACATGAGGATGGAAGCACTCATCCTCTCGCTAGAAAAAAGAAAAGACTTGCGGCAAAAGCACAGCAAAGAACTGTGCGTTCTTCGAAATCCCAAATCCCAAAGGAGAGTCCAATTGTGTCGGTTGCGATGCCTGACCTTCCCAACACTGGACGGGAAGAGCTTGCGCCTTCCACCATTTTCACGCCCCCTGCAAGTGCTGGAAGGAGCACCCGCAGTCTAGTTCCTGATAGTCAAATTGAAGATGTCACTGTTGAAGTACACCAGGATGAGGATATGGGTGTTGCTGGCGCTGGGGAGGAAATTGACAAGGAGGATTCTGATGGTGAGGTGGTTTGTTTAAGTCAGGCACCCGGGGAGACACCTGTTGTCCGTGGGAGGAATATGGCCATTGACATGCCTGGTCAAAATACAAAAAAAAATCAGCTCTTCAGTGTGGAATTATTTCAACAGAAATGCGGACAACTGGTGTCAAGCAGTGTGTTGCCTTTGTCAAGCTGTAATAAGTAGGGGTAAGGACGTTAACCACCTCGGAACATCCTCCCTTATACGTCACCTGCAGCGCATTCATAATAAGTCAGTGACAAGTTCAAAAACTTTGGGCGACAGTGGAAGCAGTCCACTGACCAGTAAATCCCTTCCTCTTGTAACCAAGCTCGCGCAAACCACACCACCAACTCCCTCAGTGTCAATTTCCTCCTTACCCAGGAAAGCCAATAGTCCTGCAGGCCATGTCACTGGCAAGTCTGACGAGTCCTCTCCTGCCTGGGATTCCTCCGATGCATCCTTGAGTGTAACGCCTACTGCTGCTGGCGCTGCTGTTGTTGCTGCTGGGAGTCGATCGTCATCCCAGAGGGGAAGTCGGAAGACCACTTGTACTACTTCCAGTAAGCAATTGACTGTCCAACAGTCCTTTGCGAGGAAGATGAAATATCACAGCAGTCATCCTGCTGCAAAGCGGATAACTGAGGCCTTGACAACTATGTTGGTATTAGACATGCGTCCAGTATCCGCCGTTAGTTCACAGGGAACTAGAAAATTGCTTGAGGTAGTGTGCCCCCATTACCAAATACCATCTAGGTTCCACTTCTCTAGGCAGGCGATACCGAGAATGTACACGGACGTCAGAAAAAGACTCACCAGTGTCCTAAAAAAATGCAGTTGTACCCAATGTCCACTTAACCACGGACATGTGGACAAGTGGAGCAGGGCAGACTCAGGACTACATGACTGTGACAGCCCACTGCGTAGATGTATTGCCTCCCGCTGCAAGAACAGCAGCGGCGGCACCAGTAGCAGCATCTCGCAAACGCCAACTCGTTCCTAGGCAGGCTACGCTTTGTATCACCGCTTTCCAGAATACGCACACAGCTGAAAACCTCTTACGGCAACTGAGGAAGATCATCGCAGAATGGCTTACCCCAATTGGACTCTCCTGGGGATTTGTGGCATCGGACAACGCCAGCAATATTGTGCGTGCATTACATCTGGGCAAATTCCAGCACGTCCCATGTTTTGCACATACCTTGAATTTGGTGGTGCAGAATTATTTAAAAAACGACAGGGGCGTGCAAGAGATGCTGTCGGTGGCCAGAAGAATTGCGGGACACTTTCGGCGTACAGGCACCGCGTACAGAAGACTGGAGCACCACCAAAAACACCTGAACCTGCCCTGCCATCATCTGAAGCAAGAGGTGGTAACGAGGTGGAATTCAACCCTCTATATGCTTCAGAGGATGGAGGAGCAGCAAAAGGCCATTCAAGCCTATACATCTGGCCACGATATAGGCAAAGGAGGTGGAATGCACCTGTCTCAAGCGCAGTGGAGAATGATTTCAACGTTGTGCAAGGTTCTGCAACCTTTTGAACTTGCCACACGTTAAGTCAGTTCAGACACTGCCAGCCTGAGTTAGGTCATTCCCCTCATCAGGCTTTTGCAGAAGAAGCTGGAGGCATTGAAGGAGGAGCTAAAACAGAGCGATTCCGCTAGGCATGTGGGACTTGTGGATGGAGCCCTTCATTCGCTTAACCAGGATTCACGGGTGGTCAATCTGTTGAAATCAGAGCACTACATTTTGGCCACCGTGCTCGATCCTAGATTTAAAACCTACGTTTATCTCTCTTTCCGGCAGACACAAGTCTGCAGAGGTTCAAAGAACTGCTGGTGAGAAAATTGTCAAGTCAAGCGGAACGCGACCCGTCAACATCTCCTCCTTCACATTCTCCCGCAACTGGGGGTGCGAGGAAAAGGCTACGAATTCCGAGCCCACCCGCTGGCAGTGATGCAGGGCAGTCTGGAGCGACTGCTGATGCTGACATCTGGTCCGGACTGAAGGACCTGCCAATGATTACTGACATGTCGTCTACTGTCACTGCATATGATTCTCTCACCATTGAAAGAATGGTGGAGGATTATATGAGTGACCGCATCCAAGTAGGCACGTCAGACAGTCCGTACGTATACTGGCAGGAAAAAGAGGCAATTTGGAGGCCCTTGCACAAACTGGCTTTATTCTACCTAAGTTGCCCTCCCTCCAGTGTGTACTCCGAAAGAGTGTTTAGTGCTGCCGCTCACCTTGTCAGCAATCGGCGTACGAGGTTACATCCAGAAAATGTGGAGAAGATGATGTTCATTAAAATGAATTATAATCAATTCCTCCATGGAGACATTCACCAGCAGCAATTGCCTCCAGAAAGTACACGGGGACCTGAGATGGTGGATTCCAGTGGGGACGAATTAATAATCTGTGAGGAGGGGGATGTACACAGTGAAAGGGGTGATGAATCGGACGATGATGATGAGGTGGACATCTTGCCTCTGTAGAGCCAGTTTGTGCAAGGAGAGATTGATTGCTTCTTTTTTGGTGGGGGCCCAAACCAACCAGTCATTTCAGTCACAGTCGTGTGGCAGACCCTGTCGCTGAAATGATGGGTTCGTTAAAGTGTGCATGTCCTGTTTTTACAACATAAGGGTGGGTGGGAGGTCCCAAGGACAATTCCATCTTGCACCTCTTTTTTCTTTCATTTTTCTTTGCGTCATGTGCTGTTTGGGGAGTATTTTTTTAAGTGCCATCCTGTCTGACACTGCAGTGCCACTCCTAGATGGGCCAGGTGTTTGTGTCGGCCACTAGGGTCGCTTAGCTTAGTTGTCACACAGCTACCTCATTGCGCCTCTTTATTTCTTTGCGTCATGTGCTGTTTGGGGAGTATTTTTTGGAAGGGCCATCCTGCGTGACACTGCAGTGCCACTCCTAGATGGGCCAGGTGTTTGTGTCGGCCACTAGGGTCGCTTAGCTTAGTCGTCACACAGCTACCTCATTGCGCCTCTTTTTTTCTTTGCGTCATGTGCTGTTTGGGGAGTATTTTTTGGAAGGGCCATCCTGCGTGACACTGCAGTGCCACTCCTAGATGGGCCAGGTGTTTGTGTCGGCCACTAGGGTCGCTTAGCTTAGTCGTCACACAGCTACCTCATTGTGCCTCTTTTTTTCTTTGCGTCATGTGCTGTTTGGGGAGTATTTTTTGGAAGGGCCATCCTGCGTGACACTGCAATGCCACTCCTAGATGGGCCAGGTGTTTGTGTCGGCCACTTGGGTCGCTTAGCTTAGTCACACAACGACTTTGGTGCAGCTCTTTTTTTCTTTGCATCATGTGCTGTTTGGGGACTATTTTTTTAAGTGCCATCCTGTCTGACACTGCAGTGCCACTCCTAGATGGGCCAGGTGTTTGTGTCGGCCACTAGGGTCGCTTAGCTTAGTCGTCACACAGCTACCTCATTGCGCCTCTTTTTTTCTTTGCGTCATGTGCTGTTTGGGGAGTATTTTTTGGAAGGGCCATCCTGCGTGACACTGCAGTGCCACTCCTAGATGGGCTAGGTGTTTGTGTCGGCCACTAGGGTCGCTTAGCTTAGTCGTCACACAGCTACCTCATTGCGCCTCTTTTTTTCTTTGCGTCATGTGCTGTTTGGGGAGTATTTTTTGGAAGGGCCATCCTGCGTGACACTGCAGTGCCACTCCTAGATGGGCCAGGTGTTTGTGTCGGCCACTTGGGTCGCTTAGCTTAGTCACACAACGACTTTGGTGCAGCTCTTTTTTTCTTTGCTTCATGTGCTTTTTGGGGACTATTTTTTTAAGTGCCATCCTGTCTGACACTGCAGTGCCACTCCTAGATGGGCCAGGTGTTTGTGTCGGCCACTTGTGTCGCTTAGCTTAGCCACACGGCGACCTTGGTGCGCCTCTTTTTTTCTTTGCATCATGTGCTGTTCGGGGACTATTTTTTTGAAGTGCCATCCTGCCTGACACTGCAGTGCCACTCCTAGATGGGCCAGGTGTTTGTGTCGGCCACTTGTGTCGCTTAGCTTAGCCATCCAGCGACCTCGGTGCAAATTTTAGGACTAAAAATAATATTGTGAGGTGTGAGGTGTTCAGAATAGACTGAAAATGAGTGGAAATTATGGTTATTGAGGTTAATAATACTATGGGATCAAAATGACCCCCAAATTCTATGATTTAAGCTGTTTTTTAGGGTTTTTTGAAAAAAACACCCGAATCCAAAACACACCCGAATCCGACAAAAAAAATTCGGTGAGGTTTTGCCAAAACACGGCCACAGAACCGAACCCAAAACCAAAACACAAAACCCGAAAAATTTTAGGTGCACATCACTATAAGCCGCCACCCTCTGGGAATGTATCTTAGCTTAGCAGAAGTGTGAATGAAAGATTAGCAGTTCTGCTATTAAATATTTTCATGCAGTTTCAGAGTAGCTCCAGACCTACTCCTACCTTGCGATCACTGCAGACAGTTTAGTTCCTGCTTTGACGTCACAAACACGCCATGCGTTCGGCCAGCAACTCCCCCGTTTTTCCAGTCATGCCTGCGTTTTCTGCTGACACGCCTTCGTTTTTTAGCACACTCCCGGAAAACGCTCAGTTACCTCCCAGAAACACCCCTTTCCTGTCAATCACTCGCCGATCACTCGAGCGATGGAAAACAGTCGTTCGGCCTTGTGTAAAACTGTAAAGTTTTGTGTGAAAGTACTTAGCGCGTGCGCACTGCGGCCCATACACATGCGCAGAACAGCCGATTTTTAGCCTGATCGCTACGCTGCGAAAAATGGCAAAGAGCGATCAACTCGGAATGAGGGCCAATACCCCATAATGACAACGTGAAAAAAAGTGTTTTTGAGAGTTTTGAAAATGTATTAAAAATAAAAAAACTAAGAAATTACATGTACATAAGTATTCACAGCCTTTGCCATGAAGCTCAAAATTGAGCTCAGCTGCATCCTGTTTCCACTGATCCTCCTTGAGATGTTCCTACAGCTTAATTGGAGTCCACCTGTGGTAAATTCATTTGATTGGACATGATTTGGAAAGCCATACACCTGTCTATATAAGGTCCCACACTTGACAGTGCATGTTTGAGCACAAACCAAGCATGACGTCAAAGGAATTGTCTGTAGACCTTCGAGGCAGGATTGTCTGGAGGTACAAATCTGAGATAGGGTACAGAAAAATATCTGCTGCTTTGAAGGTCCCAATGAGCACAGTGGCCTCCATCATCCATAAATAGAAGAAGTTTGGAACCACCAGGACTCTTCTTAGAGCTGGTCGGCTGTCTAAACTGAGCAATCGGTGGAGAAGGGCCCTAGTCAGGGAGGTGACCAAGAACCCAATAGTCACTCTGTCAGAGCTGCAGCATTCCTCTGTGGAGATAGAAGAACCTTCCAGAAGGACAACCCTCTCTGCAGCAATCCACCAATCAGGTCTGTATGGTAGAGTGGCCAGATGGAAGCCACTCCTTAGTAAAAAGCACATGGCAGCCTGAAGGACTCTCAGACCATGAGAAAAAAAATTCTCTGGTCTGATGAGACAAAGATTGAACTCTTTGGTGTGAATGCCAGGCATCATGTTTTGAGGAAACCAGGCACCGCTCATCACCTGGCCAATACCATCCCTACAGTGAAGCATGGTGGTGGCAGCATGATGCTGTGGGGATGTTTTTCAGTGGCAGGAACTGGGAGACTAGTCAGGAAAGAGGGAAAGATGAATGCAGCAATGTACAGAGACATCCTGGATGAAAACCTGCTCCAGAGCACTCTTGACCTCAGACTGGGGTGACAGTTCATCTTTCAGCAAAACAACGACCCTAAGCACACAGCCAAGATATCAAAGGAGTGGCTTCAGGACAACTTTGTAAATGTCCTTGAGTGGCCAAGCCAGAGCCCAGACTTGAATCCATTGAACATCTCTGGAGAGATCTGAAAATGGCTGTGCACCGACACTTCCCATCCAACCTGATGGAGCTTGAGAGATGCTGTAAAGAGGAATGTGCAAAACTGCCCAAAGATAGGTGTGCTAAGCTTCTGGCATCATATTCAAAAAGACTTGAGGCTGTAATTGCTGCATTAACAAAGTATTGAGTAAAGGCTGTGAATACTTATGTACATGTGATTTTTTACTTTTTTATTTTTAATAAATTTGCAAAGATCTTAAAAAAAATTCACATTGTCATTATAGGGTATTGTGTGTAAAATTTTGAGGGAAAAAATGAATTTATTCCATTTTGGAATAAGGCTGTAACATAACAAAATGTGGAAACAGTGAAGCTCTGTGAATAATTTCCGGATGCACTGTATAAAGTAAGCGTAACTGAATACGGGGGCACGCTACTGTGTGCTGCACTGTACTCTGCTGTCAATTGTTTGAGCTGGGTGTAGGACCATTGCAACCCACTCAGAAAAGTGATGCAAAGCAGGGAGGCACCAGGCTGGAGAGGCATTCTCCCTGCTCTGTAATCCTGCTGATGTCCCCTGTTGCTGCCGGCTGCTGCTGTGTCTGTCACACTGTATGAGAGGCAGCGATGGCAGCTTGATCTTAGCATTCACCCCGATCAGTGTTCAAGGCCTGAAAAGGGGGCAGAGTTACATGGGAAAGAGGGGATGGAGTTACACTGGAATGAGGGGGTGGAGTTACATGGGCCCAGGGATGCTGTGTGTTAAAGGGTGAGGATGATCTTCTACAGATCCAGCCAGACAGACTTTGTTAAGTACTGTAAATGTAGGAAAGAAAGTGATAAAGAAAGTGTGTATAAATGTGTGTTTGGGCATTATGTGTATAAGTGGCACTACTGTGTGCATTATGTATAAGGGGCATAGATTGTAAGTTCACAAGAGCAGGGCCTTCTTTCCTCATGTGCCTTTCCGTTTTTTACTTACACTATCTTATACTCCATACTCCCTTTGATGGCACCTAACCCCTGGTTTTCCATACCTGTCCTATATTGTCTTGAACTGTAAGTGCTGTTTTCTTGTTTTCTCATTTGAATATGTACTGTGTAATGGGTGCTGCAGGTCCCTTGTGGTGCCAAATAAAGGATGATAATAATAATAATAATAATAATAATAATAATAATACTGTGGACATTATGTGTATAAGTGGCACTACTGTGGGAATTATGTATACATGGTGCTACCAGTGTGAGCAATATGTGTACAATACAAGTCAAAAGTTTACACACACCTTCTCATTCAATGGTTTTTATTTATTTTAATTATTTTCTACATTGTAGATTAATACTGAAGACATCAAAACTATGAAAGAACATGTATTGAATTACAGTATATTGTAAACAAAAATGTGTTAAAGAAATCAAAATATGTTTTATATTTTAGATTCCTCAAAGTAGCCCCCTTTTGTTTTGATGACAGCTTTGCACACTCTTGGCATTCTCTCAATCAGCTACATGAGGTAGTCTCCTGAAATGGTTTTGAATTAAACAGATGTGCCTTGTCAAGAGTCAATCTGTGGAATTACTTACCTTCTTAATGTGTTTGAGATCATCAGTTGTCTTGTGCAGAGGTAGGGTTAGTACACAGTGGACACCCTTATTTGACTACTGTTGTAATCCATATTATGGCACGAACCACTCAACTCAGCAAAGAGAAACAACAGTCCATCATTACTTTAAGACATGAAGGTCAGTCGATACAGAAAATTTCAAGAACATTGAATATATCCTCAAGTGCAGTTGCAAAAACCATAAAATGCTATGATGAAACTGGCTCTCATGAGAACCACCCCAGGAAAGGAAGATCAAGAGTAACCTCTGCTGCAGAGGATAAGTTCATTAGAGTTACCAGCCTCAGAAACCACTACTTAACAGCACCTCAGATTAGAGCCCACATAAATTCTTACAGAGTTCAAGTAGCATACAAATCTCAACATCAACTGTTCAGAGGAGACTGCGTGAATCAGGCCTTCATGGTTGAATTGCTGCGAAGAGCCACTACTGAGGATGAGCAACAAGAAGAAAATAATTGTTTGGGCCAAGAAACACAAGGAATGGACATTAGACCAGTGGAAATCTGTACTTTGGTTTGAGGAGTCCAATTTGAGATTTTTGGTTCCAACCACCGTGTCTTTGTGAGACGCAGAGAAGGTGAGCGGATGGTTTCTGCATGTGTGGTTCCCACTGTGAAGCATGGAGGCTGAGGTGTAATGGTGTGGGGCTGCTTTGCTGGTGACACTGTTGGTGATTTATAAAAAATTCAAGGCACTCAACCAGCGTGGCTACCACAGCATTCTGCAGTGCCATGCCATCCCATCTGGTTTGCACTTACTGGGACCATCATTTGTTTTTCAACAAGACAATGACTCCAAACACACCTCCAGGCTATGTAAGGGCTTCTTGACCAAGAAGGAAAGTGATGGAGTGCTGCGTCAGATGACCTGGCCTCCACAATCACCCAACCTAAACTCAATTGAGATGGTTTGGGATGAGTTGGACCGCAGAGTGAAGGAAAAGCAGCCAACAAGTGCTCAGCACCTCTGGGAACTCCTTCAAGACTATTGGAAAACCATTTCAGGAGACTACCTCATGAAGCTGATTGAGAGAATGCCAAGAGTGTGCAAAGCTGTCATCAAAGCAGAAGGGGGCTACTTTGAAGAATCTAAAATATAAAACATATCACTTTTTTGTTTACAACATAATTCCATGTGTTCTTTCATAGTTTTGATGTCTTCAGTATTAATCTACAATGTAGAAAATAATTAAAATAAATAAAAACCATTGAATGAGAAGGTGTGTCCAAACTTTTGACTTGTACTGTATATGTGGTGCTACTGCTGTTGACATTATGTGCATATGTGATGCTATTACTGTGGGTATTTTGAATAAGGAGAACTACTGTGGTCATTAGGTGTATATGCAGTGCTATGCATGTTGGCATTATGTGTGTAAGCAGCATCACCAGGGGCGTAACTAGAAGTTTGTGGGCCCCATAGCAAAATATTGAAAGGTCCCCCCCCCCCAGCTTCTAGAGAGACAGCTCTCTCCTCAGCGGTTGGGCATGCCTAGTATTGCCCAGGTGGTGCTGGTCCACCTGTATATTAGCCCCTTGTGCTGTTGGTGATGTAATACAGTACTGGGAGAGGGCACCCTGTGATATTGGTGTCTGTCCTGTATATTATTAGTGTGCATAATATTAGGCAGTTACATGGGAGGGAGGAAGGAAGGTAGCCCAAGTAGATACTTCGAGTTGCCAGTGACTGGATCTGTGCTGTGAATTGGAATCACATGTGCAGTACCATAATGTCAGAGTGGGGTGGGCTACAGAGGTATCTATTTACGGTTTCACAAGACCCGTTACTATACATTTTGGCTCCTTGTGTGAGAAGGAGCACATGTATCTGCCCCCCTGCCCCCCCATGTGTAAAGTAAGAACACTGTCAATCATCTGAGACTTATTTTTGAGGTCTACAGTAGTTGTACTGTATGCGCTAATGTTATCCTGCGCCCTGAACCTGTGTAATTTTGAAGGCCACTACTGTACATTATCTCCCGTAGCCTCTTGCAGCCTTGCTGGGTTCATGTGACAACATTGGTCATAAAAACATAGAAATTGAAGGCAGATAAGACCCACCTGAACCATCTAGTCTGCCCATGAACTTACACACTAGGGATAATTTTTGGTTGGAAGCCAATTAACCTACCAGTACATATTTGGATTGTGAGAGGAAACCGGAGTACCCAGAGGAAACCTACGTAAGCATGGGGAGAATAAACAAACTCCACACAGTTAGGGCCATGGTGGGAATCTAACCCATGACCTCAGTGCTGTGAGACAGTGATGCTAACCATTACAAGCTCTGTACTGCACCAAATGTACTCACTAATGTATGTAATTTTAAGCAGCATTCATGAGTTCATTAAACCTTTAGTATATCATCTATCGTTGTATGCAGTGATCACATGGTGTTCTCCAAATACCATAATCTTATGGTGTGTCTGCAATTTGACATGGTGGACCCAATAAATAAATAAATGAATGGTTATGCTTGGGTTTTAAAATATAAAACTTGAACAGGTGTAACATTAAACAAGTATGTGTGTGGTGTGTGTGTGTGCTGGGAACTGACGAGGACAAGTTACAGTGAATGGGGTCAGGATTCTGAACAAAAAATAAAATAGTTCAAGCACTTAGAGTAGTTGTTCACAGTCAAATTGCACATTCCACTCATATATGTATCACAGACTACCAAAGATTAAATATAGCACATTTACACCATACAAATGGCTGGTAATTTCCACCTACACTTTACAATTACACAACTATCGGTATTCATAAAGTAGTGATGTACAATACTGGTAGCCACCCCCATGCAACACTTACTTCTTTCCCTAGTTATCCCCCAGCCTGGATCACTGGCCGCTGCTATGGTTGCCCTCCTCTGCCTGCGTGCCCGGTAATTGGTTGCGTTGATCATGTGACCTGAATTATCAGGAGTTCTCCTCAACCTGCTGTGCAAGACCCCGACATGGACTGAGCGCTCTCCACAGGGGATCCTCCACCCGTCGCTGGCAGAGAGACAGGGGAGCAGCAGCAACCGCCACATCCATCCGCCTCCAGTACACATCACCCGCCCAATGGGAGGAGACATTGACTTCCAGAGCCAGCAGCATAGCAGCAGCAGCTGGCTCTATCTTAACTGTTACAGTGACTACTGACTGGGTATGGGGGAGCATCGGGCCCTCAGGCAGCTCGGGCCCCATAGTAACTGCATACCCTGCACCCACGGTAGTTACACCACTGAGCACCACCCACTATTGTGGGCATTATGTGTGTAAGTAGCTCTACTACTGTGGGCAGTATGTGTATTAGTGACACTACTACTATAACCATTATGTATAAGGGTATGACTGTGTGTTGTAACATGAAAAAGGAACACTACTTTGTGGTGTATTATGAATCAAGGGCACTACTTGTGGTGTAATGTGAATAATATTGTGCTATTCTGTGGCATAATATCAAATGGTGGTACTATTGTGTGTCCACGCCCCTTCCTTATGAGATCACACCTCTTTATTTCACCAAACACCTTACCACCGGCTGTGTGTACAGCAGGGACGTGCAGTCAGGGGAGGCAGTGCCTCCCCTGTCTTTAATGATTAAAATAATATAAAGAAAATACTTATGACACATGTTCTGTGTCATAAGAAATTTCTTTATATTATACTATCAATTTCAGTGATTAAAAGTAGTTTGAGAGGCACTGATAGCAGTGCCTCCCATTTACAATAGGGACAGGTTAAAGCGGGGGGGGGGGGGGGGGGGCGGGCAAAGCGCTGGGCTGAAAAAGCATATTAAAACCAGAGGGGAAAGCGGCACTTCTGCAAGTGCCTCATTGACAGGGGAAACCCGCCCCTGTCAGTGAGGCAGATGTGATTGGACAGCAGATCCAGTGCTGGATCCGCTGGTCCAATCACGCGGCGTGGTGAAGCGGAGGCGGGTTGCGGGACCAGCTACTGTGGTGCTGTCACTACAGCAGCGGCAGCCCCGGAGCCAGCGGGACCCGGCGTTACAGACGTGGAGCCAGCGGGAACCCCAGAGACAGAGAGCGTGTGGTGGCGGACAGTGCTCTTATCTCTCCCTTCTCCTCATCTGCCCTTCCATGCAGCAGCATCACCACCAGCGAGTACCCCAGAGATAGAGAGCGTGTGGAGTCAGGCAGCGCTCTTATCTCTCCCTTCTCCTCATCTGCCCTCCCATGCAGCAGCATCACTCTCCCGGACCTGGCCCAGGACCACCCAGGTCAGAAAGGGGGGTTATTGGGTGGGAAGTGACTGGGCTGCTCACCCCCAGATCACTTGGGTTGCAGGGACAGGGAGATGCTATATCTATATATATATATATATATATATCTTAGTGCCTCCCCAGCCAATGACCTCACCACACGTCATTGGTGTTTTGCCAGTGTATACAAGGAGCACACTGTGTGCTATGCCATGTTCTCCTGGTTAAATTGGCTGGGTTGTGTCCATCTGAAGTGGCTGTGTGTTCACAAGCAGCACTACAGTGTGCATTGATGTTGTCAGTTGTAAAAAAGTAAAAAAGTTAAATAAAATTTTTAAAAATTATTATTTTAAGCTTGCACAACCTTTGTGCACTGTACCCCTATGCATGCATTGTTCACATACATAATAAAATAAAAGCCCTTTGAATTGCCATAGTGTGAGTTGAGCTGCGAAGTAAAAAAAAAGATACTGGAAATCCATTTAGTACCATGGGGTATAGACAGGTCCACTATGAGCCTTGGGCACCTTAAGAATTTGATAGTGTGTGCTGGCTACTCCCTCTATGCCCCTCCTACCAGACTTAGTCTAGGAAACTGTGCCCGAGGAGACGCACATACTGTAATTCGAGAGGATAGATAAGCAAATGGTGAGATTCTGAACCAGCGCACACAAAACAATAGGAAAGCCATGCTAACCAAACTTGAAACAGGAACAGCAACAGCTGAACCAAATAACATTACTTAACCAAGTAACAGCGCAGGAAGATCAAAGCACTGGGCGGGCTGCCTTTTATCCCCTATGGACTACGAGAAAAGGATTTACTGGTAAGTAATTAAAATCTTATTTTCTCTTATGTCCTATGGGATACTGGGAATCCCTTTAGTACCATAGGGAAGTATCAAAGCTCCCAAACCAGGTGGGAGAGTGCTTAGGTTCCTGCATAACTGATTGACCAAACTGAAGGTCCTCAGAGGCCAAAGTATCGAACTTGTAAAACTTGGCAAACGTCTTCAAACCTGACCAAGTAGCTGCTCTTCAGAGCTGTAAAGCTGAGACAACCCGGATAGCCGCCCAAGAAGAACCCACGACCTTGTAGAGTGGGCCTGTACAGATTTTGGAACCGGCAAGCCTGCCGTGGAATAAGCATGCTGGATTGTGAGCCTGATCCAGCGTGCAATTGACTGCTTTGAAGCAGGACACCCAATTTTATTGGGATCATAGAGAACGAACAGCAAGTACGATTCCTGTGACGAACTGTTCTCTTCACATACACCTTCAAAGCCCTCACAACATCCAAAGACTTTGAAGTAGCAGAAGTGTCCATAACAACCGGAACCACAATAGGTTGGTTGATATGAAACACAGACACCACATTAGGAAGAAATTGCTGATGAGTCCTGAGTTCAGCTCTGTCCTCATGGAAAATTAGGTAGGGGCTCTTGTGAGACAACGCCCCTGGCTCCGACACACGTCTTGCTGATGCCAATGCCAACAGTGTGATTGTCTTCCACGTAAGGTACTTTACGTCAACCTCCTGTAACGGTTCAAACAGTCTGATTGGGGGAAATGCAGCACCAAGTTGAGATTCCAAGGTGCCGTGGGAGGCCCAAAAGGAGGTTGGATGTGCAGAACACCTTTCAAGAATTTCTGAACCTCAGGGAGAGAAGCCAATTGTTTCTGAAAGAAAATAGAAAAGGCAGAAATTTGGACTTTTATGGAGCCTAGACGTAGGACCGTATCCACTCCCGCCTGCAGAAAAAGCAGGAATTGTCCTAGATGAAATTCCACCGCAGAATATTGTCTGCTTTCTCGCAAAGAGACATATTTTTCCAGATACGATGGTAATGTTTAGACGTTACCCCCTTTCTAACTTGGATTATAGTTGGAATTACCTTGTCAGGAATCCCTCCCCTGGCTAGAATCAGCCGTTCAACTTCCATGCAGTTAAACGTAGCTGCGGTAAGTCTTGATAGATGAACAGGCCCTGTTGAAGAAGATCCTTGCAAAGAGGTAGAGGCCACGGATCTTTGAGGAGCATCTGAAGAAGATCCACATAACAGAATTGTCAAAGCATCTACTGCCACTGCTTGTGGGTCTCTCGAGCTTCTTGTTGAGTCAAGAGGCCATCATGTCGATTTGTGGATATCCCCACCGACGTGTCAACCACTGGAACACCTCCGGGTGAATGCCCCATTCCCCTGGGTGCAGATCATGTCTGCTGAGGAAGTCTGCTTTCCAGTTGTCTACTCCCGGGACGAAGACCGCCGACAACGCCACTGCGTGTTTATCCGCCCAGAGGAGAATTCTTGACACTTCTGACATTGCGGCTCTGCTTTTCGTACCTCCCTGTCGGTTTATGTACGTCACTGCTGTCACATTGTCCGAATGGACCTGTATAGCCTGATTCTGAAGAAGAAATGCAGCTGGCATTGTACATAGCCTTGAGTTCCATAATGTTTATTGGAAGGACGACTTCCTGACTTGACCACCTTCCCTGAAACTGTACCCCCTGAGTGACTGGGCCCCAACCTCTGAGGCTTGCGTCTGTGGTTAGTAGAATACAATTCTGAATCCCAAACCTTCGGCCCTCGGCAATGTGAAAAGTCTGTAGCCACCACAGGAGGGAAATCCTGGCTTTTGGGGACAGACGAATCCTCTGGTGCATGTGAAGATGCGATCCGGACCATTTGTCCAACAGATCAAGCTGGAAGGGCCTCACATGAAACCTTCTGTACTGAAGTGCTATGTAAGAAGCCACCATTTTCCCCAGATGGCGTATGCAGAGATGCACTGAGATTCGAATCGGCTTCAAGACAGCCCGAACCATCGACTAGATTACAATCGCCTTTTCCAAGGGAAGGAGTACTTTCTGAGATTCTGTGTCCAGTATCATTCCCAGGAACTGAAGCCTCTGCGTTGGTTCCAGGTGAGATTTTGGAAAATTCAGAATCCACCCATGATCCAGAAGTAGTCTGGTTGAGAGGGCAATGCCCTCCAAGAGTTGTTCTCTGGATGGTGCCTTTATCAGAAGATCGTCCAGGTACGGAATTATGTTCACTCCCTGTTTGCGGAGCAGTAACATCATCTCTGCCATCACCTTTGTGAATACCCTCGGTGCCGTGGAGAGTCCAAATGGCAGGGTCTGAAACTGGTAGTGACAGTCCTGCAGTGCAAAGCATAGATAAGCCTGGTAAAGCGGCCAGATCGGAATAAGAAGGTAGGCATCCTTGATATCTAGAGACACTAGGAATTCCCATGAGGCAAGGTATCTAACCCCTCAATTATGTTACCTGACCATTTTGCAATGGCTCGCGTAATCCGCCCACATGCTATAGTGGGTCTCTGGGCCACCTCTGCAGCTGTATACAAAAATTTAAGTGTAGTCTCAATTTTGCGATCAGCCACATCTTCTAGGTAGGCTGCACCCGGGACAGGCAATACAATGTTATGGAAGAGCCTGGAGACTGATTTATCCACTATCGGTGGATTTTCCCATCTTTCCCTATCCTCTGAGGGAAAGGGAATATATTACAATAACCGCTTGGAAATTTGGAATTTTTTATCTGGATTAACCCATGATTGTTCAAACAGGGTATTTAATTCCTTTTGACACAGGAAAGAGGCTGAGGATTTTTGCTGTACATTAAAGCAAGATTCCTCACATACTTCTGTCACCTTATCAGGAATATTTAGGACTATGAGCACCTCAATACCTTGGGACAGAGTATCCTCCCCTGCGTCTATGTCCACTTCACTTTCCTCCCCTTCTGACCCATTATTATCAGAGTCAGAATGCAGGATTTGTAAGTTTTTGCGGACAAATGACAGAGGACTGAGATGCTGGTCTGAGTACTGAGTCCTTTTGCATAAACTCAGCCATGGACTTTCTTAAGTATTACGTCTCTTTCTCGTTCCGAGATATTTTAGTAGAGACGATGGAGATTATCCCCCTAAAGGGGTCCAGCCACACTGGCTCCGCCCCACTTGTCTGAGAAGGGACACTACACTGAGTACACACTAGTGAACCCCCAGGAGAAGAGGAACACTGTGCCTTACATTGAACACATTATTTTCTGACATCCTTGCAGCAGAATGGCATAGACACATGAAATGGTTAACAACACAATTAACCCACACAGAGCCCTTCAGGAGAGACATAGATATAGAGAAACCAGCACATGGCGCCCTTATTGCTAAAGCAAGCTTAGCCAGGTCACAGACTAAGTACCCAGATTGGGAACTTAGTACACTATATACCGCTCCCTCCCTGTTATAACCCCCTGGTACCGCTAAGGTAAACTGGAGGCTGTGCAGAGGAGCTGCGCGTCCGTGCAGTCAGCGTATGTGTTGATTCAGTGTATTAAATGGAGCCTGTGAGCTGCTGGATCTGCTCATAGTGAAGCCCCGCACCTACAATGGCGCGCGGTCTTCCAGCTCTTATTTATACTGGCTGAGGTAATTTTGCACCTAAAATGGAGTCAGCCCCCTTTTAAGTCTGTAATGCCAGTCTGGGTACTGTGTACACATATAGAAGCTGTGCGTCTGCACTGTGTACTGAGTCTGGAGACCCAGCCGCCCCATGTAGAAGCTGTGCTTCTCCAAACCCTAATGCCGCCATAATGGCCGGCGACGCGTTAACCGGGACGCCGGCTTAGTACTCACCACTCTTCATTCTTCTGTCTGTTAGAGGTGGTGGCGTGCTGCGGGAATGTACGCTCGCTGTGGTGGGGCTTGCGAATAGTTCCCTCAGGAGCTAATGTCCTGTCAGCGGGGAACGGGCCCATTAACCCTGAGATAGGGTTGGTCTGTCCCCCTAAGTTCCACGAAGCAGGCAGGCTGGTGCCATCCAGTCCTGCCTGAAAATAATAAACTTCTAAAATAAATGCAGAAAACTCTTCAGGAGCTTCCAGAGACGTGACCGGCTCCCCCAGTCACATTTTCTAAACTGAGTCTGGTAGGAGGGGCATAGAGGGAGGAGCCAGTGCACACTATCAAATTCTTAAAGTGCCCAAGGTTCCTAGTGAACTCGTCTATACCCTATGGTACTAAATGGATTCCCAGTATCCCCTAGGACGTAAGAGAAATAGATATATTCTTCTATTGTTTGTACTATTTGGTGTGCTTTACCCTAGTGTGCTTTGTTCAGAGCCCAGTGACTCCACAGAGTTTTAACAAAGCTGCAGGTTCAAAAAATAAAAAATGTACAGATGTATTCTTTGTACTATTTGGCGCGCATAACCCTAGTGCACTTTGGGCCTAATTCAGATCTGATTGTAGCAGCAAATTTGTTAGCTAACGGGCAAAACCATGTGCACTGCAGGGGGGCAGATAGAACATTTGCAGAAAGAGTTAGATTTGGGTGGGTTATATTGTTTCTGTGCAGGGTAAATACTGGCTGCTTTATTTTTACACTGCAATTTACATTCAGTTTGAACACACCACACCCAAATCTAACTCTCTCTGCACATGTTATATCTGCCCCTCTGCTGTGCACATGGTTTTGCCTATTATCTAACAAATTTGCTGCTGCGATCAGATCTGAATTACCCCCTTTGTTCAAAGCCCTGTGACTCCACACAGTGTGCGCTGCAAGGGAATAAAGGGCTTAATTCAGAGTGAATTGCAGCAGCAAATTTGTTAGCGGTTGGCCAAAACCATGTGCTCTGCAGGGGGGGGGGGGACAGATATTACATGTGCAGAGAGAGTTAGATTTGGGTGGGGTGTGTTCAAACTGAAATCTAAATTGCAATGTAAAAATATAGCAGCCAGTATTTACCCTGCACAGAAGCAAAATAACCCACCCAAATTTAACTCTCTCTGCAAATGTTATACCAGCCACACCTGCAGTGCACATGGTTTTGCCCAACTGCTAACAAATTTGCTGCTGCGATCAACTTTTAATTACCCCAAAAAAGTAAAAGATATATTGACTAATTTGTTTTTACTATTCTGTGCACTGCACACCAGTACGCTACACCCCAGTGCGACTTTGTACAAGGACAAATCCATCTTGCACTACTTTCATTTCTGCCACTGCTGTGTGGCAATGTTTCTTAGATTTGCTCGCTGCAGCCTTTGGCCTAAAGCAGATAAAAACAATACTGTGAGGTGTTAGATTGTCAAAATACTCTAGTCACAAAAAAAGAGACCCAAATTATGTGATTTTAGCTTTTTTGCCAGTTTTTGGAAAAAATATAAAACCAAAACCAGTTATGGCTGAAACCCAAAACTGAATCCAAAACCAAAATCGGATGATAAATTAGAACCAAAACCAGTAAAAAATGGTCCTGTGCACATCTCTAGGTCTATACAGTGCTAAGTTCCGCCCTTGGCTTTTTCTTATGATTCTCCACCAAAATCTGAAATGTCATTCTCTGTACTCAAATTCTTTAATGCAATTTTCTCAGAACCTTAAGTATCATATTAAGATTAAAGAAAACTAGAAACTGGCATGGTTTAGCTATTGCCTCAATAAACAATTGCGTGAAATAAAGCTGGTCCCTAACTGCATTCAGGGGCGCTTCTAGAGAGGAGGTGTGCAGGCTCCGTCTGGGCTGCCTAGTATCGCGCTGTTCTAGAGTCTACAGCACATGCACAAATCTCCAGGAAAATGGCGTGGCGGCCATTTTCCAAGTAATTTTTCTACTTTGCATGCGTGAAACACAGGGAAAATGGCACCGCTCCATTTTCCCAGCGATTTCTGCAGCGCTGCTGGACTCGGGAGGGTAAGTATTAAAAGTAATGGGTGCAGGGTGTGTGGTGTAAGCCCCCCTAGACCCCGGGGGTCTGTGTGCACCTCACACACTGCACCCATTATTAATACACCAGTGACTGATATTTATTAATATGAACATACTATAATTGAGGCTCAGATGAAAATTGTGGAACAACTTTGTTTAATTAGTGCTTGTTTTTACAGGGCATGTCCTTGAGGGGATATTTTGATGTTTTTTAATCAGAAATACTTCCATCTTGGCTTGTAGTGTGCAAATAGCCACACAGAAAGTCGCATTAACAAACTGCAAACCTTACAGTCCTGGAAAATGTCTTTATGTGCACAAGTGTGCCTAATAATTTATCTGTCCTATTCAATATTTATTTCATGGTCTTTGTAAAACACATGAATTCAGCCTTAGGGCTGATTCAAAGGCACATGCAATGCCATTGGTCACATAGTTGAACAATTATTTATGTATTACACAGAGCATAGACACAAAGATGCTTTTGCGCTCAGGATAGGTGGTATCAGAAATGGGGGGACAATAGTGGACAAGTTTTCAAGGAAATTATATATTGTAGCATTTGGTTGTCTTTACCAAGTAATAATTTTAAACAATACTGTACATCTGTAATATGGAGGTCTCTTCAATGTATTCAACAAGAAGCCCTCTATTCAATACAAACATTTAGAAAACATTTTTATTTTTACATAATGTCCTTTCAAAAATAG
Organism: Pseudophryne corroboree; assembly: GCF_028390025.1. Lineage (NCBI taxonomy): Eukaryota > Metazoa > Chordata > Amphibia > Anura > Myobatrachidae > Pseudophryne > Pseudophryne corroboree. The sequence continues at coordinate 55,929,236 of NC_086455.1, forward strand.
TTATACAACACTACAATGAGCTAAGGTTTCCCGGAGTGCTAGCACTAATCGATTTCCTGTTAATTCAGTGTGTGGTATAAAAGATCTATATTAATTAGACAGACAGTCATTAGGTCGACTCCATATGTTCAACATGCATTAGGTTGACAGGGTCAAAAGGTAGAAAGTAGAAAAGGTAGAAAGGTACAAAAAGTCGACAGGGTCAAAAGGCTGACAGGAAATGTTGACACAAAAAAAGACAGGTTTTTAAATTTTTTGGGTGTCATTTTCTATGTTTCATCATATGTGACCACAATTACTGCAAATGCATGATGTCACAGTCTCACTTTGTGGGTTATTCAGGTTTGTTAGCAAATGAAAAAAGTTAGCAATTGGGTAAAACCATGTTGCACAGCAGGTGGGGAAGATGTAACATGCGCAGAGAGATTTAGATTTGGGTAAGTTAAATTGTTTCTGTACATGGTGAATGGTAAATACTGTCTGCTTAATTTTTACACTGCAATTTAGATTTCAAATTGAACACACCACACTCTCTCTCTGCACATGTTACATCTGCCCCACCTGCAGTGCAACATGGTTTTGCCTAATTGCTAACTTTTTTGGTTTGCTAACAAACCTGAATAAGGCCCTTTGCTCGCCAGTCTTTGGGCAGGTTACTATTCTCAATTGTAGTGCACGTGGATGGTAATTGAAGCAAAAGTTGTAAATACGTGAAAACCCTCCCAAAAAACTTGTGTCAACCATTATCATGTCCACCTTTTGAACCTGTTAACCTTTTGTACCTGTAGACCATAAGCACTGTCTACTTTTTACCTGTCAACCTTTTGACCCCGTCAACTTAATGCATGTCGACCATATGGTGTTGACCTCTCGATTGTCCATCTAGACACTGTCTATCCATCATCTGGATACAATTAATTCACATTTCAGAAGTTTAATATGTAGTATTCAAATTGTGCTTTACTATATATTAGTTTTGGGAGGTAGCTTTGGGTTTTAACTCCTGAGACTATTCAATTTGCCTCCCAACTTCTACGAATAGGCTTGTTAACACTGTTAACCTAATGTGTTAATAGGCATTAATAGGCATTAACAGGAGTTAACAGGCATTAACACACAGAATCCGTGAAAAGTTCACGGATTCATGCGTTCACCCCGTCGTGGCAACCGTTAACCCCTGAGTTATTTGGGATTTTTTTTTCTGGCAAAAAAACAAACAAAAAACCAATGACCCCTGGCATCAGGGCTAACTGAATAGCCTCACAAGAATCAACTAGCCCACGGTAGGCTGGATCTAAAGACAGGTTCTGCTGTGATAGCTGAGTATATATTTTTATTTCAAAGTCTCAATATATATTTTACTTCACCAGTAATTTTAACCTGTCAACAACTGGAACACTTTTTTTTGTATTAAATTTAAAATTGTATTATTTCGGTGTAATAAATATCTATTAGTTGATGCTCTCTTTTAAGAAAATATTAACAGTATTAAATAGAAAAAACAGTAAATTGCAAATTTTAAATTTTCTTTCTCATATATAATCACAAATAGTGAGTTCCGGCATTGATATCATTTTTATATTATGTATATAGACAGAAATAACCAGTAGACCACTTATTATACCTTACCTGGATAGAGGCTTTATTGAACATAGCTGTAAAAGTTTTGTTTTTGTTCAGTTGAATTACTGAATCAGCACAAACATTTCTACAGAATTATTATTTTTTTTAAATAAAATAAAAACATAATCGTGGCCATTATTATTCTGTGACATCTTCTTGTGCTTCAATTTTTTTAAATCAATTTCAGCAATGTTAAATATGTTTTTTTATTTATAGCCCAAATGCTTGCATAACATTTTTGTAACCATCAAGTGTTTTCAAGAACATAAAAGAATAATTTTTGTAGATAAAAGTATTTTTTAAATGAAGTTAAACTTTAAGATAATTTAAAGAAATCAAAAATATCTTCAAATGTTCATAGCCAACATTATAAGGGACATATACAATGCATTGAAAAAGTGGCTGGTTAAGTTATGGTATTTAATCAGGTAGCTCAGTCATTTTTTTACAGTTTTATGTAAAAGTGTATTTTCTTTTTTTCAAACTTGCCAAAATAATAAAATACTATGTCACAATCTGCACAGTCTGATTAGCGGGCAGAGGCATCAGACCCTCATTTTTTTACTTTTTTTCTTTTAAGTGAAGACTAATAATTCAGACCCAGAGTTTCTGTTAGGGTTAAACACACCGCAGTCTTAGATAAGTTTCCTCTTAAGATCAGACTGATTTCATTTCAAATGTGGATAAGAGTAAGAAAATCATTTTCCCATTTTAAAAAGGGGGGAAAAAAGCAGACTGAAAGTCCATAGACAACTTTTCAAACTACTTCAGCTGCCAGTAATATGAAAAGTTGCATTTTCCAATTTTCAGATTTATCTATAAGATATTGTAAAACTGAAAATAAGCAAGAAGGCCATGGCTGTTTTTTTTTAAAGTTAAACAACTAAATTATAATGAAAATGTTGAAGGAGCGTATGCAGCAACTTAAGTCCATGTTCTTTCAGTAGCAATATTAGATTTATTTTTTTTAATCTGGCCTGTGTTTTATATTCGAGGATTGTAGTTTGCTTATAAAACAGTTTGTTTTTCTTTAGTTTTTTGTTTTCACAAACTACTCACAGCAGAGCAAGCTTGTTTAGTTAACTTTTCTTTCAGGCTTGTTAATTAAAGGCACTTGGTTTTCTGGCATTTTATAAAAGGTGGTGGTTTGGTTCCTTTAATACAACTGATGACTCGGTGACTCTGTGTCCATAAGCGAGCAAAATCCCAAAGGCTGAAAAACTTGTAAGACTAAACTGCTCTTTCTTGAAGACGTCTGCATGCAAAAAAGATACAGCATACCTTTCATTAGCAAAGCTGTGACAAAATGCTGCATGTGGTTTACATAGGTTTTGTTTTTGGATGGTGGCAGCCAAGGCAGAAGGGCTCATTTATAGTTAACCATGACTAAGAACCTTCTCGATCTGAAAATAAATGCCAGATCTTCTTGTACCCTGTTAACTGTGAGGTTTAGGTTGGCAGGCCAAAAGGTATCCATGGTAGCAAGCAAACTCTATTCATTTGAAAGAAAACCAGCCATGACGTTGTGCTTTGACAAGGATATCCATTCCTTATTTTTTTTTTTTTAAAGAAAATATTCAGATTATACTGTATTCGTGAAAGCCACAGGAGCACTGTAAGGTCTCTTCCTAATTTCAGGTCTCATGTGTACTTCGTAATGTTCCATGTTCCGTTCATTCTCAGTGCCTTCATGGAGGAATCTTTGGTAGATTGTTTTTCAGTTGTCCATTTACAAAGACTCTTTCTTCGTACCAGTGCCAAGTGAATTTTTTTGTAGCCTCTGCCAGGATATGGTCACCTTTGATGACTTAAAAAAGAAAGGAAAAGGAAAACAGGATACAACCATATATGCACTATAGTCCCAGACACTTTATCTCCAGAAGGCGGAGCTGAAAAGAAAAGAAAAGAAAAACAAGTAAATATTCAACAATGACAAAGTACACAGTTACATAGACTAGATTGTAATAGTTACATAGACTAGATTGTAGAGGTTATGGCCTTCATTCCGAGTTGATCGCTCGCTAGCTGCTTTTAGCAGCAGTGCAAACGCTAGGCCGCCGCCCTCTGGGAGTGTATCTTAGCTTAGCAGAAGTGTGAACAAAAGATTAGCAGAACAGTGCAGAATTTTTTTCAAGCAATTTCAGAGTAGCTGCAGACCTACTCCTACCTTGCGATCACTTCAGTCTATTTAGTTCCTGTTTTGATGTCACAAACATGCCCTGCGTCCGGCCAGCCACTCCCCCGTTTCCCAAGGCATGCCCGCGTTTTTATCTGACACGCCTGCGTTTTTTAGCATACTCCCGGAAAACGGTCAGTTACCTCCCAGAAATGCCCCATTCCTGTCAATCACTCACCGATCAACAGAGCGACTGAAAAGAGTCGCTCGGCCTTGTGTGAAACTGCATAGTTTTTTGTGAAAGTACATCGCGCGTGCACACTGCGCCCCATACGCATGCGCAAAAGTGCTGATTTTTAGCCTGATCGCTGCGCTTGCGAACAACGGCAGCTAGCGATCAACTCGGAATGACCCCCTATGTGTTCAAGATTTAAAGGACCTGACATGAATCACCTAGTGAGGTAGTTACAATTAGTGCTTTTAAGTGGAGCATAGATCCTTACAATCTTGTCTAGTAAGTGTTCTTAATTAATATGTGATGACTTCGTAGAGCTCTGTAAATGAAGATATAGCAAACATGATTGTATACATTTATTGTTTTAACTTATGTATTTCATTTGCATATTGACAATCATACAGTATTATTTTCAACTGATTAATAATGCACAACATTTTTCTCTAGGACTGACAGTGCAATGAAAATATTTATCCCGTACAAATGCAGTCCATGGTTTTCATAGCATCAAACTGTTTTTATGTGTTCCAGTTTAATAAACTTGCATAATATTGTATTTTTATTATAGTGGTTCCATTGTATTTCACACATTTTTTAATGGAAAATTTAAATTCGATAACTTTTTCAATTTAAACTTACCAAATCAATGTTAAATGTAATGACATTTAAAATGATCTTGTATTGTAAAGTGAAATATAAATAAATTAGTAGCGCCAATAACTCCTCATAGTACGTAAGAATGTTCCTTAAAATTTCCACAATTAGGTATTTATATTTTATCATAAAGTCTTTTTCAGAAAAGGTCCACATATGAAATCATTATCAAGTCATGAGATTAGTTCAATAATGGACCAAATGCAGAACATACTAGTGGCTGGTTGATCCACCTTCGTACATTCGCCCTCGACAATTGATACATCATCTATAGCGATGTCTCCTTCTATACCAGGTCCTCGCACACCTTCAAAAACGACCTGTAATTGGAAACAGACTTTGTCAGACAATATTGCAACTGTACGCGATGCATTTAATATTCTTCCAGTTATTTCGGTGATATGAATGTGTTATAGTTATCCAAGTGTATTCTTTACAGCATTTGGTACCCCAAAAATCAGGACAAACCTGGAAATTCTTTATACTCTTCCCCCATTTTGGGGCATCGTGAAGAACATAGGATCTTTCCAGCACATTCAGTGGTGGAATTCAGAACAGTATTCTTAGCACATAAACTAATAAAAACCTACAAATCTAAACAGATAAAATACTCTAAATTACAGTTCACATGACCAATAAGTGTAATTAAGTTTTATGATACTGTTTTTAGAAATGTGCTTAGATAAATATTCTTACTGTATATTGAGACTAAAATTGCTAAAATGGTAATAAAAATAAGGATACTCCAATATTGTTATGTTTCATTAAAATTGTAATCCTTAGTACTCACTAAACAGTCATCTCTATCTTTAGCTATGTCGGATACAATTTTACTAACTTTATTTAGATGAAACATTTGCAGTGGATCACAGCTATCAATAAATCACTTGATTTCATTGCCTAACTTGCATTATACAGCAGCTAAAAGCCAATTGCTACAGTATTAGGTTTTACCAATTTGCCACTTTTAACAATACCCACTGGATATCTGTCTCACTCCTGAGGAGTTTCAGCAGTTAAGGGGATCCGATCCGATGCTCACGGGAACGCGCATCGGATCGGATGTAAAAAAAACATCCAAAATGCCTGATTTCATCTGATATATCGGCCAGAATGGCTGAAATCGGATGAGATCGGGCATTATCGTTCTAGTGTATGGGGCCCTTAAGTTTGGATTTTTGTCCCTTCAGTGTTGGCTGTGCAATAGGACTGCACCAACAGTCAGGAAATTTTAATTGCTACAACACTGCTGATGCTCCAGTCAAATGGATGAGGCAAATCTATCATTTAATCTGCACTAATATCAATAATATGTTTTATTTATAGCTACAGTGGACTTTTAAGTTACAACTGATGAATTTTATTCTTTTATCTATACCAACTAATAGACTGTGATTAAAGAACTGTTGTTGTAACATTAGAACCAGTGTACTATTCATTGCTGCTAAAATATAAATATCATCTTACCGTCAGGATTCACAGTTTACAATTGGATGCACTGATGCAAAATCTTGCTATTATAAACATCAAAAATCACTTTGCCATTTGTTGCTGCTACAAACATCAGTTTGTGATTAAAAAACTTCTGCAGCTGTGACTTTAAAATCAGCTCACTGTGTATTGCGGCTTCTATATCAGCTTGCCATCTATTTCTGCCGACAGAAAGGATTCACAGCATGTTGATGTGTCAACATGAATGAGATTTTTTTTTTTAATCTGCCATTACAAGTCATTGTGCGATTGTGGTTGCCATAATATAAATATCAGCCTATTACCTGTTCTGTAACTGAGGGGATTTGTATTTATAATTGGTGTGCTGATATATACATTTATATTGGCTGCTGTTTCATATTTATTTTTATTTTTAATTATTATTAATAAAATACTGATTAAAAGCACTTCGTATTTTAAAAGTCTTTTTTTACACGAGGGTTGAGTAATCCCTCTAATTTCAAAGCAGCAGACAATCATGTGATCTGCACTGAGTATTAATTGGCGCCAGGTTTTTATGTTCTTTTCTCCTTTCTTATTACTGAGTCTGCATTTTCTCTGTGCTTTAATCATCTACAGTAGTTGATTTATGTAATTCCCCTTAAAGCTACTGTGGCAGGCTAAAAAAAATTATTTAATGATTGGAATCACTGTAGAGTCTGTATTCTTACTCGCCTTTGCATTGTCCACAGGCATAAGGGATTTAGGGGTCTATTTACTAAGCCTTGGATGAAGATAAAGTCAACGGAGATAAATTACCAGCCAATAAGCTCCTAACTGCCATGTCACAGGCTGTGTTTGAAAAATTACAGTTAGGAATTAATCGGCCAGTACTTTGTATCCGTTGACTTTAGCTCCTTCCAAGGCTTAGTAAATAGACCATTAGAGGGTCTGATTCAGAAACTGACACTAATGATATCAATGTATGCAGCTGGCCATAGGAAGTATGATACTGGAGCTATTTTAGCTGCATACACAGTTGCAGTAGTAAGTTGTGACAATTGAGTTGCCACTACCGCCATTGGCACCCATAAACGCGTGTATCCTAAGAAGTGTATCAGTTGCCTACACACAGTGGTAGAAGCCATTTTGTTTTTGTTGAAGTCATTTTCAGCCCATGAATTCACTAGGATCCAGTAACACTATGAGACATGGGGTATATTATGAAACACATAACATCATGATCAAACCAATAGCTTTGCCCCAGTGTGAAAACCAGGGAATGTAATGTACTCTGTCCAATCAGCATAGCTTTCCACAATCACCTATCTTCCAGAGGAAAGGTGTGAGCCATTGCAAAAGCCGCCATATTGGCTTCCAAAGCTCATGGTCCATGCAGCCAGACATCATTACTATGTGAGAAGAGTTATTTCTGTTCTTTCACAAGTGCAATAATTGTTTCCGGCAACATTATGGTTAATTGGTTCAGTTTATTTTAATGCCTATTCCATGATTCCTCATTATACCTTAAGGGATTCCGGTGTAACGCCTTGTGAGACAGATTTATTTTTCTCTGATGCAAACGACAGGAAAAACCTTGTCTTTATTTAATTTATCCCTCCAGGCCAATTAATATCCATCTGCAAGGTGATCATTTGCTTTAGCGCGAAAGTTGCAAGTCTGTTTTTATTGCTGCAGCAGAGACATCTAACAACTACAAGTACATACTGTAAGTGAATGATATGCTTTCATTTCAGACAGGCTCCTTGGTTGCTTGTTCAGCTTCTAACAGATAGAACCACAAACATCGGCCAACTTACAGAAAACCGCTGCGAATTACTTGTCGGGATTCCACCTGCCCACTATTTTAATTGTCTATTGGACACTGGTTAGATGTTTTCAGGAATAGCAACAAAAGTCTTAGAGCAAACCAAAGGAACATGCTGTCTCTGTTATATTCATAGAGCTGAGACATTGTGAACTATGGATGTATAGATGTTGATGTATGATGGCCATAACAACCAACATTAGCCATGTTCTATTGGCACTGTCACTGTAGAGTCCACCCCTCAGCTTGAGAGGCTGAATGGCTGGATTTTCTCCATTGTGACCACCTAAGTGTGTAGTTTGGTTAATATTAAGAACTAGGGAATAAGATCATCAGTTTTGTAGGCCCAGCAGATCTGATTTCACCTACGACACCTACCTGAAAAGCAGCTGTTGGATGTATATTTATACGGGCTTGGTGCCACTGCTCTCCTTTGTTTCCACTGGCTGACCAGATTGGGATTTCTGTGTTGGATTGCCCTTTAAGTCGAAGGAATATATTCAAACTCCCTAAGAAAAGTAGAAAATAAAAAATGATCTGTTTAGTTTTTGTGATCCTTTATCAGATGATTCACTGCACCAGAATTTTTTTTAACTTTAAGAAAATGAATAAACTGTTAAAGGGGTACTCCAGTTACATTTACTGAACCACAAAATAACTGTAATGTACTGTACTCTTATTTTATTTGTGTTTGCAGATCGAGTGGTCCAGTACTGATGGAGTGTTACACAGATATCACAAACAATGCAGGTTCCCACTCGCAGCTTCAATGGCATCCAACATGACGGATCTGTACAGCAGAATTACCATGGATAGACTTACTGACTTCTCTGATCTGCTTCTGGGATACAGGGTGAGGTGAAGGTCCTGGTTGGAGGGTTGGGTGGCTGGGTAAGTGGCACTATCAATCATAGTGGCCACAAGCCCAGCCATACAGTATTATGACATGATTCCTGGCACTGGGTGGTGGGGGAGAGGAAGTACAATGTTATGATTATCATTACCCCCACCTTCATCGCTGAAGCAGTTGTGGGATGCAGGAGGATTGCTCACTCTACCCAAAACAAAGAGAACTCCCCTAATTCAGGAACACCATGGGAGTGGGCAAGTACTCTTCAATATAATGTTATGTCATAATGCCGGGTTGGGTACGAGTGACTGGCGGTTGAGATCCCGACGGTCAGTGTACCGATGCTGGAATCGCGGCTTTCATAATGCCAATAGGGGGCGAGCGCAATGAAGCCCCTTGCGGGCTCGGTGGATCACTGCGTTTGCCACAGGTTCTATTCCCACTGTATGTGTGTCGTGGACACCCACGAGTGGGACTAGTCCTGGGCCACCTGCTGGCATTCTGGCAGCTGGGATCCCAGCGTCGGTGTGCTGACCGCTGGGATCCTGACTGCCAGGATCATGATTACATCCTGTTTAGCACACTATAGTAAAACTTTGTGAACCTATATTACACTGTATATATGGGTATGGGCTTTATTACACCAAAAGATTGAGGCTTAGGGTTTTCCATATAAACATTTTTTCTGTAATTTTGAGCACCTTGCCTTAAGCACATATATAACTATTTCCTAATGCTGCCCCTGCCTTTGCTCCTACAGTATTAGGCTGTCTATGGGTATGATGATATGGGTACAGGTATGCTATAATCATGAACCGAAGCAAGTATTTAACATTGCCCTTCAGGTTTTCAGAACTTTGAGTATAACAAATTTCACACTGACAGATCCTATATATGTACATGTCAGTCAGATCTGTTACTATGCAGCCTCTGAGTATATTTCATTTTATAAAAGCCAGAGTCCCAGCACTTGTATTTTAATAAAATTAGTTGCCTGAACTTTTTGCATCCATCTTGATCTATCAATCCAATGACATTTGCGCCAGAATCTACAACTCTGACCTCACTGTCTTTTTCCTGCCATAAAAGATGCTTTGGGAAATGTTTTGCATACAGATCAGTAAACTCAATTCCTTCATGTTTGACAGAAGATGAGTTTAAGAAGCTTCAAGTTTACAAACTCTTCATAGCAGCAATGAGAGAACTACTGCAGGTCATTTATACTTAAATACAAACACACACACACACACACACACACACACACACACACACACACACGCACGCACACAAAAACACTTACTGTAGCAGAAAGCAGACATAAATCTGTACCAGAAAAGAAAAGGTAATCATTGAGAGCAAAGTGTGCACAGATAATAATTCAATGCATATACCAGTGGGTCCCCCCCCCCTCAATCCCCCCCCTCAACCCCCCCCCAGGTAAAATCTGCCACCCTACTCAGTGTCAGTGAAGCCAGCTTCAGTCCGTGGTAGCGCTTGCTTCACTGTTATGGCAGTGACTTCCTATTGGAAGCTTTACCTGTGAGTTACAGGCACAAAACATAGGGCAGTCCCATTGGGAGGTGTTTCCTCCCTCTGGGAATGCCAGACTGGGCTATGATAAGTAGAGATCTGGCTTCCCCTAGGAAGCCACTCTCTGTCTTTGGCGCAGCCCAATCCAGCTTCTATGGGCTGCAGTCGGTGCAGTCCATATCCATAGAAGCCAGCTGGCGGTCTCCTCTCCAGGTATGTGATGTAAATAAATATAAGTAGGAGCCGCCGCTGCAAATAACCCAAGACAATGTCCATATTGAGAAAGGCTCTGTTTGTTGAACTAACATGTTTGGTTTCACTGATACAAATATTAAATGAATAACCTGTAAATCCTTTTTTTGTCTTCAAGTTAAAATGTTGCTCAATAAATACACTCAAAAATTCATTTCCATGGGAAGAAAACAAAGGAGTTCTAAATTCAAACCATTGTGGTTTAATAAGAAGGTTAAGGATGAAATGTGTTTTTTGACAGTTTTTGGCGTTGTTTTCTTCGTAAAGTGACGGGGAACCCCAATTAGTGCACCATGTCCCCACGCATGGCGAGTGAACTTCGGACAAGGTGCCTCGCTCTGCTACCACTTCGTTCGACACAGGTTACCGTTCCAATCATAGTCCACGTGGATCGTTAAGCATGAAAAAAATCCAAAAAAATGAATTAAAAAAAAAAAACCTCATGTTCACCTTTTAACCTGTCGACCTAGTACATGTCGACCTAATGACCATGTTGACCTAATGCATGTCAACCTTCAGTGGTCGACCTAATGACTGTCGACCTAACGACCGTATCCCATTTGTACTTGAGTAAGTAATTGGCTGGATAACAGGGAACAGTGAGTTGTGGTTAATGGGGTGTTTTCCAAGTGGGCCACTGTATTCAGTGGAATACCAGAAGGTTCAGTACTCAGGCCACTACTGTTCAATATATTCATTAATGACCTAGGCGTAGGTCTGAAAAGCTCAGTGTCAATTTTTGCAGATGATACTAAACTGTGTAGGGTAATTAACACAGACAGGGATACTGAGTCCCTACAGAATGACTTATTTAAACTAGAAGTTTGGGCAGCTCAATGGAGAATGAGTTTTAATATACAAAAATGTAAAGTTATGCACTTTCTGACAAAAAATAAACAAATTAAGTAGGGAAAATGGTAATAGAAAAAGATTTGGGGGAGCTTATTGATAATAGACTTAACAACAGTACCCAATGTCAAACTGCAACAATAAAGGCAAATAAGGTATTAGCATGCATTTAATGGGGAATTGAGACAAGGGATCCAACCATTGTATAAATCATTGGTACGGCCACATCTTGAATATTGTGTACAATTCTGGGCACCACACTATAAAAAAGATGGGTGTGGTATAGAAGGTCGACAAGACTTAGGTCAACAGTGTCTAGGTCGACCACTATTGGTCGACAGTAACTGGGTTGACAGAGATCCTAGGTCGACAGGGTCTCTAGGTTGACATAGTCTAGGTCGACAAGTCAAAAGGTTGACATGAGGTTTTTAATCTTTTTTAGTGTCGTTTTCATCGTACAGTGACCAGGAACCCCAATTAGTGCACCGTGTCTCCTCACATGGCTCGCTTCACTCGCCATGCTTCAGGCAAGGTTACCATTTCCAATCGTAGTCCACGTGGATTGTAAAGTATGAAAAAGTTAAAAAAAAGATAAAAATGTGAAAAACTCTTGTCGACCTTTTGACCTGTTGACCTAGAACATGTCAACCTAGAGACCCTGTCGACCTAGATACCCTGACGACCTAATTATTGTCGACCAATAGTGTTCGACCTAGACACTGTCGACCTAGAGAACTTATACCAAAAAAAATATCTTAGAGCTTGAAAGGGTTCAGAGGCGAGCTATAAAATTGATAAAGGGGTTAGAGACACCGGATTATGAGGAAAGGCTTACCAAGTTACAAATGTTTACACTTGAAAAGAGGCGTCTAAGAGGAGACATTATTAATATTTACAAATATATAAAGGGACAATACATGGAGCTATCAGGCAATTTATTTACTGAGAGATCTCTACACAGGACACACGGACACCCTCTGAGGTTAGAGGAGAGAAAATTTCATACCCAACAAAGTAAAGGGTTCTTCACAGTAAGGGCAGTAAGGTTTTGGAATTCTCTGCCAGAGAAGGTAGTAATGGTGGACTCAGTCAAAATGTTTAAAAATGGATTAGATAAATTTGTAACTGAAAAAGATATCCAAGAATATGGCATTTAAAACAAATGTAATTTAGTATGGTAGTATTAGAAGTTTGCATTCTAGTTGTCAACTAGACTAAAAACAGTCTTCACTTGAGTCATTAGGGTTGAACCTATGGTTACAAACAGAATAGTGTAGGATTTTTAATACAGTTTGAACTCGATGGACAACTTGTCTTTTTTCAACCTCATTAACTATGTTATTATGTTAAGTTGATGCTGATGATTGGGTATCTAACAATCCGGCTGCATTGTGATATACTTAAATTGCATCTTAGATCCTTTGTGTATTGCTTAATGTCTTTATGTGTTTGGTATTGCACTTTCATTGGAATGCATGAAAACGTTACTTGAAGACTCTTTGGCGTTGCACTTTTTATTTAACAGAGGATTGTCAATTAAATAGATAGTATTTCTGCGCTCCAATGTTGGATATAAAATGCAAGGTATTCAACAGGAAATACTAAAGTACTCAATTGCAAATAACCCAATACTCCCCTATGCAGATAACATAATAATCGTTCTTCAAATTTAGACTTTACAGAGATGGTATTCCATGCCAGAAGACTTCAATCCCAATGGGGAGTTCTCTCAACGGAATACATGCAAAGAAAAAAAAAAATACAAATAGGGGGTAATTCTGAGTTGATCGCAGCAGCAAGTTTGTTAGCAATTGGGCAAAACCATGTGCACTGCAGGGGGGCAGATATAACATGTGCAAAGAGAGTTAGATTTGGGTGGGTTATTTTGTTTCTGTGCAGGGTAAATACTGGCTGCTTTATTTTTAAACTGCAATTTAGATTTCAGTTTGAATACACCCCACTAAAAACTAACTCTCTCTGCACATGTTACATCTGCCCCCCTGCAGTGCACATGGTTTTGCCCAACTGCTAACAAAATTGCTGCTGTGATCAACTCAGAATTAGGCCCATAGTGTGAGACCGTTAGGATAGTGTGACTAAAAGGGAAAAAAAACCTGTCCCTTATTCTTTATTTTTAATGGGATATAAGGTTGATGTCCCTTTGTCCAAAATTTCTATGGGATCGTGGTGATAAATGTATTCATACGGGGTTACCACTTTGTGTTCAAATCCAGATAAAAGATCCTCACTTTGTTTCTTACATAAAAACACAAAGACAAATCATATAAAGGTATCTTTAAAATAGATGCTCACATCAATCTTACTTCTTATATTTTTGTGGCCCGCACATCAAAGTATCTTTGGCACCATGGCCCTCATTCCGAGTTGTTCGCTCGCTAGCTGCTTTTAGCAGCATTGCAAACGCTTGGCCGCCGCCCTCTGGGAGTGTATCTTACCTTAGCAGAATAGCGAACGAAATATTAGCAGAACTGCTACTAAATAATTCCCTGCAGTTTCTGAGTAGCTCCAGACCTACTCCTAGACTGCGATCACCTCAGTCTGTTTTGTTCCTGGTTTGACATCACAAACACGCCCTGCGTTCGGCCAGCCACTCCCCCGTTTCTCCAGCCACTTCTGCGTTTTTACCTGGCACGCCTGCGTTTTTTAGCACCCTCCCTGAAAACGGACAGTTTCCGCCCAGAAACACCCACTTCCTGTCAATCACACTACAATCACTCGAGCGATGAAAAAATGTTGCTTGAGCTTGTGTAAATCTACAAAGTTTTGTGTGAAAGTACTTAGCGCATGCGCGCTGCGTACCATGCGCATGTACATTTTTGCCATTTTTTCACTTGCTAGCTGCACTGCGAAAATCGGCAGCGAGCGAACAACTCGGAATGACCACCCATATCCAGTTCTCATCCGATATGAATCATCGCAAAGAATGGGTGGATAAATTATTTTTTTTTAAATAAAATACAATATGTACAATAAAAAGTGGTATAAAACCAACAACAGGTATCCAGTTCTGATCAGAACAGATGGTATTGAATCACTGCATGCACCCCATGAAGAATGTTATTGTCCCGGGAAAAAGTCTTACCCAGAGGTGCAGAGGATGAGAGTCCCAAAAAGTCCCTGGAAATTGCCTGTAAAACACTGCATCAACGCGTTTTGACCAGAGGTCTTTTTCAAGGTGGCCACCTTGAAAAAGACCTCTGGTCGAAACGCGTTGGGCGGTGTTTTATGTATGAATACATTTATCACCACTATCCCATATACATTTCTGACAAAGGGACGTCAACCTTATATCCTATTAAAAAAAAAGAATAAGGGACAGGTTTTTTCCCTTTTAGTCAGAATATTCAAACGGTCTCACACTATGGGGGTCATTCCGAGTTGATTGCACGCTGCAGATTTTCACAGCGCAGCGATCAGGTTACTACTGCACATGCGTATGCAATGCACTGCGCATCACATCGTACGGGTACAAACAGCATCGTTGCTGTGCAAGGCTCCTAGCGCCGAATCCATTCGCACAACCGATCGCAAGGAGATTGACAGGAAGAGGGCAATTGTGGGTGTCAACTGACAGTTTTCTGGGAATGGTAGGGAAAATGCAGGCATCTCCAAGTGTTTGCAGGGCGGGTGTCTGACGTCAATTCTGGGAACAGACAGGCTGAAGTTATCGCAAGGGCTGAGTAAGTTCAGACCTACTCAGAAACTGCAAAAAACTTTTTCGTTCCACTCGGCTGCACAAGTGTTCGCACACTTGCAAAGCGAAAATACAGTGCCCTAGAGGCGGCGACTATGTGATTGCTGCTCTGCAAAAAATAGCTAGCGAACGATCAACTTGGAATGAGGGCCTATATGTATTATTTTTTTCTTTGCATGTATCCCGTTGAGAGAACTCCCCATTGGGATTGAAGTCTTCTGGCTTGGAATACCATTTCTGTAAAGTCTAAATTTGAAGAACGATTATTATGTTGTCTGCATAGGGGAGTATTGGTTTATTTGCAATTGAGTACTTTATTATTTCCTGTTGAATACCCTGCATTGTATATCCAACAGTGGAGCGCAGAAATATTATCTATTTCTTTGTCTACATATTTATTATCAAGTTTTATAGCACTTGACTGTATTTTTTAGCTGCTCCTCTTCTGCGCAAATAAGGTATATATTTCCTCTTTTTTTTCTAGAGGATTGTCAATTGTCTGGCAGGTTACAGAGTACTTGAAATGAAACAGTACATTAGCAGGGGCTGTTGATCATTTTTACATTATCTTTGGTCTTTTATGTTTTCAGATTTTAAATTATTCGATAAAACAAGTGCATAAAAACAGAAAGAACTTAAAATGTCTCATTGCTGGCAAACACAGCGGACCTGATGTGGTATGTAACTATAAGGATTGCTCACGGAACCACACTCAGTTTCTCATCTGGGAAATGGAGCTGTTCTTGCTGCGGCTAGAATCTTCTACATGCGGTTGCTGAATGCATACCAAAAATGTCCAGACATTTTTTGCTGGGGAGGGAGGATTCCGCACTGCCAGCGGGTGTGTGATGTCCCGCTCGCGGCTGTGCGTGTGGCTCCCTCCCCACTCCTCACGGATCAGTGACTGATACAGGGCAGAGGGGACAGCAGCACCAGAGTGGTGCAGAGCAGCTTCGGCTGGGGGGCCCCTTATGCTAGGGGGGCCCGGGGTACTGACCCCCTTGGCACTAGAGATGAGCGGGTTCGGTTTCTCTGAATCCGAACCCGCCAGAACTTCATGTTTTTTTTCACGGGTCCGAGCGACTCGGATCTTCCCGCCTTGCTCGGTTAACCCGAGCGCGCCCGAACGTCATCATGACGCTGTCGGATTCTCGCGAGGCTCGGATTCTATCGCGAGACTCGGATTCTATATAAGGAGCCGCGCGTCGCCGCCATTTTCACACGTGCATTGAGATTGATAGGGAGAGGACGTGGCTGGCGTCCTCTCCGTTTAGAATAGATTAGAGAGACACTTGATTTACTAATTTTGGGGAGCATTAGGAGTACTCAGTACAGTGCAGAGTTTTGCTGATAGTGACCAGTGACCACCAGTTTTATTTATAATCCGTTCTCTGCCTGAAAAAAGCGATACACAGCACACAGTGACTCAGTCACATACCATATCTGTGTGCACTGCTCAGGCTCAGGCCAGTGTGCTGCATCATCTATTATCTATATATAAATAATATTATATATATCTGTCTGACTGCTCAGCTCACACAGCTTATAATTGTGGGGGAGACTGGGGAGCACTACTGCAGTGCCAGTTATAGGTTATAGCAGGAGCCAGGAGTACATAATATATTATATAGTGAGTGACCACCAGACACACAGTGCAGTTTATTTAATATATCCGTTCTCTGCCTGAAAAAAGCGATACACACAGTGACTCAGTCAGTCACATACCATATCTGTGTGCACTGCTCAGGCTCAGGCCAGTGTGCTGCATCATCTATATATATTATATATCTGTCTGACTGCTCAGCTCACACAGCTTATAATTGTGGGGGAGACTGGGGAGCACTACTGCAGTGCCAGTTATAGGTTATAGCAGGAGCCAGGAGTACATAATATTATATTAAAATTAAACAGTGCACACTTTTGCTGCAGGAGTGCCACTGCCAGTGTGACTAGTGACCAGTGACCTGACCACCAGTATATATAATATTAGTAGTATACTATCTCTTTATCAACCAGTCTATATTAGCAGCAGACACAGTACAGTGCGGTAGTTCACGGCTGTGGCTACCTCTGTGTCGGCACTCGGCAGCCCGTCCATAATTGTATATACCACCTAACCGTGGTTTTTTTTTCTTTCTTTATACATACATACTAGTTACGAGTATACTATCTCTTTATCAACCAGTCTATATATTAGCAGCAGACACAGTACAGTGCGGTAGTTCACGGCTGTGGCTACCTCTGTGTTGGCACTCGGCAGCCCGTCCATAATTGTATATACCACCTAACCGTGGTTTTTTTTTTCTTTCTTTATACATACATACTAGTTACGAGTATACTATCTCTTTATCAACCAGTCTATATATTAGCAGCAGACACAGTACAGTGCGGTAGTTCACGGCTGTGGCTACCTCTGTGTTGGCACTCGGCAGCCCGTCCATAATTGTATATACCACCTAACCGTGGTTTTTTTTTCTTTCTTTATACATACATACTAGTTACGAGTATACTATCTCTTTATCAACCAGTCTATATATTAGCAGCAGACACAGTACAGTGCGGTAGTTCACGGCTGTGGCTACCTCTGTGTCGGCACTCGGCAGCCCGTCCATAATTGTATATACCACCTAACCGTGTTTTTTTTTTCTTTCTTTATACATACATACTAGTTACGAGTATACTATCTCTTTATCAACCAGTCTATATATTAGCAGCAGACACAGTACAGTGCGGTAGTTCACGGCTGTGGCTACCTCTGTGTCGGCACTCGGCAGCCCGTCCATAATTGTATATACCACCTAACCGTGGTTTTTTTTTCTTTCTTTATACATACATACTAGTTACGAGTATACTATCTCTTTATCAACCAGTCTATATTAGCAGCAGACACAGTACAGTGCGGTAGTTCACGGCTGTGGCTACCTCTGTGTCGGCACTCGGCAGCCCGTCCATAATTGTATATACCACCTAACCGTGGTTTTTTTTTCTTTCTTTATACATACATACTAGTTACGAGTATACTATCTCTTTATCAACCAGTCTATATATTAGCAGCAGACACAGTACAGTGCGGTAGTTCACGGCTGTGGCTACCTCTGTGTCGGCACTCGGCAGCCCGTCCATAATTGTATATACCACCTAACCGTGGTTTTTTTTTCTTTCTTTATACATACATACTAGTTACGAGTATACTATCTCTTTATCAACCAGTCTATATATTAGCAGCAGACACAGTACAGTGCGGTAGTTCACGGCTGTGGCTACCTCTGTGTCGGCACTCGGCAGCCCGTCCATAATTGTATATACCACCTAACCGTGGTTTTTTTTTCTTTCTTTATACATACATACTAGTTACGAGTATACTATCTCTTTATCAACCAGTCTATATATTAGCAGCAGACACAGTACAGTGCGGTAGTTCACGGCTGTGGCTACCTCTGTGTCGGCACTCGGCAGCCCGTCCATAATTGTATATACCACCTAACCGTGGTTTTTTTTTCTTTCTTTATACATACATACTAGTTACGAGTATACTATCTCTTTATCAACCAGTCTATATATTAGCAGCAGACACAGTACAGTGCGGTAGTTCACGGCTGTGGCTACCTCTGTGTCGGCACTCGGCAGCCCGTCCATAATTGTATATACCACCTAACCGTGGTTTTTTTTTCTTTCTTTATACATACATACTAGTTACGAGTATACTATCTCTTTATCAACCAGTCTATATATTAGCAGCAGACACAGTACAGTGCGGTAGTTCACGGCTGTGGCTACCTCTGTGTCGGCACTCGGCAGCCCGTCCATAATTGTATATACCACCTAACCGTGGTTTTTTTTTCTTTCTTTATACATACATACTAGTTACGAGTATACTATCTCTTTATCAACCAGTCTATATATTAGCAGCAGACACAGTACAGTGCGGTAGTTCACGGCTGTGGCTACCTCTGTGTCGGCACTCGGCAGCCCGTCCATAATTGTATACTAGTATCCAATCCATCCATCTCCATTGTTTACCTGAGGTGCCTTTTAGTTGTGCCTATTAAAATATGGAGAACAAAAATGTTGAGGTTCCAAAATTAGGGAAAGATCAAGATCCACTTCCACCTCGTGCTGAAGCTGCTGCCACTAGTCATGGCCGAGACGATGAAATGCCAGCAACGTCGTCTGCCAAGGCCGATGCCCAATGTCATAGTACAGAGCATGTCAAATCCAAAACACCAAATATCAGTAAAAAAAGGACTCCAAAACCTAAAATAAAATTGTCGGAGGAGAAGCGTAAACTTGCCAATATGCCATTTACCACACGGAGTGGCAAGGAACGGCTGAGGCCCTGGCCTATGTTCATGGCTAGTGGTTCAGCTTCACATGAGGATGGAAGCACTCAGCCTCTCGCTAGAAAAATGAAAAGACTCAAGCTGGCAAAAGCAGCACAGCAAAGAACTGTGCATTCTTCGAAATCCCAAATCCACAAGGAGAGTCCAATTGTGTCGGTTGCGATGCCTGACCTTCCCAACACTGGACGTGAAGAGCATGCGCCTTCCACCATTTGCACGCCCCCTGCAAGTGCTGGAAGGAGCACCCGCAGTCCAGTTCCTGATAGTCAGATTGAAGATGTCAGTGTTGAAGTACACCAGGATGAGGAGGATATGGGTGTTGCTGGCGCTGGGGAGGAAATTGACCAGGAGGATTCTGATGGTGAGGTGGTTTGTTTAAGTCAGGCACCCGGGGAGACACCTGTTGTCCGTGGGAGGAATATGGCCGTTGACATGCCAGGTGAAAATACCAAAAAAATCAGCTCTTCGGTGTGGAGGTATTTCACCAGAAATGCGGACAACAGGTGTCAAGCCGTGTGTTCCCTTTGTCAAGCTGTAATAAGTAGGGGTAAGGACGTTAACCACCTCGGAACATCCTCCCTTATACGTCACCTGCAGCGCATTCATAATAAGTCAGTGACAAGTTCAAAAACTTTGGGTGACAGCGGAAGCAGTCCACTGACCAGTAAATCCCTTCCTCTTGTAACCAAGCTCACGCAAACCACCCCACCAACTCCCTCAGTGTCAATTTCCTCCTTCCCCAGGAATGCCAATAGTCCTGCAGGCCATGTCACTGGCAATTCTGACGAGTCCTCTCCTGCCTGGGATTCCTCCGATGCATCCTTGCGTGTAACGCCTACTGCTGCTGGCGCTGCTGTTGTTGCCGCTGGGAGTCGATGGTCATCCCAGAGGGGAAGTCGTAAGCCCACTTGTACTACTTCCAGTAAGCAATTGACTGTTCAACAGTCCTTTGCGAGGAAGATGAAATATCACAGCAGTCATCCTACTGCAAAGCGGATAACTGAGTCCTTGACAACTATGTTGGTGTTAGACGTGCGTCCGGTATCCGCCGTTAGTTCACAGGGAACTAGACAATTTATTGAGGCAGTGTGCCCCCGTTACCAAATACCATCTAGGTTCCACTTCTCTAGGCAGGCGATACCGAGAATGTACACGGACGTCAGAAAAAGACTCACCAGTGTCCTAAAAAATGCAGTTGTACCCAATGTCCACTTAACCACGGACATGTGGACAAGTGGAGCAGGGCAGGGTCAGGACTATATGACTGTGACAGCCCACTGGGTAGATGTATGGACTCCCGCCGCAAGAACAGCAGCGGCGGCACCAGTAGCAGCATCTCGCAAACGCCAACTCTTTCCTAGGCAGGCTACGCTTTGTATCACCGCTTTCCAGAATACGCACACAGCTGAAAACCTCTTACGGCAACTGAGGAAGATCATCGCGGAATGGCTTACCCCAATTGGACTCTCCTGTGGATTTGTGGCATCGGACAACGCCAGCAATATTGTGTGTGCATTAAATATGGGCAAATTCCAGCACGTCCCATGTTTTGCACATACCTTGAATTTGGTGGTGCAGAATTTTTTAAAAAACGACAGGGGCGTGCAAGAGATGCTGTCGGTGGCCAGAAAAATTGCGGGACACTTTCGGCGTACAGGCACCACGTACAGAAGACTGGAGCACCACCAAAAACTACTGAACCTGCCCTGCCATCATCTGAAGCAAGAAGTGGTAACGAGGTGGAATTCAACCCTCTATATGCTTCAGAGGTTGGAGGAGCAGCAAAAGGCCATTCAAGCCTATACAATTGAGCACGATATAGTAGGTGGAATGCACCTGTCTCAAGTGCAGTGGAGAATGATTTCAACGTTGTGCAAGGTTCTGATGCCCTTTGAACTTGCCACACGTGAAGTCAGTTCAGACACTGCCATCCTGAGTCAGGTCATTCCCCTCATCAGGCTTTTGCAGAAGAAGCTGGAGGCATTGAAGAAGGAGCTAAAAGGGAGCGATTCCGCTAGGCATGTGGGACTTGTGGATGCAGCCCTTAATTCGCTTAACAAGGATTCACGGGTGGTCAATCTGTTGAAATCAGAGCACTACATTTTGGCCACCGTGCTCGATCCTAGATTTAAAGCCTACCTTGGATCTCTCTTTCCGGCAGACACAGGTCTGCTGGGGTTGAAAGACCTGCTGGTGACAAAATTGTCAAGTCAAGCGGAACGCGACCTGTCAACATCTCCTCCTTCACATTCTCCCGCAACTGGGGGTGCGAGGAAAAGGCTCAGAATTCCGAGCCCACCCGCTGGCGGTGATGCAGGGCAGTCTGGAGCGACTGCT
This sequence comes from Pseudophryne corroboree, assembly GCF_028390025.1. NCBI lineage: Eukaryota > Metazoa > Chordata > Amphibia > Anura > Myobatrachidae > Pseudophryne > Pseudophryne corroboree. The sequence continues at coordinate 55,950,996 of NC_086455.1, forward strand.
GATGCTGACATCTGGTCCGGACTGAAGGACCTGACAACGATTACGGACATGTCGTCTACTGTCACTGCATATGATTCTCTCAACATTGATAGAATGGTGGAGGATTATATGAGTGACCGCATCCAAGTAGGCACGTCACACAGTCCGTACTTATACTGGCAGGAAAAAGAGGCAATTTGGAGGCCCTTGCACAAACTGGCTTTATTCTACCTAAGTTGCCCTCCCACAAGTGTGTACTCCGAAAGAGTGTTTAGTGCCGCCGCTCACCTTGTCAGCAATCGGCGTACGAGGTTACATCCAGAAAATGTGGAGAAGATGATGTTCATTAAAATGAATTATAATCAATTCCTCCGCGGAGACATTGACCAGCAGCAATTGCCTCCACAAAGTACACAGGGAGCTGAGATGGTGGATTCCAGTGGGGACGAATTGATAATCTGTGAGGAGGGGGATGTACACGGTGATATATCGGAGGGTGAAGATGAGGTGGACATCTTGCCTCTGTAGAGCCAGTTTGTGCAAGGAGAGATTAATTGCTTCTTTTTTGGGGGGGGTCCAAACCAACCCGTCATATCAGTCACAGTCGTGTGGCAGACCCTGTCACTGAAATGATGGGTTGGTTAAAGTGTGCATGTCCTGTTTTGTTTATACAACATAAGGGTGGGTGGGAGGGCCCAAGGACAATTCCATCTTGCACCTCTTTTTTCTTTTCTTTTTCTTTGCATCATGTGCTGATTGGGGAGGGTTTTTTGGAAGGGACATCCTGCGTGACACTGCAGTGCCACTCCTAGATGGGCCCGGTGTTTGTGTCGGCCACTAGGGTCGCTAATCTTACTCACACAGTCAGCTACCTCATTGCGCCTCTTTTTTTCTTTGCGTCATGTGCTGTTTGGGGAGGGTTTTTTGGAAGGGACATCCTGCGTGACACTGCAGTGCCACTCCTAGATGGGCCCGGTGTTTGTGTCGGCCACTAGGGTCGCTAATCTTACTCACACAGCTACCTCATTGCGCCTCTTTTTTTCTTTGCGTCATGTGCTGTTTGGGGAGGGTTTTTTGGAAGGGACATCCTGCGTGACACTGCAGTGCCACTCCTAGATGGGCCCGGTGTTTGTGTCGGCCACTAGGGTCGCTAATCTTACTCACACAGCTACCTCATTGCGCCTCTTTTTTTCTTTGCGTCATGTGCTGTTTGGGGAGGGTTTTTTGGAAGGGCCATCCTGCGTGACACTGCAGTGCCACTCCTAGATGGGCCCGGTGTTTGTGTCGGCCACTAGGGTCGCTAATCTTACTCACACAGCTACCTCATTGCGCCTCTTTTTTTCTTTGCGTCATGTGCTGTTTGGGGAGGGTTTTTTGGAAGGGACATCCTGCGTGACACTGCAGTGCCACTCCTAGATGGGCCCGGTGTTTGTGTCGGCCACTAGGGTCGCTTATCTTACTCACACAGCGACCTCGGTGCAAATTTTAGGACTAAAAATAATATTGTGAGGTGTGAGGTATTCAGAATAGACTGAAAATGAGTGTAAATTATGGTTTTTGAGGTTAATAATACTTTGGGATCAAAATGACCACCAAATTCTATGATTTAAGCTGTTTTTTAGTGTTTTTTGAAAAAAACACCCGAATCCAAAACACACCCGAATCCGACAAAAAAAATTCGGTGAGGTTTTGCCAAAACGCGTTCGAACCCAAAACACGGCCGCGGAACCGAACCCAAAACCAAAACACAAAACCCGAAAAATTTCAGGCGCTCATCTCTACTTGGCACCCCCCTTAATTCGGCTCTGCATTAATGCTGTGCATTGTCTGCACCAATGTGCAACAAGTAGTAGGCAATCAAACTGTCATCTATCTCATAAACCACTGAGCATGACGCTTGCTGGGAGAGTCTGTCTCAGAATCAGAGGTAGATGGAGACAATCACAGCGCTTGCAGTCATGTTTATCATCTGCTGATACCATTTCAATTCTACTTTCTTGTTAAGAAGTTCAATTAAATAGAGGGAAGAATCTATGTAACTCCTAAAAGCCTTTCGAATCATACAGAAGTTGTGTGTAATGTCCATTTGAGATTAGAGTGACAGCCTCTGTTCAGCTAGGATCAAGTGGCATTGTGGAGGCTGGAAATATCAGCAATCATTGTGTAGTTCATGTCAAGAGGTTAATCGGATCACTGGAACGACAGCGTATCCAGATTGCTCTACACTGATAAAAGCTGTTAAAGGTCCCTTTTCTAGTGTAAGCTACTCACTACTGTATACCAGGAATTAGCATCTGAACATGGGGTTCAATACACCTAACAATATGCAACATATTTTCCTTCTGTTTCATGTCATTGTGCATAATATGAATTATGATCAAGTTCCACTAATTGTGCATTGCTGTGTAATGTGTCAGCACAATGATATAAAAACATCTGAAGCATGACAATAATGCACATATCGTTTATTACATCTGTATTGTGAATCTGTATCATATCATACGGTACGTATTTGCAATTCAATGTGCAGAGTGAAATGCATTTGGCATGTTTCCATTTTTTTAATGTATTGACTTGTGGTAATAAAAACGGTTGGAGTTTACTGGTTTGTAGCCAGTTCACCCTGTCCATAGGGTTGCCACCTCTCCCGGATTTTCCTGGATTCTCCAGGATTTGGTGGCAACCCTCCAGGAGGCTTTTCCCCGCTCTCGAATTCTGGGATTTTCCCGGAATAAGGGGACTTACAGACACAGAATTTGACAGCAGATAAGAACCAATTTGACCCATCTAGTCTGCTCTTTATACCCTTGCTTCATCAATACAGACTCCATTTAAATGACTAAGCAGTAGCTAAATGAATCACATTTACAATGGGATATCTTCTTAAAATTGCAATATTGTAGACTATGGTACATAAACATCTTAGTGATATTTGGTGGACCCCTTTCTTTGAAAGTAAAGCATTCATAACCTAGAACCAGAAATAACGACACTGAGACTTGAATTTTGGCAGAAAATTGCTAGCTATTTATTTGTCCCTATCCATTAGGAAACCTGTAATAAAGAAATTAATTTAATATGCCGCTCCAGCTGGCATATGGTGGCGGCCCAAAAGAACGGCTCAATTAATCTGAATTAACTTTAAATAACTAACCCTATAAATTTACTAAAACTTACTATAAACCGGTAATAGGTGACAACTCAACCCCCACAGTGACTACCCACCGCTCCTGGGTGCCCTGCCGCTGCCTTCCCGGACGGGTGGTCAAGCGGCCATAAGTCGATGGAGGTGAGTGCACCTAAACCACAACAAACTGTAAAAAACACTACAGTTTTCCCTACAATACAAAACTGCCGTTCTTTTCCGCCAATAAATAGCCAACGAAAACAGCCAACAACTTAAAGCCAAAGCCCACGTGCCACAAATTCTTAATACCAGGGCGGGAGGGTGGGAAAGCAAATCACCAAGAGACTTAAGATGGCCTCTCCTTCCCTATATATAGCAAACCCTCCCCCTAAAGAAGGCTGTACTTTCCTCACAGCTAGGTCCACCCCTCCCCAGATGTTTAACTCTTTCCTCTCCTATGCAGTCAATACTCTCTCCTAAACATCTTAGTGATATTTGGTGGACCCCTTTCTTTGAAAGTAAAGCATTCATAACCTAGAACCAGAAATAACGACACTGAGACTTGAATTTTGGCAGAAAATTGCTAGCTATTTATTTGTCCCTATCCATTAGGAAACCTGTAATAAAGAAATTAATTTAATATGCCGCTCCAGCTGGCATATGGTGGCGGCCCAAAAGAACGGCTCAATTAATCTGAATTAACTTTAAATAACTAACCCTATAAATTTACTAAAACTTACTATAAACCGGTAATAGGTGACAACTCAACCCCCACAGTGACTACCCACCGCTCCTGGGTGCCCTGCCGCTGCCTTCCCGGACGGGTGGTCAAGCGGCCATAAGTCGATGGAGGTGAGTGCACCTAAACCACAACAAACTGTAAAAAACACTACAGTTTTCCCTACAATACAAAACTGCCGTTCTTTTCCGCCAACAGCGAAAGACTCATCCCCAAAGTCTTTCGCACCGCCACCATAAACCTACCCTAACTCCTGCAAAGCGAAACCTAGATCCTCCAGAAAAAACATCATCCCCTCATTGGATAGATGTACTCCATCGCGCCGGAAAAGGTGGCTGTCTCTGAACCGTATCCTCGGGTGGCGAACCACCCTCCCACCGTGGGACAGCACCCACTTTGCCACCGCTCCATTCACCTTTTTCCGGGCCTCATCAATCTGGCGACCATCCGCCACACCCCTCCAACACAATCTTGGCACCATCATGGAAAAAACCAACACACAATTGGTCCATGCCGCGGTCACACTTGCCAGATCCTGTATCATGGCCCACCGCAGATCCAAGGATGTCCTCTTCCCCAGGTCGTTGCCACCTAGATGGACAACCAAAACCCTAGGGACTCCATGCTTGCTGGCCTGACTCACTAACCTACTCCTCAGCTCACCCCACATCATTCCTCGCCAGCCAAGCCATCTGACACCCTGTGTTCCTAGCAATGCCTGAGACCCTTCCGAGGCCACAAACCTGGCCGCCCAGTAAATGTAAGAGTGGCCAACCACCCAAATGGGCAAATAGTCTCCGAACCATCCTGAAGGGAAAAAGAGGGGTAGAATTGATTACTAAGAGGCTTATTAATTGTTTATACTGAAGGATCTGCCAAAAAAGAAAACTTTAGATCTCGCCATTGCAGCAGTCACGGCCTAGCCGACTGCACCATGTTCCGTTGCCAATTTAAAGCGCAATTAAAGACACAAAGGGGAAGGATCAAATAAAACAAACGAAATAAAAAAGGGGGGGGGGATATAAAATGGGAAACACATGTAATAACTCAGCTGGAGGTGAAACGTAAAGACCTGCTGAGGGACTCTGATTAGACCAAATTAGTCGAATTATAGATTAGAATTCAGTCCGTCAAGTCAGGCAAAAAATCGCAAATAACTCCAGACCCCCGCTGCCGACTCATGCCAGCAACGGCGAGTAGCTAATCCCTGAGTAGGATAAAAAAGGGGGAACACCAACAGACGCACAACACCATAAAATCACAGAACTGGAACAACGTAATACATTGCCATTTAAACAAAGCCCCAAGCGCAAACCGACCTCTCATGTGACGGGGCGAATATATCGTCTGTAACTTGACGACTTCCATCGCCCCACCGCTTGGATTTCAGTTCTGGAGCAACCCGCCGCAGCAGCCGACGTCGCTGCGCCTATGCGAAAGGAATGGGTACCGAAAGCAGTGGGTGGGAGGCCCAAGCCCGCCAAACAACGACTCAGCATCCAACGAAACTGGTATTTCGTGACTGGCAGCCCATCATAATGCAACAGCCAAGACCCCTCCTTAACGGGTCGCACCACCACATATTGCCTTGCCAGCCAACTGGGCAAACGCTCTCCTCTAGCGCTGGAACCATTGTAACCCAGCGCCCTCTCCCCACTTGATCCGTCTTGGAGCGTGTCAACCTGCACAGCAAGGACCTCTCACCCACTACCACGTCCCCGACCAGCATGCGCGAATCTGCTCTCTTGGAAGGCGCTACCAACTCAGAAACTCGAAAGGCCCCGTGGTAAGCCATTGAGAACGCCAAACTAAACAAAAGCGTCTCAAACCTGGACGACGCGACTCGCCCTACCGCCTCGATGACGGCTGGCAACAAAGCCGCATCGATGGGCCGCCTCCTATCCGGTGGCGACGGCGCAACTCGCGCCCACCCTTTCATTGCCTTCCGCAGAACCTCGCTTTTTGTTACGTCAGGGACGCCTCGCAGCTTGCAGAAAAATGAGATGCCTGCCAAATACCGCGATACCACTGCTCGTGACCTACCGGAGACGTAAAGCTGCCACATAAAAGAAAGCATCAGCCGATGCCTACTCTTACCTTGATGCTGACGCCCTTGGATAAACTCCTCCCATTCACTCCAAGCTTGTTCGTAAGCCTTGAGCGTGGCTGGCGCTACTGACCGCAACGCTAGACCCTCCAGTCCGGCCCGATCACCTGCCAAACCTAACCGGGACAATGAAAACCTTGCTCGTTGGCCTCAGGTGCCAACAACCAACACCTCTCCCACTGTCCTCGCGACAAAGCGTCGACAATCCCATTCTCCAAACCGAGCACATGTTGCGCGCGGAACCACAGGTTCCTATGCAAGCATGTCAAAAGCAATTGCCCTAGCACCCGCATAACCACCAACGACTTTGCCCTCTGGTTATTAATCGCATGCACCACGCCCAGAAAATCGCATCTAAACAAAATGCTGCGATTAGCCAGCCGATCGCCCCAGACCTCCAACGCCACCATAATGGGAAAAACTCCAGAAGCAAAAGGTCCTTCGTGAAACCCCCGCGATGCCATTCTGCCGGCCACGAGGCCGCGCACCAAGATCCCTCCAGATGGCAACCGAATCCAGAGGCGCCCGCTGCGTCGGTGAACAGCTGCAACCTAGCGCTGTCCGCCATTGGGGCCTGCCATATACACACCCCGTTGAAGTCCTCGAGGAACGAGGCCCATATTGCCAAATCCCTCTTAATCTCTGAGGACAAACGCATGAAATGGTGCGTTCTGGCACACCCCGCAGTCGCCCTTCACAGCTTCCGGCAGTACACACCTAAAAGCGAACTCAAATGAGCCGGAAGGCGCCTGGAGCCTTCTTAGGAACCACCCCCACTGGAGAGATGACCAAGTCATCCCCCGAAGGAACACGCCGCGTTGTTAAACGTGAAACATTTTCCTTTTGTGGTGGCACGCCCCCCTGCGCGGACTGCCGACCTACCTGACTTGGCCAATCCGCCGTCCGCGCCGAACCACTGGGAGGACGACCCTGCGTGGTGCCCGTCTGCCCCCGGCTTCCGGGGCTCCTCCGCCTGTAGCGAAGCCCGGGTGACCTTGAGCCCAACCTCAACGTCCTTGAACCCGAAGTCCATGACCTGCAAACCTTCCTGTTGTTCCCTGAATTCCTGATCGTACCTGCGCCACTCCGATCCCGAAGACGTGCGCTGCATGTCATGTACGAGATGCAGGTACCTAATTATATTCGTGTGCTCTGCCGGCCTGTCCTCCAGGTAAGATGCCGCGAAGACCCAGAACCCGGCCAGGCAATTATCGAAGGTACGGAATGCCTCAGCCCCGATGCCCTTCTTTGCGCCGCCACCTTATACTCTTTCTTCGCGACCTTTGTCAATACGAACACGTCCACGAAGTCGCCCCTCCAAATCTTCTTGCGGCAGCTATCTCGCAGCCCCCGCAGTACAGCAGTATAGACGAATCGCACGACACCGGGCAAATTGCGAGCTTCTTGGCCCTACGCGCTTCCTCGCTAAGCCGCTTGCGCCTGTTCCGCTGCCCTCTTGGCGAATTTAGTTGCCCGCTTCTTTGCCCTAGTTGTGCTACTGACTTCGGACGCCTGTGACGACATTGAAGATGAGGAAGAGGAAGAACTACGCGAACTAGAGCTCGTGGAGGAACCCGAATACCGACTGCACCACCTTACCTGATGCCGCCGACTGCCCCGACATGGAATCTTCCGGCGCGTCCAAATCGTTGCCTTCCTCCTCGAAATCTGCCATCGCCTCATCCCCGAGCTCCCTTGAAAAAGAGGAAGAAGCGGAGGACCCCTCCAGCACTCGCGGCACATGCCGCGGCCTCAGTGCTGGGGGCGTTGCGGCCGTGAGCTCCCCCGCGTCCTGCCCTGGACCCTGTTGTAATTCTGCGGCGACCGTCCCGAGCTCACGGCAGGCGCGTGCCACCCGCTGCGCCGCCATAGCCCGCAGCCCGCCGGAACGAACAGCCGTTCTAGGGGAGGCAGCTGCGTCTAGCGGCCCTAACACCTTCACCGCTGTGGCCAGGGCCGAGCCAGCGCTCCGGAGGGGTCGTGACTGCCCCAAAACGCGGTCCTGGGTCCTTCGCCGGGGCCCGCGTGCGACCACGCACTCGCCGCCCGACATGCGTGTGCCGGGCATCCGACGCACGCTGCCCTTGCGGGAAAGCGGAGGCACCGCTGTCGACGCCCGCACTGCCCTCGCCTCCGAATTTGTCCCCTCTTCCCGTGTATCGGAACTATCCGATGCCGCAGAGGGGGGGGGGACTGCCGCGAGCTCCTGCGGCGCGTGCAGCAGCCCCGCGGCCACTAACCCATTCCCTGTCCCCCCTCCTCCCCCGCAGGCCGCTAGATTCCGGCCCTGGGGGAGTGATCTGAAAAGACCGGGAACCCCGCGGCGCAGCAGAGCGCGCGCGCACTGCTCCGCTTTCAGTGGACACGGGCTCGCGCACCCGGTGACCTCTTGCTGCCGCACCCCTTCTCCTTGGTATCGCACTGCCCTGCCAGTGATCATAATTGCCCTGTCTCCCCTCTCCCCCCGGCTCCCGCCGGACTCCGGCTGCCTGGGAGATAGCAGGGGAGACAGCAGGGCCGGCGGCGCTGCTGCGCACACACGTGCGCGGCTAGCGGCGCCAGAGGCGAGCGTGGGCGCGCGCGCACCTCGGGCGCGCGCCCCACTGCTCTCTGTCACCACAAGGCCTCTTGTCTGGGCTCCTGCATTAAGAGCTCCATTAGCTTAACCTGGTTGATCACTGCCTCTCCCCCTCCCTCCCCGCTCCACACCGTGTTCCGGCTGCGGGGGAGAGTGCTGAGGAGACAAGGAGGAAAGCGGCGCCGCTGCGCGCACACGTGCGCGAGCGGCGCCGTGCGTGGGCACGCGCGCGTCCCACCGCTTCCGGTCCGTGCTCTCTCAGCCGAAGCGTTTGGGGATGACGCCGTGCGAGGCCCTGCGACAGGCCTCGCTCGGCTGGCCACCGTCCCCCGCCCAGTGCCCTCCCCCCGCCTGGAACCACTAGCCGGCCCCGGCAAGGGGGAAGAGCTGGGCATCGAACTCAGTCTCCGGTCCCTGGATGAGCGCCTGGCGCGGCGCGCTCCCGCGGGCACCCGGCACTGGGGCTTCCCCGGCCATGCCCGGAGGCAAGGGCTGCTGCCCGCCCACCTTCGGGCGGCCTGACTCCCTCTCTGATCCTCCTCGTCGGCCGCTCCCGCCAGTCACATCCGGCCCGGCTTCCGCCAGATCCCTCGAGGAGGCCCTAGGAGACGGGACGCCGTCCCCAGGGCCAGCCAGCTCGCCCCCGGAACCAGCCCCCACCGCCCGATGAGCGGTAACGGGCTGGGGTCCCGGCGGACCGTCGTGGGCGAGTGGCAGCCAGAGCACTGATGTGTGACCTAAATGCAGGGAGCTGACAATAGAGATGGCTACTGACTCTCTGTCTCAACACAGTGACTGGAATCATCAGGAAGTGTGAATGATTCGAGTCACTCACTGTTTCATGTGTCGAGACAGCAGCAGCAGCAGCTTCTCTCAGACAGAGGGAGGTAACTCTGTGTCCTGTGTCCTTCAGTCAGTGTGTTCTGCTGTCTTTAGCTGTGATTGGCCAGAGGCTATACCAGGTGACACCCAGTGGGAGGGGGGAGGGAGCAGTCACGACTCACCAGTCAGTGAGTGCTCTGCTGCTGTGCCTGATCCATGTCATGAATCATGATTCATCCTGAGTCTGCCAGTGAGGGAGACAGTTGTACACTGTGTAGACTCAGTGACTCAGTGAATGAATCTGATTCATGCAGCAGGAGGTGGAGCCCCTGTGGTACAGGGCTCTCGGCTCAGTGCTCACTGATCCTGCTCAGTGTGATTGTGGGTGGCAAACTCCCTGGAGGCTAGATAGTGGATAATATAATAAATCCAAGGCCACCTAAAATCATCCAATTAGCAAAGTATGCAAGATTAAAAAAAAAAACGTTTTTATTTGGTTTAGTTACAGAATGAATGATGTGTTTCATGGCTGTTAAGCTTTCTCTCCTCAGCCAAAAGTAATGTCATATTCTATAACTAGTATGCAATAAGTGGTTATTAATAATATATCAACATAACAGTAAATCTATGTTAACATATTATTAACAATCAGGGCATAAGCAGCTGCCTCCCCCAGATACACTGTACAATCACTGCAGCTGAATAACTCCATGAGTCCAGCACTGATCCTCCAGCACTGGCAACTCACTGATTCATGTGCAGTCTCTGCAACACATTCCACTACAGATGAGTCATGACTCATGTGCCGAGACACTGACTCCAGACACTTCACTGAACTGAGTCATGTGTCTCAGCTCAGCTCAGTGAATCACTTTGCCCATGACTAGCTGACAAAACACTGAAATGTATAAATCCGAAAAAGAAAATGGGGGGATTCTGCAAAGCAGCACTCACCCCAAAGCAAATCACCAAGAGACTTAAGATGGCCTCTCCTTCCCTATATATAGCAAACCCTCCCCCTAAAGAAGGCTGTACTTTCCTCACAGCTAGGTCCACCCCTCCCCAGATGTTTAACTCTTTCCTCTCCTATGCAGTCAATACTCTCTCCGTATGTTTTATCAGCTATCAGTCCATTAACAGTTCAGGAATACTGAATACAATATCAAAATAGGAGCCACTATGATCTAAATGCCAACCTGGAGAAAGTGTTAGCAGTATAATACATCTTTAAAACAGCAGCGTGATAACCCTATACTTAGTTGACAGCACTACCACAAGTTTCTTGATAGTCTCTTAGCAAGTTTCTTTGGCATTATGGACCTTATTCAACATCAGTTGCAGTTTTGCTAATTTAGCAAGCCAGCTTAAGGCAATGCCGCCCAGAATGCAAATGCCCGGCAGCAATGCGATCGAAATTCAATTGCAATCGCAGCGCTGAATTAGGGATGCCCCAATGTTTTAACTTGCAGCGGCCACATGTGACGCCAAGCTGACGCCCAGAAAACAGCGCAGCCCCACCTCGTTTGAGCCCCCCCGCGAACGCCTCTGTCAATCAGGCAGAGGGGTTCACTTAGTGAGATGCAATCGCATCTCCCTTGCGCCCGCATGCGTGCACTTAGCATATATTCGGCAAGATGCGATTGTATCTCAATAGCGACCCATGCTGAATAGGGTCCTATATGCCAACTCTGGCAATGAAGTATGTATAAAATAAATGTCATATTGCCAGTGGGACTGCTGGGGGCAGCGCTGGCGGCAGTGCATGCGGCACACACATAGGGGAAGCGGACGGCCGTGGCGTGTCACGTGAGTGAAGGGAAGCAGGGGAAGGCCGAGGCAGGGAGACGTTAAGATGAGAAGCAGCAGGGCAGACTGGCGGTGGGCGGTGACTGGGAGCAGCAGCAGGCAGCAGCATGTCTCTGTTGGTGCCGACGCTGGCGTAGCCTAGGTAGGAAACCTAACTAACACAGGGTTAATGCAATAGAATAAAAATGAGAATGTCTATATAAGTGCGCAATAGTATTAAACGTTAAGTATAGGATGCTTCCCACAACCTGTATCATACAGAGTGTGGGAAGCATCCTATACTTAACATTTAATACTGGGACAGTGCCACTATTGTGCACTTATATACAGTATGATACTCACTCTTTGATGTTGTATAGAAACAGTTAGGTGTGCGCCACTAGAATTGAATGTCAAATTCCTAAACAAAACATTCATACAGCCTGTATGAATGTTTTGTTCTGGAATTTGACATTCAGTTCTAGAGGCGCACACCTAGCTGTTTCCATACAACATCAAAGAGTGAATATCATACGTTCCCGTATTGAGAAGTGTCCTCTACAGCCTGGCTGTAGACTACAGGCAATCCACCACCAGATTTTGGCTATGTGATTTTTTTTCCTGGATGCGTCTGATCCAGATGAGTCTCACAGCAGTACATGCATATGAAAAAATATCTAGTGATTTATAAAGCAATATGCTCATTAATACTTATTAACAGAACATAGAATCTGGTAAAGGTTCTCAGGGAGTGTGAAGCTACATAAATTGCTGCTACTACATTGTACATGTGTTGGTATGGTACATCATGTTATTTACATGAACATTGCTTGGTGTCAGATGGGGAGGGGTTGGGATTGAGGGGGGGGTGGATCTCCAGGAATCGATGATGCATGAGATGGTAACCCTACCTGTCCATGATATTGGCATTGCTGGGTGTATACTGGGAGGCTACTTTCAGTGTCGCCGAGAGCTCAATGGGGCGGCGGTACTCAAATCTAGAAGGTGTTGCCATGCCCTTACGGTAAAAAATATTATGCGCAGAGCCATGCTCTACAAAGGTCGAGATTTAGCAGCAGACTGGGCATCTGCCAAGCCACTCCATCATGCCCGGGTAATCAATCAGTACACTCCCCAGCCCCCGCAAGCCCCTTGCTAGTTTGCAGACACACGCGGAGTATAGCCATGCGGTACATGCTATTCATAGGTACAGTATGTGTATGACTAAGGGTCACTGGTTTCTGACAGATCTGTCCACTATGCATGGGGTAGGTGCAAGTACTAATGATCGTAAGACAAAGATATTGTAGCGCATATAGATTGGGCAAAAATGTATTGCTTCATTTCAAAAAATAACAATAACATTTAATAAACATAACCACCGGCCGGTAATTTAAACACATCAATATATTATTTTAAAAAACATAAAATATGCTCTTTTCTGTCTGGACAATATTGATAAATTAGACAAAAACTCATTCAACAATATCCTCTACAATGTATATTTTGACTGCTATACTAGATCAGTCCACTTTAACAATGTAGCAGTCCATTAAGATATTTAAAAACACTGTGTCACTGTAGAAATGATGTGGCAGCGTGACACCCTGCACGCTGATATATCCAACCAGCAATAATCACTGGTAGCTGCAATAGTGGGTTTCAATGACAGCAACGTAACAAAGTCCATTCAGCAATTAAGATCCATTGAAGCTGAAAGATTTAATTCTTAAAAGTGTCTGGCCAGACAAAATATGTATGCTCACCGCTCTCTTCCAGCATTAAGATCTCAGTGGCTTCCTCCCGGCTGCTGGTGCTTTTAACCTTTTAGGGCAGTCATCTCTGGAGGGGATCATCCGTATAGATCTAAAATATTGCTGGCGGTGGGCAGTACAGTTGGCAGTGGTATGGAGCAGAAATATATGAGTCCTTAACGCGTTTCCCCGCCTCCCTCCGGGCTCAGCGGCTTCATCAGAAATATTTCTATTGCAGCTACCAGTGATTATTGCTGGTTGGATTTATCAGCGTGCAGGGTGTCACGCTGCCACATCATTTCTACAGTGACACAGTGTTTTTAAATATCTTAATGGACTGCTACATTGTTAAAGTGGACTGATCTAGTATAGCAGTCAAAATATACATTGTAGAGGATATTGTTGAATGAGTATTTGTCTAATTTATCAATATTGTCCAGACAGAAAAGAGCATATTTTATGTTTTTTAAAATAATATATTGATGTGTTTAAATTACCGGCCGGTGGTTATGTTTATTAAATTTTATTGTTATTTTTTGAAATGAAGCAATACATTTTTGCCCAATCTATATGCGCTACAATATCTTTGTCTTACGATTTTTTCTTCTGATAAGGTTGAGTAGCCTTATTTTGTTGGCTGCATTTAGATTGGTGAGTATCGAGCGCTTGGTTATATTTGATTGCTTTTTTAACCAAGTACTAATGATGACAGTTGCTGCTGTAGACAGAAAGACCATGGGCGCTGCAACTATACACATGCGATATAGGCATATTACCATAAGGTACTAAATCTGGCTGCTGCGGGGTAATGCACTTGTGGCCTCTGAGTGCAACTGTGAATAAGAGTAGATATGTGTAACCCTGGTTCACGCAGGCACACTAGCGCTAGCACTGATGGATTTTTTCACTGCTACGAAAGTAGCAGTGAATATAATTTGTAGAGACAACTGATTTGCGCATCAGCTGTCTCTGCACAGGAGCAATGATAAATCGCCCCTTGCGCTCGCAGCGAGTCACAATGTTAATAATCGGGTGCCGTCCGGTGCCTGATAATTAACATGACGAATATGCCCCTTAGTGTTGCATTTCATTAGTGAGGCGTATCATTTCAGGAGAAAAGATACACCCACTCATGTTTTTATCGTAATCAATTTTATGTTGGATATGCAACTTCATCATAAATTAATAACTGTCAAAACTATTCCCTAAATTGCACTATCATGGCGTGTAAGCATATGTACTTCTACTGCTGACTACTGTTACTGAGCTAGAGCAGAGCCGGCCCTAACCAATATGATTCCCTAGGCAAGATTTTGGCTGGTGCCCCCTAGCACCACCGCTGGTTCCGCCTCTGACCATGCACCTCTTTCCCAGCACCATCACCCCTCACCCATAGCAGTCCTTATTTTGGTGTTTGTACCCCCTATATTTTAAATAGGAACAGTTCGCACATTTGGCGCACAGGCCAAAAAGGGGTGTGTTTTTGCTGGCAAGGGGCATGGCCACACAATAACCCCAATTCCAATTACGCCACATAGTACTGCAACTTTATTCACATTTGATCATGCGATAGTGTCCATAATTCATATTACATCCCACAATAGTATCACTTTACCTTATAAACGTTACTCCTCACAGTAGAGCCCCTTATTCACATTACATCACACTGAATTGCTCCTTATTCCCATTACACCACACCCTATTGCTCTTTATTCACATTAGACGACACAGTAGTGCCCTTTCTATACACAACGCCACATAGTAGAGCACCTTATACACATAATGCCACACATTAGTAATGCATTTATACACATTCCACACAGTAATGCCCCTTACACATATAAGACACCTTATTAATATCCATATAAACATAATGCGCCTTACACATTATGACAACCTTTATTAATGCCCTTTTACACATAATGACAAACAGTGCCCCCTACACATTTGCTGCACATTATTAGTGCCCCTATACACATAATGACACACATAGTGCCCCCTACACATTTGCTGCACATTATTAGTGCCCCTATACACATAATGACACACATACAGTAGTACTCTGTTACACATATGCCACATTATTAATGCCCTTATACACATAATGACACACATAGTGCCCCTTACACATATGTTGCAGATTATTAATGCATTTTTACATGACACACATAATGCTCCTTACCCATATTCCAAACACTACTGCACAACCAACCCACTCACATGCACACAGCACTCACACTGCCACTAACACTGTGACCTCTGCCTCTGCTTGGATACAGATGTGTCCTCATAAATCTTGCCTCAATGCTAGCATCGGGCACACCTTTATTATGAAAATGCATCTTATTTGCACTGCAATGAGGCTAGGATGCACAAGCAGCTTCTGCTGATTACAATTATATGCAGCATGCCTATATACTGTGTGAGACTGTGGCTGTATCTGCATATGAAATGCTACACACAGAATATAGGCATGCTGCATATCATTTTAATCAGCAGAAGCTGCTGATGCCCCTAGGCATATCAAATGCCCTAGGCAATTGCCTAGGTTGCCTATGCCTATGGCCGGCTCTGAGCTAGAGTATGAGATTTGCATGCTTCTATTCCTTCATAGGTTTGGCGTCCAATTCTAAATGAGTCCCCTTGTTTACTTTAATTGACGTACAGACATTCTGTTCACTCTCTGCTTGAACTGAGAGAAAATACTGACAAACTGCATGGGCAAACAAACAAAAATCAGAAACATATTGATCATCGATGGAGGATCAGGAACAAACATATCGACACGCCGCAGTCTGAGAATTTCACTGAATCTAACTGATTCAGGTGTGAAGAGATTGATCCAGGAAAGAGACGGATGAGAATTGATTAGGAGTTCTTACAGCGACAAGAGACTGATTATGTATATACACAGACAGTAAAGAGGATTAATGGCTGCTTTCTAGGTGTTTTATTATGGCTAAAAACACGTCCTTTTCTCCTTGTGTGTGTTTTTTAAGGGGTGAAGTAATTTTTTTCTCTCAAGTAACACATTTCTATATCTTATTTTTTCATAATATACAACTATACTGAAAATTAATCTTATATTTAACAGACTTTTTGATACTGTATGTGGCGCACACATTGCAGCATTTGGAAGGTGAAGGTGCGTACGCACTAGACGACTCACAAACTATATGATGTTGTCAGCGACGGGTCCTGGAGGGGTTGCCAGCATCGGCCGATGCCAGCAGCGACTGCGGGGGGGTCAATACGGCAGTATGGTCAAATGCAGTACGCTTTGTGCATCGTCAGCAACATAGTGCATACACACTGGACGATATCGTAAATTATGTGTCCAAATTGGGCACATCGTACACAATAGTGGGGCTAATTCAGACCTGTTTGCTCAATAGGGTTTTTTGCAGTCCTGCGTTCGCATAGTGGCCGCCCATAGTGGAGTGTATTTTCGCTTTGCAAGTGTGTGAACGCATGTGTAGCAGACCTGAACAAACAGATTTTGAGCAGTCTCCGAGTAGCTCAGAACTTACTCAGCCACTGCGATCACTTCAGCCTGTCAAGGACCGGAATTGACGTCAGGAACCCTCCCTGCAATCAACAGCTCTGAGGGCTGTTTATCATCGATTATGCTTCGGATTCCATAGGCATTTATCTGGGATTATGCTTTGGATGCCTCAGCATAATCCCTGATAAATGCCTGAGGCACCTGAAGCATACTCCCTGATAAGTGCCTATGGCACCCAAAGCATTATCCCTGATAAGTGCAAGGTATTATCCCCTGGCAAATCAATTCGCTGTAGTAAATTACAGCAGCTAACTGAATACCAGCCTAAGCGGGGAATTTATTTGTACGTGATGGAAGTGATGTGTCCTTACGGAATTTCACATCTCACCGCCGCCAATCGCTGGTTTGTTCCCACACTTCACAGAGGTGAGAGGACAAACTGGCGAAGTCAGCACTACCATAATTAGCCAATATGTGGGCAGACGGTTATTGCTATCATGCCTGGCGGCACATCGCATAGAATTGAATTTCCCCTTAAAGAACACTTAATAAAAGTAGTGGAACAACAATTCTAATTGCAATTTCTATAAGGGAGGTGGATCTGGAGAGATACAGTGCTGCTCCTTATGGACCAATGCATACTTATTACTTTTCAAAAGGTAACATCAACTGCTTTATACTGTAGGTATGCTCAGATGCCTTTCCTGGGTAATATAGAGGGCACAGATTAAGTGGAATAGGGGTGCACAGGTGAGATCAATTCAAACCTATGGGCAACTGAGAACTGGTGTCAGATGGGTTAGATCAGGCATTTATCGGGGCTCAGTATACCATTTACTATACGTAAAGCAGAATTTATACCTGGGGTAATTCCTCTACATCATGAGTGATAGAGAAGAGGAACATAGTAGATGATACAGAGAGGAGGCTGGCCATAGGCTAAGTTTTTCACAACGTCCATGGCAACAGGAGAGCTAGTAAATCCATCAGTTAGACTAGAAAATGCAAAATAATGCAATGTAGCAACAAATATTAGTTTAGAAATCTGTGTTTATCCATTGCAATCTACAGCCATAAAATAACATATATTGATTCTATTAAGATGGAAAATGTACAGGTATGTAATCTAATGGTATGTTAGAAAACAGCATGTGTTCTCCTAATGGGGCGAGTGCATAGAATAGAAGCACTCACATATAAGTGGGATAGATTGCCTTCTGGGCTATAACAGAACTCCTGCTGTTATCAAGCAGCCCTGCAATCACCACAAGCGTGTTTCACCATTTGGAAACGTGTTAATAAGTCTTGTAATTAATTGAGATAAGTAGATGCTCGCCACAGAAATGCCAGTGCCATTTGTTAGGCTGTAAAGATCATAGGGTATTATCTGTTGTTAGCGAAGTGTGGAAAGAGAGAGAGAGGTGCATTTTTTAATGGGTTATGGACTTGTAATGATGGTTAGAGAGGAAATGCTAGGAAAGAAAAGTGAACAATGGTTTGTAAATGCATTGCAGCGCTGTGTAATATGCGTGCACTAACCAGGGCCACAGGAAGCCTTGCTGGGCCCAGCTACTAGGGGGACATGGCCTAAAGTAAGGCGGTTTGACCACATATCCTTACAACCCCCCCCCCCCTTCCCCCCAGCAAAAACAGTTGCAGCACCACAGGCTCCACAGAGGGGCGCTATTGTGTCTTGTGCTGGCCTTGAGAGGAAGCATAGTGAAGCAGCTGGCAGGTAACAGGGAGGGGGTCCTGGTGATTAGTGTCTGTCCACCCACCCACTGCACAAACAAGTCCAAATAAATAAGTAGATGCTTGAAATGGTGAAAAATATTCATAAATACAGTATGGCTCTGATCTATGTAGATGTAAACTGATGAGCTTGTCAGATAGATATATATATATATATATATATATATATATATATATACTACATGATGCATTTTGCCTACTCTGAGAAATGACAGCGACTCTCACGAATTTTGGGGATCTCATCTCATGAGAAGACTACAGTATCTTCCCGATTCTCCCATTTCTCCAGCAAAGAGTTCTGGTGTCTTGATGTGATTTACTGTGAATTATGCTATCGTTGCCAGGTGTCCCATTGCCCAATGTCATAAATTGTAGTTTCGATTCATATGTCACAATCCCCGCAGTGTGAGTTGTCATTTGCAAACATAAAAAAAATTATACCCCATTGCGACTTTGTTCATGCAAATATAAGCAGTGTAACTACATGCAGTGTAAATTGTCATATGCAAAACAGTTTTTAAAAAGTGAAAAATATATAAAATAAAAAAATAGGTTAAAACAGGTTTACTGTGACTGTGTACAGCATGCTATCACTGTGTCACTGCTGCACATCATTGTCAAAATTGCAAGAACCATGAGCACAGCATACGCCGCAGTGTGTAATAAAATGAGATTTGTAATGTAAATCTCCAGCGTAATAATGATAACAATAAAATTCTAAATTGTTTTAAAAAGTGTAAACATCTGTCATTTCAGGTAATCGAATCCGAGTTCAAGGGTATGCTAAGCACTGATGATAACAACAAGCAAAGACAGCCCCGAAAGTCAAGCTGTGCGCACCTGTACTACTAGTGACATCACTACAGTACTACTGTACTGTAGTGATGTCACCAATTGCAAGGATTCTTTTTCACTGTGCTGTGACTGTGACGGGAAACCCCCGGTAGGCCCCACTGCCTGGGGGCCCCTCCTCCTCTAGGGATCAGGTTCTAGACTGTGCACTTGAATTATATATTATACATATGTTACCTTATACTGCACAGGATTATGATGTATTCTCTACAATACATTGCGGTCATTAATCTTGCACATTATCATGCATGCACTAGCATTAATTACTATATAAATTATCAAGGAGTCCAGACCAGGTACTCTATAATGGTTAGCCAAACCTCTGTGGTGGCTGGCAACACCCCCTTTGGTGGCTGGCCACACCTCTAACCATGGGCCCCTACCACTGCATACCCCCGGTGGGCCCTTCATGTCCCAGTCTGACCCTGTGTGTACGGTAGTTCACTGTCATGACCTTTTTCTGTGCTGATAATGGTAGTTACTTTAAGTGATCGCGAGTGCCTCAGCCATATACAGTATAAGCAGTAACTGCTTGTTTGCGTGCGTCAATAGACGCACAGTCAGCTCATCATTCAAGCAGTTGTCTTTCTGTCCTGACACAAAGTGATCATTTCATAGAGCACCTCTGAAGTCTACAGTTCATTTATAAGGCATGCTTCACTTTGTCACTGCCACACATCAATGCCAAAATTGCAAGGACCATGAGTACAGCATAAGTTACAGTGTGTAATAAAATGAGATCTGTAATGTAAAAAAATATCTGTAGCGTAATATTGAGAACAATAGAATTCTAAATTGTTTAAAAGAGTGTAAACATCTGTCATTGCCATTGGGAATCGATCTTGGGTTTGAGGGTACAGTACACTAATCATTGACAAGACCACTAGGTCAAACCAGCCACGCTGTCAGTTCTTGCACACCAGCAGTAACATAGTGATGTCACTGATTGCAATGATCTTTATTTTATTATATTGCTGTGACTGTGTACGGTACTTTTCACTGTCATTTTCAGGGTCAAAGACGCACAGCCAGGTCAATGCAAACATAACTGTTTCTGTGATGATACTGGTAGTTACTGTAAGTGATATTGCATGCCCCAGCACAAGCTATGGTGTGTAATAAAGAAACTGCTATTGTGGTAAGGCTTGCAGATGTAAAAATGCATATATATATATATATATATATAGTAACACAGTCAAGCGGCACTCCTTCCCCAATGAAATAAACATTAACAGCCGGTGCCCTCCATAAAGAACCTGCACGGTTCCCCACACATGTATATACTGTATATATATATATATATATATATATATATATATATAAAAATATATATATATATATATATATATATATATATATATATATATGTTTATATATACACAGGTTGAGTATCCCTTATCCAAAATGCTTGGGACCAGAGGTATTTTGGATATCGTATTTTTACGTATTTTGGAATAATTGCACACCATAATGAGATATCATGGTAATGGGACCTAAATCTAAGCACAGAATGCATTTATGTTTCATATACACCTTATACACAGAGCCTGAAGATAATTTTAGCCAATATTTTTTATAACTTTGTGCATTAAACAAAGTGTGTCTACATTCACACAATTCATGTATGTTTCATATACACCTTATACACACAGCCTGAAGGTCATTTAATACAATATTTTTAATAACTTTATGTATTAAACAAAGTTTGTGTACATTGAGCCATCAGAAAACAAAGGTTTCACTATCTCACTCTCACTCAAAAAAGTCCGTATTTCGGAATATTCCATATTTCGGAATATTTGGATATGGGATACTCAACCTGTATATATATATCTCCACCATAATATAACTTGCTATATTTTATTGTACATTTGAGAAGGAAATAAATAAGCATCTAAAAAAGAGTTGTTCTTAAATTGCAAGCATCATTTGACTTTACATTGTAGACTTCACACATGTGCAATGACGGTTTTGAAAAGCAACACCGGGTGGAGGAACTAAAGTATTGCACTCGTCGGAGACGACATTCTTTAAACTGCGACTGCATATTGCATGCTGCAACTGAAAACGCCACCCTGCGACCAAGCGCAGGCACACGTAATGTGAATAGTTTTTCCCACTGCGCGCCATATGGAGAATAGATGAGAATGGCTACATCTGTACATGCCCCTTGCACTTGCCCCCTGGTATATCTCTTTATAAAATGTCAATAATCATCGTTTGCAAAAAATACCAATAAAATGGGCTTAATTCCTTTTGGATGTTACCTGAGGACGAATTGGATGACTGCTCAGCCCTCTGATTATTAATATCTGCAGACGATGTTTCTGCTCACTTGAATTATATCAGTGCAGTAGAGTAGGGAGTATGACGTGTTAGTTTTATTGCCAGTTTAATTGCATCTGTCTAACCTTCCATTATTTACAGCGCAGCCCAAGACAACACCTATTACATTACAGAGCTGGAGACTGCTTAATCTTCAAACAGCATTATTGTGTCATCTGTATGTTGTGTTAGTACCAGAGCAGCCATATGGCGGAGTATTACTAAGCCTTGGACAATGATAAAGTGTAGAGAGATACTATATCAGACAATCAGCTCCTAACTGCCATGCTACAGGATTGTTTGAAAAATGACAGGAGCTGACTGGTTGGTACTTCGGGGTAGATGTACTAAAGCTGGGTACACACTAGACGATGTGTGTACCCAGCAACATCATGGGCAACGGTACCAGGCAGAGGGGAGGGGGGGGAAGAAGCATCGGTAGGTGCATAGAGACTTGCCTATGCTGCAGGGATGGAGTGATGGCAGGGACTATACTGCATTCAGCCGCATGGCCCTTGCTAGCGTTGTCTTCCATCGGCCGTCAGGGGCGAGCATCATCAGTGACATAGTGGTTACATACTATGATACTAGATGATATACCACATATGTAGGTCTGATCTGCCAGAACAGATTACATATCGTCTAGTGTGTACCCATCTTAAGCCGTGGAGAGAGATAAAGAGTCCAATTCAGAGTTGATCGCAGCAGCAAATTTGTTAGCAGGTGGACAAAACCATGTGCCCCGCGGGGGGGCAGATATAACATGTGCAGAGAGAGTTAGATTTGGGTGCGGTGTGTTCAAACTGAAATCTAAATTGTAGTGTAAAAATAAAGCAGCCAGTATTTACCCGGCACAAAAACAAAATAACCCACCCAAATCTAACTCTCTCTGCACATGTTATATCTGCCACACCTGCAGTGCACATGGTTTTGCCCAACTGCTAACAAATTTGCTGCTGCGATCAACTCTGAATTACCTCCAACGTACCAGCCAATAAGCTTATTTCATTTTTCAAACACAGCATGTAACATGGCCGTTAGGAATTGATTGGCTGTTACAGTATCTGTCTCCACTTTATCAATCTCCAAGGCTTAGTACATCTGTCCCAAAGTACCAACCAACCAGCTCCTAAGGAGTATATTTACTAAGGTGTGAGTTTTTTTAGAAGTGGAGATGTTGCCCATAGCAAAAGCAAAAAATATTGCAGTGCACATAAGTTGTGCAAAGATTTTTTTATTTTTTATTATTTACTTATATTACTATTTCATTAAAATTACATTCAAGAATCCAGAACCACCGGCCGGTGAATTTAAATGACTGGCATACTAAATTTTAAAAAACATATATGGCACAGCCTGTTCTCCTAAGCTTATATAAAAATCTCTTAAATGTGAATAAACACACTAAATCTTAATTAATACATCCACAAGGAATCACCCCACCTAAAATATCTGTCTGAATAAATACGAGAATGTATAGAGGCTCAGTCAGGAATTAATATCACTAGATCACTAAAAGAATGTAGCAATATGGCACTCTAAACAACTTTTTTTGTTTTGCCCATAGCAACCAATCTGATTCTAGCTGTTATCTTCTAGAAGCAACTAGATACATGTTAAGTGGAATCTGGTTGCTATGGGAAATATCTCCACTTCTGAAAAAAACTTCACAATATACCCCAACTGATATTTAGTACATCTGCCCCAAAAGACTGATATCGTCTGAAGAATGACTTACCTATGTGTCTCCCATACATATGGTAGAAAAATATAAAACAATAGGCTGTATTGCTGGATCCATACGGATTCTTCTGCGCTATATTGAATACAGGACTAAAAAGACGGGCTTTCTCCCCTTCCAGACGTGGGCGAGATGTCTCAATGTACATGTAGAAGCCTACCAAAAAGAGACAGACATTGGTTTACAGACAGGACATAGTGATATTAGAAATATCCTAGGAACTAGGATTTATTGGGAGGAAGATGGTGATGATGGTAGTTGAGGATGGGTAGGTTATGGTAAAGAAGTTGTTGCACATAGTTAATAGACATATTCTCTAATTTCCTAATCTGTATTTGAAGAATGTCAGATGGCATAGTATTAGCTTCAATTGGAAACTATCATTTTACTTTACACCAGTTTTATATAAATTTCCCCAATTATATTTCACAAAAACAATCTGTTGTAATTTTATTGAAGCCAGACAGACACACATACAGTATGTGCCAGTACTGCCGGCAGGAATGGCAGGTAGCCCAATACCACTGCGTCTGTAGTTTCATTATCAGCACTATGCCCGAGAATGGCTTGATGAAAACATTCAGTGGAGATTATTTGCAACCTTCTGTTTATATAGCGCCAACATATAGCACAGCCATTTGTAAAGAAAAGTTTAACCATTCACATCAGCTTGTACCCTAGTGGTGTTTACACCACAAACATCTTAATCTAGCTTGCCAGGAGGTTTCTAGACTGTGGGGGGTAATTCAGACCTGATCACTCATTAGATGTTGTTTGCAGTCCTGCATTCATATAGTCGCCGCCCACCTGGGAGTGTATTTTAGCTGTGCGAGTGTGAGATCGCATGTGCAGCCGAGTAGTACAAAAATATTTTGTGCAGTTTCTGAGAAGCCCAGGATTTACTCAGCCGCTGCGATCACTTCAGCCTGTCCGGAATTGACATCAGACACCTGCCCTGAAAACGATTGGGAACGCCTGTGTTTTTCCAACCACTCCCAGAAAACGGTCAGTACACATCCACAAACGGTTTCTTCCTGTCAATCTCCTTGCGATCGCCCATGCGAATGGGTTCTTCGCACAAACCCATCGCAGAGCAACGAACCGCTTTGTACCTGTGGAATGCGCCTGTGCATTGCGGTGCATATGCATGCGCAGTTCTGACCTAATCGTAGCGCTGCAAAAAACGCTAGCGAGCGATCAGGTCTGAATTACCCCCTGTGTGCGGTAACCAAAGAACACAGAGAAAATCCACAGAGGCACTAGGAGAACATACAGACTCTGCACAGATAGGGCCCTGATTGGAATAGAACCCATTACCCCAGTATTGTTAGGTGGCAATGCTGATTATTATGTACAGTAACATACTAGTAATTTCTGGACACAAAACACTGGGTGGTCTTCAAAATAACAATTACAGCAGAAAATACTGTATACTTATACTGTATGCTTAATCATACAGAAACTATATTTTATGATGCTGTCCTTGACTCTGTAATCAGATATAGTTCTATATATCTATAGTATGCTCCCCATATACTGTAGTTCTATAGTATGACACCCATATTCATCTTTAATATGATAGCCATATACTGTACATCTATATTATGATAACATATAGTTCTATAGTATGATGCCATATTCATCGATAATATGATAGCCATATAGTTTTATAGTATGATACATCTATATTTTAGAGATGAGCGGGTTCGGTTTCTCTGAATCCGAACCCGCCAGAACTTCATGTTTTTTTTCACGGGTCCGAGCGACTCGGATCTTCCCGCCTTGCTCGGTTAACCCGAGCGCGCCCGAACGTCATCATGACGCTGTCGGATTCTCGCGAGGCTCGGATTCTATCGCGAGACTCGGATTCTATATAAGGAGCCGCGCGTCGCCGCCATTTTCACACGTGCATTGAGATTGATAGGGAGAGGACGTGGCTGGCGTCCTCTCCATTTAGATTATAAGAGACTGAGAGAGATTTACTGGAGCTGACTAGGAGGAGTACTGTTACTGTAGAAGTGTAGAGACTGAGTGGAGAGAGTTTACTAGTGAGGACAGTGCAGTTTACTTTATAATCCGTTCTCTGCCTGAAAAAAGCGATACACAGCACACAGTGACTCAGTCACATACCATATCTGTGTGCACTGCTCAGGCTCAGGCCAGTGTGCTGCATCATCTATTATCTATATATAATATTATATATATCTGTCTGACTGCTCAGCTCACACAGCTTATAATTGTGGGGGAGACTGGGGAGCACTACTGCAGTGCCAGTTATAGGTTATAGCAGGAGCCAGGAGTACATAATATATTATATAGTGAGTGACCACCAGACACACAGTGCAGTTTATTTAATATATCCGTTCTCTGCCTGAAAAAAGCGATACACACAGTGACTCAGTCAGTCACATACCATATCTGTGTGCACTGCTCAGGCTCAGGCCAGTGTGCTGCATCATCTATATATATTATATATCTGTCTGACTGCTCAGCTCACACAGCTTATAATTGTGGGGGAGACTGGGGAGCACTACTGCAGTGCCAGTTATAGGTTATAGCAGGAGCCAGGAGTACATAATATTATATTAAAATTAAACAGTGCACACTTTTGCTGCAGGAGTGCCACTGCCAGTGTGACTAGTGACCAGTGACCTGACCACCAGTATATATAATATTAGTAGTATACTATCTCTTTATCAACCAGTCTATATTAGCAGCAGACACAGTACAGTGCGGTAGTTCACGGCTGTGGCTACCTCTGTGTCGGCACTCGGCAGCCCGTCCATAATTGTATATACCACCTAACCGTGGTTTTTTTTTCTTTCTTTATACATACATACTAGTTACGAGTATACTATCTCTTTATCAACCAGTCTATATATTAGCAGCAGACACAGTACAGTGCGGTAGTTCACGGCTGTGGCTACCTCTGTGTCGGCACTCGGCAGCCCGTCCATAATTGTATACTAGTATCCAATCCATCCATCTCCATTGTTTACCTGAGGTGCCTTTTAGTTGTGCCTATTAAAATATGGAGAACAAAAATGTTGAGGTTCCAAAATTAGGGAAAGATCAAGATCCACTTCCACCTCGTGCTGAAGCTGCTGCCACTAGTCATGGCCGAGACGATGAAATGCCAGCAACGTCGTCTGCCAAGGCCGATGCCCAATGTCATAGTACAGAGCATGTCAAATCCAAAACACCAAATATCAGTAAAAAGCCTCTTTTTTTCTTTGCGTCATGTGCTGTTTGGGGAGGGTTTTTTGGAAGGGACATCCTGCGTGACACTGCAGTGCCACTCCTAGATGGGCCCGGTGTTTGTGTCGGCCACTAGGGTCGCTAATCTTACTCACACAGCTACCTCATTGCGCCTCTTTTTTTCTTTGCGTCATGTGCTGTTTGGGGAGGGTTTTTTGGAAGGGCCATCCTGCGTGACACTGCAGTGCCACTCCTAGATGGGCCCGGTGTTTGTGTCGGCCACTAGGGTCGCTAATCTTACTCACACAGCTACCTCATTGCGCCTCTTTTTTTCTTTGCGTCATGTGCTGTTTGGGGAGGGTTTTTTGGAAGGGACATCCTGCGTGACACTGCAGTGCCACTCCTAGATGGGCCCGGTGTTTGTGTCGGCCACTAGGGTCGCTAATCTTACTCACACAGCTACCTCATTGCGCCTCTTTTTTTCTTTGCGTCATGTGCTGTTTGGGGAGGGTTTTTTGGAAGGGACATCCTGCGTGACACTGCAGTGCCACTCCTAGATGGGCCCGGTGTTTGTGTCGGCCACTAGGGTCGCTAATCTTACTCACACAGCTACCTCATTGCGCCTCTTTTTTTCTTTGCGTCATGTGCTGTTTGGGGAGGGTTTTTTGGAAGGGCCATCCTGCGTGACACTGCAGTGCCACTCCTAGATGGGCCCGGTGTTTGTGTCGGCCACTAGGGTCGCTTATCTTACTCACACAGCGACCTCGGTGCAAATTTTAGGACTAAAAATAATATTGTGAGGTGTGAGGTATTCAGAATAGACTGAAAATGAGTGTAAATTATGGTTTTTGAGGTTAATAATACTTTGGGATCAAAATGACCCCCAAATTCTATGATTTAAGCTGTTTTTTAGTGTTTTTTGAAAAAAACACCCGAATCCAAAACACACCCGAATCCGACAAAAAAAATTCGGTGAGGTTTTGCCAAAACGCGTTCGAACCCAAAACACGGCCGCGGAACCGAACCCAAAACCAAAACACAAAACCCGAAAAATTTCAGGCGCTCATCTCTAATTACTATATCCATAAAGTTCTATATTATGATACCTATATATTTCTAGATTTTGATACCCATATAGATCTACAGCATGATACCTATATACTGTACTTCTATATTATGATACCCAAATAGTTCTATAGCATGATACAGTATATATACTTCTATATTATGACATCCATATAGTTTTATAGCATTATATCAATATACTTCTATATTATGATACCACAGGGGTGGATTTAGGGGTCAGGCCACCCCTAGGCACATTATTGGCTGCCGCCCCCCACCCCCCAATAACATACTTCCCCCCTTCATTTCGGCGCCAATCCAGATACCTCAAGACCGCCAAAGCAGCCTCCACCTCACCCTACTACCATTTCCCGGGGCAACAATTTGATGCCCATTGTCCCACTCCCGTCATTTGCTAAGTAAAATGTAAAAACAAAAAGTCAGAATGACAAACAAAAAAAGAATCACCTGGCCTCGTCAGCCTGGTGTGCCAGCCCCCCACCCACCTCAGCAAGTACCACCCCTAGACATGCGTAGTGGGCAATCTACCACTGCATATAATTCTATACAATTCTATATTATTATTATACCGATACCTTCCAATTGTCCTGATGTACATGGCATATGAGGAACAGACAAAAATGTGAAGGCTGTTGCGTCCGCGTGTGAGTTGGGAGATACAGTATGTTCCGCTCACTGCTGCTCTACATACAGTAGCAATGAATAGATGTTTGGAGGGAAGGGTGGTAATGGGCAATCCAACAGTTGAAAAGCATTAGGTAGACCTAAGCTATGTCAGCAATGCAAATGACCACTCCTATCCCCATTTCTGGTGCCCAAAAGTTGGGGCATATGTGGCACTTACTGAAAGTCTTGTTGTATAATATGGTTACTATGGGAAATTTTATATTGCAATTGTTACTAGAAACTGATAAAGTCAAATTTAAAAAATGTAAAAAATATTCAAATTTAATTGATGAACAATTGTAGTTCTTCCAAATAGCTTCCAAACGACTTCCTAAGGAGAGCTGTCTGTCTTGAGGAGGACTATTTGCTAAATGGCAGGGATTCAATGCATAGCACCCTCCATTGTTCCTAACAGGAGTTAATATATATAGGGAAGAGATTGGGCACATTTTTTACATCATATTTGACTACTTTCCTGGAATACTTTTAAAACTAAGAAGTAAGAGGCTCAAGTTCTTGTAAAAAAGAGAGAATCTTAGAGATTGGAACTGGAAAATAGAAAATAAGCTGGTACTGCAGGTAATGGGTTGGTATTTATCCTGGAAGAGCGGGGTACTCTTCCAGATCCCTGCCGCTATGCTAGTGAATTACTCCATCAGGTCCCTTTCCCTCACAGTGTGTATCGCAAATGGAGGCATTTCCCAGCAAGAGTGGGAAAATGATAACAGTTATTTCTTTACCACTTCCATCACACTTGCCACTTGAACCACCCCATCCACACCACTGGAGGGGATGTCCCAAAAGCAGCCATAGAGTCAGAAAATGGGAGGGGTTGGATTGTTAGGTTGACGAGTATTTGGTAGACAGTCACTAGGTCAACCCCATACGGTTGACATGCACATGTCGACGGGTTCAAAAGGTCAGCAGGATCAATTGGTCAACATATTAAAAAAGGTCAGCATGTAAAAGGCAGACACCTGAAAAGGTTGACCTGTACAACAGGTCAACACAGTGAAAAGGTCAACATGGAAATGGTCAACACAAAAATGGTCGTACAGTTTTTGGGCGTCATTTTGTATGTTAAACCATGTAAAAGCTTTGCCCGCCACACTTTGGGCAGGTTACTATTCCCAATTCTAATCCACATGGATGGTAAAATATGGAAAAGAAAAATCTAAAGACTTGTGTTGACCATATGTGTGTCAACCATTGTCCTGTCGGCCTTTTGAACCTGTTGACCTTTTGTACCTGACGACCTAATGCATGTCGACACTGAAGTGAATGGCCAAATATTCTCTGTTAAAAACTGCGGAATATGTGTGCGCTATATAAGTAACTGGTAAAAAATAATAATATGGGGTTGATCCATTGACTGTCAACCTATAATCCGGATACCAATGGGATGCCAGAGTGGTAGACAGAATTAGGGGGAGATGTACTAAGCAGTGAAAGGGTGGAGAAGTGAGCCAGTGGAGAAGTTGCCCATGGCAACCAATCAACACTGACATAACATTTAGAATTTGCATACTATAATATTTTACAGAGCAGCTGATTGGTTGCCATGGACAACTTCTCATTTGGCACACTTCTTCACTTTTTTCACTGTTTAGTACATCTCCCCCTAAGTTTCATAAAAACAGTTTTATTATGGCTGGCATATTATATTCTTCATCAGAAATACATACTGAGGTTACCAGTCACCTCAGCTCTCCAGAAATACACAGCGGTTCGGCTGTTATGATCAGCACTATTCTGTTCCTTCTCTCATGATATCAGAAATGGTTGGCATGTTCCATAATCTCATGAATCATGCAATGGACGTACTGTACCTTGCTTGGACCCCCCAGCGTCTGTCGTAGGCCCTGTGTTTGGTGTATATCTAGTATCTCTTGTGCTTGCACTTTGCTTCGTCCAGTCAAAAATATCTGTGTCATCCTGGGTGAACAAGCAGATGTTACCGTCCTCAAATCCGCAGTGAAATTCCCCTACAGAAAAAAAAATATATAATTGGAATTAAGCTGGAGAAAGTTAGAGAATTACTCACACCCTTGTCTCAGCTGACGAATGACAAGAATAATGTTCTCAACTTCTCACACGCGGCTTTTATGAGTATAATAAAGGTGAATTTGTGGAAACTCTAAATAAATCCATTAGTTCTGCCAGTAGCCTCTGGCACCGTGATTGTGTCTGATATTCAAGTGACCTTTCAGCGTCCCTCCTGTCAGACGACCAGATCATGTGTCTGCACTATAACAGTGCCTGTGCCATATCTCCATTTCCACTAAATCTCCGGAACTGCTCAGAAAGTGTCCCACAATGTGATAAATGTTTACCAATAACATTTTCTTCACAGTTTTGTGGATGCATTTGATTATTATTATTATTATTATTATAAATTATTATTATTATTATTATTACTATTGTAGACTATATTAAGTGTACCAAGCTTGCATGCCCCTTAACTGGGTTGCCCACTTTTGAATAGCCCCTGCTTAACAACCCCAGAGCCGGCCTTAGGCATAGGCAAACTAGGCAAATGCCTAGGGCATTTGGTATGCTTAGGGGCACCAGCAGCTTCTGCTGATTAAAATGATATGCGGCATGCATATATTCTGTGTGTGACTGCGGCTGTATCTGCATATGAAATGCTACGTTGCAGTGTATTCCAGGTAATCACTGTAATGTAGCATTTTGTATGCAGATACAGCCGCAGTCGCATACAGAATATAGGCATGCTGCATATAATTTTTATCAGCAGAAGCTGCTTGTGCACCCTAGCCACATAGTAATGCAAATAAGATGTATTTTCATAAACAAAAGGCGCCCCGACGTTAGCAGAGCTACCAGCTGACTCATGCCAGGCATCTCCTGTAGAACTAGTGGCGGTGCTAGGGGGCACCAGCCAAAATCTTGCCTAGGGCATCATATTGGTTAGGGCCGGCTCTGAACAACCCCCACCCCCACAGCAAATACCACTGCAACTTTTGGTGCTGGATATTATATTTGTCCATAACTCTATAAGGTCAATTCAGTTAGGCACGAATAATTGAACCACTTGACTTGCAGAGTTTAGCTTGCAGCACCATAAGGATATGTACAAAACCACAAGTCCGGTAGGAGATTCAGCAGTGAGGGGGACAAGTTCTGCTGTCATTGCTGGAGTTTATATGCCATTGTAGCAGCAAATCAACCACCTCGTTCCTAATTGAATTGACTTGACCCATAAAGCTCTAATGAATTTCTATGGGTGAACTAAAATATTCTTGTTTTGCAACATTCGGTCTTATCGAGAACATGGATTCATTTAATGAGGGGTTTTGTGGTGTAAGGTGCTGATAGGGTATGAGATTAAGAAGAGGTCTTCAAAATTTGGAAAACTCCTTAAGATGACATATATTGTGAAATGAAAGAGGGAGTACATATGTAATATCAGCTGACAGGATGCCGGCTGTCAGGATCCCGACAGTGGCATCCCGCAAAATTAAATCTTGACAGTGGCATCCCGCAAAATGAGATCTTGGCAGCGACACAGCGAGTTTCTTTGGGGGCACACTGCGCTTGCCACAGGATCTATTCCCACTTGGGTGGTGGCGTGGACCCACCACTCGAGTGGGAATACCAGCTGCATTCGGAATTTCGACTGCCGGCATTTCACTGGCTTCTGGAATTCCGGCGTTGGTCTTCTGATCGCCGGGATCCAGACAGCCGGTGTATTAACTGCATCACTGAAAGAACTGCTAACAGCCATTAGTACAAAAAAATAATAACCGTGTTTATTTTTTTCTTTCGCTTATGGTTTAATACGGAGTCTCAAAAGGAAGAAGATGGTAAATAAATTAAGGCCTGCATAAAGGCTGATACACGATTCCAAGCTTTAGAATTCTGACTAGTTTGCTGTTTTATACATTCTGGGAGCGGGAAAACTGCCTATGCAGAATTCTACAGCCAGTTACGCTGTGAGCATGGGAAATTACAGCAAGCCAATTACTTTCTCTGCTTTTGAAAATAACACATTTTAGCTATTATTTTTCTTATTTGTAATTGATATCCTCTGGCACCTGTAAAGTTATAAAAAATTCAACGACAGCAACCTACAGTAACTCCTAACATCACATAATCTGAAAGTGTTCCAGTGGAGCAATCTGTTTCCCAGTTCACTTGCACAGCTCACACTTTTGTTGGATTCTGTGAAATAATGGGACATTCCATGATATGCGAATAATGTGAAGTTTATTAACAGTTATTTATATAGCTGATATACATGGTAATATGTGTAATCAATAAGGGATTTGGCTGAAGCTAATTCCACGCATTGCCTATTTCTTCTTATCAATCAATATTTTCTACACCATTCAGATATGCTTATAAACTTTAGCTTAATGTATATAGAAATATACGCAAAGCAGATTTTCCCCAGTAAACCAAGGGGCATTAGCAATAAGATTTGAAAAATGACATAGTAGTAGATAAATCATAGATCTTATTTACATATATTTGCAAAAATATGGTAAGCTTTATAGTATACAATTACTGTATATGGCCCAGGGTGGGTAATGTTATCATGGAGTGTAGAGACCTCCTTTTTCAGAGAAGTCTTGATGTTGCCCTTAGGGCTTATCATATTTTTGCAAATACAGTATATGTAACTAAGTTCTCTGAATTATCTACTACCGTGTAATTTTTCAAATCTTATTGCTATTGCCCCTTGGTGTATTTGGGAAAATCTGCTTGTGTATTTTTCTGGTTTAGAATAACCCCTTCCTTTCAGCACCTGAGGGGTATTACTTAATTTTATATCTTAATGTATATAGAAAGCTGTTTTGGTTTGTGAATGATAGCATGCAGATATTTCAGTGGTCATCATTGCTGCAAACGGGTTGCACGAATGTACTAGTCACCATTGCGACTAGCCGCACCTCCGTGTAACCTGCTCTGCGGAAGTGTATGTAGTATGCACTATATGAACCTATGGCTCGTGGATGAATGTGCAGTGTGCACGGATATTCACGGGTACGCTAACCGCAGCAAAAGACTCTCTAGCAGTGAGGATGAAGGGGGGCCCGTCTGTACATACAGAATGCTCTAGATGTGAACACAGAGACAAGGACAATCGACTTTCAGTTACCCGCGCCCAATGTATTCTAACATGTACAGTATCTTTATATCATGTGGTTTGTTCATCCAGTTATTATGCCCTGTAGCTATCAGCAGTTCAAAAATTGATGAAAATATTACCATACCATAGAGCACATGTATTATGCAGCAGATGTTACAGAGAATATTTAATCATTCACATCAGTCCCTGCCCCAGTGGCGCTTACACTCTGTATTCTCTACCATATGCCACACACGGGATGCAGTTAGGTTGCCGGCAGTGGGGATCACGGTGGTCAGGATAGTGACATCAGAATCCCGGCCGATGACAATGCCGCCAGTCAGAATCCCGGCTATTAGGGGCTATTCCCACTCATGGGTGTCCACGACACCCATAGAGTGGGAATAGCACCTGTGGCAAGTGCATCGAGCCACCGAGCCCGCAGCATGACAAGCGCAGCGAATATGCAAGGGGTCTGTTTACGCTCACCATGCTGACGGCATATTAACGGCCAGGATTCCGTTGCCGGCCGCCGGTATATGATATTGAACCCTTCAAACACACATGCTAGGGTTCATTTTTATATGTTTTTGTTCAGAAGCCAATTAACATACAGAATGAAGATCGCTAGTGCGTGCGGACTGATCAGTGCACTGACACACCACACTTTCTGTACAAAGCATTTCAGAGCAGTAAATGGGCAGTGACCATGCAATCCCATGGAACTGTTCCATCTTGTGGGAATGTCAGGGCCATGTAGACAGACTTCTTTTCTCGATCGCAGTACTGGGACGGAGATAGGATGCCTGATGATCTTTGCACTCAGTATGGGGTGGTTGCAAGTCCACATAATGATGACAGCTATGGACCTAAGGACAGTGGCGGGATAGGCTCCTATATGCAGTCACGCAGACTGTAATTATATACAGATTCTTACATTAGCATTAGGAAGGACGTAGGCTATACTTGCCTACTGTTCCAGAGGTTGCAGGAGACTCCTGATTTTTGAGGTAGTCAACAGGTAGATGGATCTCCCACATCCCTCCCAATTCCTAATAAAGCGGGCAGGATGAGGAGATTACACTGGTTATCGCGGCACCTTATGGAGGGGGTGTGGCTATGATGTAAAATTGTTATTTTAGCCCCACCCCTTCCTAGTGGATCTGCGAATTGCAGCATTTTGCAGCGACCAGAGCAGGACCCTATGATGTGACAGCCCAGCCCTGCTCACTCAATGTGGTCAACATCATCTCCTCTCTGACCTTGAAAGTAGACAAGTATGAAGTAGGCAGGCTGCTGCGGCCGAATGGAAAAGCAGAATAAGGCCCTATGTGTTTTCAGAAACTAATTGAAAACATTTTAGTAACACAGTTGCTTCTTTTCTTTATACTTAAGGTATAATGTAGTATTTTTCTCATTTAAAAAAGTCTATTATTTTGATAGCAAATTACCTAATCTGGTAACCCTACACCCTAGCATTCTGAAAAAATATATTACCATTCCTCCACTCCACATACACCTTGAGTAGCCTTTACCTAGACTTCTGCTTGGATGAACTGAAAATGTGTGCTGTTATCAGGCCCTGTGTACCAATGTAGCAACAACGCTACTGTGTGTTTGGTCACATGATCACTGTGCATTATTACATTGTGGCGGACTCATCCTGTTGCCTGCTGATGCAAGGGGTGTGATATTGCACGCTGGTGTCTGATCTCTGGCATACCCCATTGGGGCGGCTACATGATTTATTACTTATCAACCAGTAAGAACGTTCTACTTAATTATTTGGGGCCAATTTCCCCACTTAAGCAGGTATGCTGAATTCAAAATATGTGGCCACCCTGGTTAGGGGTGCATACATGGCTGTTGGGTTATCCAGGTGTCTGGGTGCGGGGATCTGCCGCAAGACCATAAATAGACAACAGGTGCAGTGCATCCGCAACATTGATAACTGCAACATGTGAAGATCTGCTTCAATACTAGCTGGAGACAAGAGATGGCAGCAGGACTGTAGAGAGCGAGGCAGAGCCTGGGTACTTACAAAAGAAAAACAGAAAACATTTATTTGTGGCATCACAAAGCTTCAGTGGGGGTAGCATTGTACCCCTCAGCCAGCAGCAGATCAAGGGGACATGATCATCACGATCGGCACCCCCCTTACTACACAGCCAGTGGAGCTTGCTGCACAGTCTCCTTGCACCAACCGCAGCAGCCTGGGGACACAGGCAAAAGCGGCTGGCAGGTATAGAGTAGAATGGGGGGCAGAGCGAACCGCGGACCTTGGACCCTCCATCAAGCCTGGGTAATTAGTACCTGCTCCCCCCTTCTCAGCACCATTGGTTCTCAATTCCAGTCAGCAAGTACCGACAACAGGTCACATTTCCAGGATTCCTTTAATCATGCCCACGGTAGTTAATCTATTTTACTGGGTTAGTAATTATTCCACCTGCCTCCACAGCTAGAAGTCCTGAAAACATGACCTGCTAGGGCTGCTTGAAAACTTGAGATGAAAACCACTGCTGTAGACAACACTGACACCTGCATTGTGCGGATCTGCTGCAATACCGGCTACATATAACATATGGTAAGCTCCTTTGTGTTTGCAAATAAGAGGGCATACTGGGGGGAGTACTACTGTTATAATATATACTGTGCTGTATAATCAGTATATAGTTCATTTTCAACTTTTGTTAAATATTCCATGGCATGATAAACCTCCCACTGGAAAACAGCGAGCTAATCAATAATGCAAATAATAGCTTTGTAACTAATACATACATTGTAGCAGTTAATGGGAATGGTTTATTTCTATCTTTACAAAGTGTAGTTTTCATGGCGGGTCTAGATGCTATAAATTGGTGTGTATCCCGTATGGTATGAAAACATGTAATTATTCTAATCACATGCATGCTATTTTTTATTTATTTTGTCTCTCTCACAAAGGAGATGTAGCCCTGCGGGTGGTCATTTTCTATACTCATATTTATATTTAATTTCTGATAGTAACAGTGCTCAGCAGCAGGTGACTTTAGAGGGAGTTTTAATGAAGGAATTCTCCTGACTAAAGAATATCTTAGATACTGTCTTTACTGGTATGATATGATAGATGAATCAGATGATTTCCTGTACATCTGGAAAACAAAAGTTATGCTCTCAGCTTGCTGGTGACCCTATAAACTGCACATAATCTGAATCTCAGCGTGAACCAAGGAGAAACTAATAATGCCTTTTTACGCTTTATTACATTTACAGCAGGTAGTCAGATGCATCTATGTGTAAATATACTGGGGCTGTTTCTGAGCAGGGTTGGACTGGCCCATAGGGGTACAGGGGAAACCACCAGTGGGCCCTACTGCCTGGGGCCCCACACCCTACTCTCAGGATCAGATTCCAGACTGTGCTGTAAACTAATCTAGTACATTATCTTGCATACACTACAGTATTTACTGTATATAATTATCTAGGGGACCAACCCATGCAAAATGGTTAGGCAAACCAATGTGGTGGCTGGGCACACCCCCTCTAGAGACTGGCCACACCCCTAAAAATGGGCCCCTACCTCTGTATTCCCCCGGTGGGCCCTACATGTCCCAGTCCGACACTGTTTCTGAGTCCTGCAAATTAGCTGTAGTTGCAGATGGAGTGACGGCACTGAGGTCGGTGACACTCAGTGTGGCCGATAGTAACCCTCTACAAAAAAGGGGAGTAGTCCAGAGGAAAGGGGTATAGTCAAATGTGAAAGTCCCCCCCCCCCCCCGTTGATGTCACTATAAGGGTAAGGCCTCATGGGAAGTCCCCGATTACCTCACTCTGGGGGCGTGCCAGGAGATGATGGGCTGCCCCCGAAGACTAGTGCCTCCAATGACAGCTCTTCTCAGTGACAGGAGCTGGTTGTCGTAGGATAATGTCACACACACTGCAGCACATGGCTACTGTCACAGTAGAGAAGCTGGAATTTTGGTGTCACCCACTGGAATGGTGAGACCTGGGTGCAACCCACTCGTGTCAGACTGGGGCATGAAGGGCCCACCCGGGGGGGATGCAGTGGTAAGGGCCTATGTTTAGGGGTGTGCCCAGTCTCCAGAGGAGGTGTGGTCAGCCACCACAGAGACTTGGCTAACCATAAAAGAGCACACGGTCTGGGTCCCTTGATAAATATATATAGTAAATACTGCTAGTTCATGCATGATAATGTACTAGAATAATAACCGCAATGCACTGTGGAAAATACACCATAGTCCTGATTTACTACATTATACTCATTTGAGTATCCTACCATCTGATGTGGGGATTGTGCGTGTGCAAGCAGAAGCTGATGCTGCCCATTGATTTTTCACCGACTGCCTTGACTGTCATTATTAGTATCTGCACTTGCACCAGGCCTACACTAAGTGCAAGAAATACGTCAAAAACACGTTTTCCTGTACCAATATACACGACTCGCACGGAGCTTTTCATACACTCCTGTGACACTCCCACAAGTCAGCGTGGTTACAAGCGATTGTATTGTCACTGCCCAGTTCCCACGCCAAAACACCCTTTATCATGTAAAGACAGATCTGACAAGGTTCCATCCAACTCAAAATAGGCAGCACATACATATAACATGACATAAAATGCATACATTTGACTCTGCCTATTCGCTGTATGCAAAAACTCGCTATTTGCAAGTATGCAAAGAGAACCGTCCAACTGAGAATCAGGCCCACAGTGTACTCTATCTCCACCAGCATTCCCATCCATAATTATTTCCTATAGGGACACATTTATCACAATCTGTATTTTTAATGCAAATTGTGTGTTTCTTGCTGGGAGATAGGCTGCGATAAGAGCATGGCCCGGAGAGGAGCTGGAAACAGAGTGATAGCTTAAAGGTGCATACACAATGGGCGTCTTTTCCCAGCGTATATACACAGCGATGATCGTGAACATCGCTGGCAGGAAAACAGCTCAGTGCATATACACTGAGCTATTTTCCCTGTGCTAGCGATGTTCACGGGGGTGGGTGTGAAGCACTTTCCACAGTAGGAGACTGTGGAAAGTGCTTCACTCGGCTGTACAAACAGCCCGACGGATGGCGGCAGCTAGCGTTGATGCGGGAGCGCGCATCAGAGCTCACCGCGAGTTTGAGCTCAAAGTAGCTAAAGATGCCAAAAGTGAACTACTTTGAGATCACAATCGCCCAGTGTGTATGGGCCTTAAGCTTCCTGGTTTGGGACCACCGCAACCAGTGAGCATGCATCATTTGTGGCAGGCGGAGAGGAATCCTCTCAGTTAAAATTTGCAATATAGTAGCCATAGGTGGTCATTCCGAGGTGATCGCTAGCTGCATTCGTTCGCTATGCAGCAATGAGACAAAAAACGGCACTTCTGCGGATGCGGCACAATGCGCACGCGCGATGTACTATTACAACGATGTAGTTTCACACAAGGTCTAGCGAAGCTTTTCAGTCGCACTGCTGGCCACAGAATGATTGACATGAAGAGGGCGTTTCTGGGTGTCAGCTGACCGTTTTCAGGGAGTGTTAGAAAAAACGCAGGCGTGCCAGGAAAAACGCAGGCGTGCCAGGAAAAACACAGGCGTGGCTAGGGGAACGCAGGGCATGTTTGTGACGTCAAAACAGGAACTGAATAGTCTGAAGTCATCGCAAGCGCTGAGTAGGTATTGAGCTACTCTAAAACTGCACAAAAAAACGAGCGAACAACTCAGAATGACCACCATAGGCTACTACAGGCTAATGCCATCAGCAGAAGGCGTTCACTATCAGGCCAAGCTTGGTACAGCATATGTGACAGCACAGCAGTCTCCATAGACACTTATGGGGGCTGCATTTACAGCAGGGAATTGAGTAGCTGCAGCAGATATCTGGGGGATCTTTAATATTTGTGGGTTCCCCTTGGAAATGGGGGCTTTTGGGGGATATCCCACAAATATTGATTAATAAATATGCACCATAGATTGTTCCTGTAAACTCTAGAAACTTTAAAAGAAATTTAATTTTCTGCAAATGAGCACTTGGTTCTGCTCTTTATTAATATTTAATAAGGGAATTCTTACTGTATGAATTATTTTATAACTGGCTGGTAAAGAATGTTAAACACTGTAAAGGACACAAACAGCCCCCAGTGTTCTGAAATTCTCATGCAGCCCTGGAAAGAAATATACAGCAATTTATAGAGCATGTCCAAGTTTTAATATACATAATATATTAAACAAAAATACTAAACAAAATATTGTCACAATTACAGCTTGACTACAAATCAGCTCATGGATATTGTGCAGAACCGATTAGCCAGATGGTAAGGAATTTGACGTTGAAAGATATCGCCCACTGTAGCATCGCAAAGTAAGAAAAAGTTGCAGAAAATAGAGTTTACCACTAGACACTAAAGTGATAATAAACAGTAGCCAATAAGACATTAGCATAGCTGACAGCTCATTGGTTACTATAAGTTACAGTACAAGTGTGTTAATTGTACCAAGGGGGTCATTCCAAGTAGATCGCACGCTGCCCATTTTTGCTGCGCTGTGATCAGGTCTCTACTGCGCATGCGTATACACCGCAATGTGCACGCATGTCGTACGGGTACAATGCGGATTGTTGCTGAGCTATGGATTTAACAAAGAATCCATAGACACAGCCGATCGCAAAAAGATTGACAGAAAGAGGGCGTTTATGGGTGGCAACTGACGGTTTTCTGGGAGTGGTAGGCAAAACGCAGGCGTGTCCGGGCGCTTGGAGGGCGGGTGTGTGACGTCAATTCCGGCACCAAAAAGACTGAAGTGATCGCAAGGGCTGAGTAAGGTCAGACCTACTCTGAAACTGCACAAAATGTTTTTGCACAGCTTGGCTGCACATGTGATCGCACACTTGCAAAGCGAGAATACACTCCCCCATGGGCGGCGACTATGCGTTTGCACGGCTGCTAAAAACAGCTAGCGAGCGATCAACTCTGAATGAGGGCCAATGTCATATGAAAATGTGTACACAAAGTGATTTTATTTGTTACCATTGTATCAATTTTTCTTTCTTTCTTGCCCAATGAATTACAAATCGTATTGCGAACCAAAATGCACTGCAGTGTTTGTGCTCCTCTCAAACCAGATTATTGGCGGGATGTAATGGCGTCCGAGTTTGACAGGGACGCGGGATGGTGGCCGAACTCAGACTTTTTTTTAAAACAGCAGTCATTTACAAGGCAAAACCATGCCGCCGTACATCTTAAAGTAGACATAGGATTTCAACCAAGGGGCCCATTTATCAATGACTTTTAGTTGTTTAAAACTTGTTGTGTATGATAAATGGTGCTCCAGCCAATCAGCTCCTAACTGTCATGTGTTTGAAAAATTACAGTTGGGAGCTCACTGGCTGAAGTACCATTGCAATGAGTTTTAAATGCTTTTGTACCTGGCGAGCAGCTCCCTACCTGTGCAGCTCTTGTGTGCTGGCAGGGAGCTACCCGCCGCGTTCTGGATTGCAGCAGCTGCGTGTGACATCACGCAGCCGCCGTGGAACGCCCCCCCCCCCCCACAACGGTCCGGACACGCTTCCGTTGTCTGGACAGCGCCCCGCCAATGGGGTTCTTATGCCGTTGGCACACCCACTCCCACCCCGCGATCACCTCTGCCTGTCAATCAGGCAGAGGCGATCGCAGATGGTGAGATGCTGATAGCATCTCACTGGGCTACCGAGGTGCGCACATACAGTGCGGCCGCTACGCGTGCGCACTCCACAAAGTAAGTCAGACTGCAATCACTGCCGCTGAGGTGATCCAGTCTGAATTACCCCATAAGACCTTTAATTTGGTATATGATGTGCCCTGCTCAGACAACGGCATCATAGAAAATAAGAATTTACTTACCGATAATTCTGTTTCTCGGAGTCCGTAGTGGATGCTGGGGTTCCTGAAAGGACCATGGGGAATAGCGGCTCCGCAGGAGACAGGGCACAAAAAGTAAAGCTTTTCCAGATCAGGTGGTGTGCACTGGCTCCTCCCCTATGACCCTCCTCCAGACTCCAGTTAGGTACTGTGCCCGGACGAGCGTACACAATAAGGGAGGATTTTGAATCCCGGGTAAGACTCATACCAGCCACACCAATCCAATCACACCGTATAACTTGTGATCAAAACCAGTTAACAGTATGATAACAGAGGAGCCTCTGAAAGATGGCTTCCTAAACAATAACCCGAATTAGTTAACAATAACTATGTACAAGTATTGCAGATAATCCGCACTTGGGATGGGCGCCCAGCATCCACTACGGACTCCGAGAAATAGAATTATCGGTAAGTAAATTCTTATTTTCTCTATCGTCCTAGTGGATGCTGGGGTTCCTGAAAGGACCATGGGGATTATACCAAAGCTCCCAAACGGGCGGGAGAGTGCGGATGACTCTGCAGCACCGAATGAGAGAACTCCAGGTCCTCCTTTGCCAGGGTATCAAATTTGTAGAATTTTACAAACGTGTTCTCCCCTGACCACGTAGCTGCTCGGCAGAGTTGTAATGCCGAGACCCCTCGGGCAGCCGCCCAAGATGAGCCCACCTTCCTTGTGGAATGGGCCTTAACAGATTTAGGCTGTGGCAGGCCTGCCACAGAATGTGCAAGTTGAATTGTGTTACAAATCCAACGAGCAATCGACTGCTTAGAAGCAGGCGCACCCAACTTGTTGGGTGCATACAGTATAAACAGCGAGTCAGATTTTCTGACTCCAGCCGTCCTTGAAATGTATATTTTTAAAGCTCTGACAACGTCCAACAACTTGGAGTCCTCCAAGTCGCTTGTAGCCGCAGGCACTACAATAGGCTGGTTCAGGTGAAACGCTGATACCACCTTAGGGAGAAAATGCGGACGCGTCCGCAGCTCTGCCCTATCCGAATGGAAAATTAAATAAGGGCTTTTATAAGATAAAGCCGCCAGTTCAGATACTCTCCTGGCGGAAGCCAGGGCCAGTAACATAGTCACTTTCCATGTGAGATATTTCAAATCCACATTTTTTAGTGGTTCAAACCAATGGGATTTGAGGAAATCTAAAACTACATTTAGATCCCACGGTGCCACCGGAGGCACCACAGGAGGCTGTATATGCAGTACTCCTTTGACAAAAGTCTGGACCTCAGGGACTGAGGCCAATTCTTTTTGGAAGTTGAAATTCCTCCGTCGGAGCACTCCGATCCTCGCACCACGCAACATATTTCCGCCAAATGCGGTGATAATGCTTCGCGGTGACTTCCTTTCTTGCCTTAATCAAGGTAGGAATGACTTCTTCTGGAATGCCTTTTCCTTTTAGGATCTGGCGTTCAACCGCCATGCCGTCAAACGCAGCCGCGGTAAGTCTTGAAAGAGGCAGGGACCCTGTTGAAGCAGGTCCCTTCTCAGAGGTAGAGGCCACGGATCGTCCGTGACCATCTCTTGAAGTTCCGGGTACCAAGACCTTCTTGGCCAATCCGGAGCCACTAGTATCGTTCTTACTCCGCTTTGCCGTATGATTCTCAATACCTTTGGTATGAGAGGCAGAGGAGGAAACACATACACCGACTGGTACACCCAAGGTGTTACCAGCGCGTCCACAGCTATTGCCTGCGGATCTCTTGACCTGGCGCAATACCTGTCCAGTTTTTTGTTGAGGCGAGACGCCATCATGTCCACCATTGGTCTTTCCCAACGGTTTATTAGCATGTGGAAAACTTCTGGATGAAGTCCCCACTCTCCCGGGTGAAGATCGTGTCTGCTGAGGAAGTCTGCTTCCCAGTTGTCCACGCCCGGGATGAACACTGCTGACAGTGCTATCACGTGATTCTCCGCCCAGCGAAGGATCCTGGCAGCTTCTGCCATTGCACTCCTGCTTCTTGTGCCGCCCTGTCTGTTTACATGGGCGACTGCCGTGATGTTGTCCGACTGGATCAACACCGGTCTTCCTTGAAGCAGAGGTTCCGCCTGGCTTAGAGCATTGTAGATTGCTCTTAGTTCCAGAATGTTTATGTGAAGAGACTTTTCCAGGCTCGACCACACTCCCTGGAAGTTTCTTCCTTGTGTGACTGCTCCCCAGCCTCTCAGGCTGGCGTCCGTGGTCACCAGGATCCAATCCTGTATGCCGAATCTGCGGCCCTCCAATAGATGAGCCCTCTGCAACCACCACAGAAGAGATACCCTTGTCCTTGGAGACAGGGTTATCCGCAGGTGCATC
Source organism: Pseudophryne corroboree (assembly GCF_028390025.1). Classification (NCBI taxonomy): domain Eukaryota; kingdom Metazoa; phylum Chordata; class Amphibia; order Anura; family Myobatrachidae; genus Pseudophryne; species Pseudophryne corroboree. The sequence goes on from NC_086455.1 coordinate 55,994,296, forward strand.
TGAAGATGCGACCCTGACCATTTGTCCAACAGATCCCTTTGGAAAATTCTTGCATGGAATCTGCCGAATGGAATTGCTTCGTAAGAAGCCACCATTTTTCCCAGGACTCTTGTGCATTGATGTACAGACACCTTTCCTGGTTTTAGGAGGTTCCTGACCAGGTCGGATAACTCCTTGGCTGTTTCCTCGGGAAGAAAAACCTTTTTCTGAACCGTGTCCAGAATCATCCCTAGGAACAGCAGACGAGTTGTCGGCATTAATTGGGATTTTGGAATATTCAGAATCCATCCGTGCTGCTTTAGCACCTCTTGAGATAGTGCTAATCCCATCTCTAGCTGTTCTCTGGACCTTGCCCTTATTAGGAGATCGTCCAAGTATGGGATAATTAATACGCCTTTTCTTCGAAGAAGAATCATCATCTCGGCCATTACCTTTGTAAAGACCCGAGGTGCCGTGGACAAACCAAACGGCAGCGTCTGAAACTGATAGTGACAGTTTTGTACAACAAACCTGAGGTACCCCTGGTGTGAGGGGTAAATTGGAACGTGGAGATACGCATCCTTGATGTCCAAGGATACCATAAAGTCCCCTTCTTCCAGGTTCGCTATCACTGCTCTGAGTGACTCCATCTTGAACTTGAACTTCTTTATGTACAGGTTCAAGGACTTCAGATTTAGAATAGGCCTTACCGAGCCATCCGGCTTCGGTACCACAAATAGAGTGGAATAATACCCCTTCCCTTGTTGTAGAAGAGGTACCTTGACTATCACCTGCTGAGAGTACAGCTTGTGAATGGCTTCCAAAACCGTCTCCCTTTCGGAGGGGGACGTTGGTAAAGCAGACTTCAGGAAACGGCGAGGTGGATCTGTCTCTAATTCCAACCTGTACCCCTGAGATATTATCTGCAGGATCCAGGGATCTACCTGCGAGTGAGCCCACTGCGCGCTGTAATTTTTGAGACGACCGCCCACCGTCCCCGAGTCCGCTTGAGAAGCCCCAGCGTCATGCTGAGGCTTTTGTAGAAGCCGGGGAGGGCTTCTGTTCCTGGGAAGGAGCTGCCTGTTGCTGTCTCTTCCCTCGACCTCTGCCTCGTGGCAGATATGAATAGCCCTTTGCTCTCTTATTTTTAAAGGAACGAAAGGGCTGCGGTTGAAAAGTCGGTGCCTTTTTCTGTTGGGGAGTGACTTGAGGTAGAAAGGTGGATTTCCCGGCTGTAGCCGTGGCCACCAAATCTGATAGACCGACTCCAAATAACTCCTCCCCTTTATACGGCAAAACTTCCATATGCCGTTTTGAATCCGCATCGCCTGTCCACTGTCGCGTCCATAAAGCTCTTCTGGCCGAAATGGACATAGCACTTACCCGTGATGCCAGTGTGCAGATATCCCTCTGTGCATCACGCATATAAAGAAATGCATCCTTTATTTGTTCTAACGACAGTAAAATATTGTCCCTGTCCAGGGTATCAATATTTTCAATCAGGGACTCTGACCAAACTACCCCAGCACTGCACATCCAGGCAGTCGCTATAGCTGGTCGTAGTATAACACCTGCATGTGTGTATATACTTTTTTTTTTTTTTTTGGATATTTTCCATCCTCCTATCTGATGGATCTTTAAGTGCGGCCGTCTCAGGAGAGGGTAACGCCACTTGTTTAGATAAGCGTGTTAGCGCCTTGTCCACCCTAGGAGGTGTTTCCCAGCGCTCCCTAACCTCTGGCGGGAAAGGGTATAATGCCAATAATTTCTTTGAAATTATCAGCTTTTTATCAGGGGCAACCCACGCTTCATCACACACGTCATTTAATTCTTCTGATTCAGGAAAAACTATAGGTAGTTTTTTCACACCCCACATAATACCCTGTTTAGTGGTACCTGTAGTATCAGCTAAATGTAACGCCTCCTTCATTGCCAAAATCATATAACGTGTGGCCCTACTGGAAAATACGGTTGATTCGTCACCGTCACCACTGGAATCAGTGTCTGGGTCTGTGTCGACCGACTGAGGCAAAGGGCGTTTCACAGCCCCTGACGGTGTTTGAGGCGCCTGGACAGGCACTAATTGATTGTCCGGCCGCCTCATGTCGTCAAACGACTGCTTAAGCGAGTTGACGTTATCCCGTAATTCCACAAATAAAGGCATCCATTCTGGTGTCGACCCCCTAGGAGGTGACATCCCCATATTTGGCAATTGCTCCGCCTCCACACCAATATCGTCCTCATACATGTCGACACACACGTACCGACACACAGCAGACACACAGGGAATGCTCTACACGAAGACAGGACCCACTAGCCCTTTGGGGAGACAGAGGGAGAGTCTGCCAGCACACACCAAAAAAGCGCTATATATGACAGGGATAGCCTTATAATAAGTGCTCCCTTATAGCTGCTTTATATATATCAAAATATTGCCATTAAATTTGCCCCCCCTCTCTGTTTTACCCTGTTTCTGTAGTGCAGTGCAGGGGAGAGACCTGGGAGCCGTCCTGACCAGCGGAGCTGTGAGAGGAAATGGCGCCGTGTGCTGAGGAGATAGGCCCCGCCCCTTTTCCGGCGGGCTCGTCTCCCGCTATTTTGTGAATCCAGGCAGGGGTTAAATATCTCCATATAGCCTCTGGGGGCTATATGTGAGGTATTTTTAGCCTTTTAATAGGTTTTCATTTGCCTCCCAGGGCGCCCCCCCCCAGCGCCCTGCACCCTCAGTGACTGCGTGTGAAGTGTGCTGAGAGGAAAATGGCGCACAGCTGCAGTGCTGTGCGCTACCTTTAGAAGACTGCAGGAGTCTTCAGCCGCCGATTCTGGACCTCTTCTTACTTCAGCATCTGCAAGGGGGCCGGCGGCGCGGCTCCGGTGACCATCCAGGCTGTACCTGTGATCGTCCCTCTGGAGCTGATGTCCAGTAGCCAAGAAGCCAATCCATCCTGCACGCAGGTGAGTTCACTTCTTCTCCCCTCTGTCCCTCGTTGCAGTGATCCTGTTGCCAGCAGGAATCACTGTAAAATAAAAAACCTAAGCTAAACTTTCTCTAAGCAGCTCTTTATGAGAGCCACCTAGAATTGCACCCTTCTCGGCCGGGCACAAAAATCTAACTGGAGTCTGGAGGAGGGTCATAGGGGGAGGAGCCAGTGCACACCACCTGATCTGGAAAAGCTTTACTTTTTGTGCCCTGTCTCCTGCGGAGCCGCTATTCCCCATGGTCCTTTCAGGAACCCCAGCATCCACTAGGACGATAGAGAAATACAGATATAGCCACGTTCGTTGTTGCCACGATGCATCACAGCATGCTGCAGTATGTGCCAGGCCGCCCATAGAAATAAATGGCATGCACGTGCATACAAACACGCAAGATTCATTCCCGGGCACAGCAGTCATGCCATCTGTGCATATTGTGGGATAGATGAGTGTTACTACATCTGTATGTCACTCATAAAAGTCGTTCTTTTGCTACTGTATTAATATATAGATATATAAGACTCAGGGGCGTTTCTACAGAGGAGGGGGCCCGTGTGCACCTCTGTGTGGGCACTCTCCTCTGCACGGCGCTATAGACTCCGGCATTGTGCCGGAGTCTACTGCGCATGCGCAGGTCTCCATAAACATGGCGCCTGCCATGATCCAGAGACCAATTTGGCTACCGCGCATGCGCGGTGGCCATTTTGGCTGCGCTTTCTGGCGCAATCACAGCTCCCAGCGCTGGACTCCGGAAAGGTAAGTATTAAAATGGGTGCAATGGGTGCAGTGTGGGCCCCCCCTGGACCCAGGGGCCCGTGTGCACCACACCCATTGCACCCATTATAGAAACACTAATGGTAAGACTATAAAATACTGAACAAGAAGAGTGAATTAAAAACAATGCAGAAAAGCTTCAGGACATGTACAAGGCAATAAATGAACGAGAAGGTGGAAATCCCCATTACATTTTGTTCTCAAGCACACAGAGAAATCCCCAGGCACAAATTAAGATAATATAACACACGTTGCCAATATGATGTAACCCAAAGCAAACACTCTTGGGTCCATCTAGTGCAATTTAGACTAATGAAAGGAAAGGTGAAATTGGTTGATGCAGTTATAGCACACTTGTAGCACATATACCGTGCTATTAAATAAGCCTTACAGTGTTCATTAAGAAAAAATATATATCAGGAAGAGTAGAAATCTGCCAGAGTTAAGGGCTTAGCTAAGTTCACGAGCAGAGTAATGAAAACTGAACTTTATATGGAAGAGACCGAGCGCAATTTTTTTTTCCACGTAAAGAAATTCATAAAGTAGCCATAAAGGTCAACGTTTGAACTTTTATTCTTACGCTAAAAGTTCTGGACCAAAAATATCTTACATATCCATTTTGCCTCACATACACAATTTCTCAAAAATGAATTTAAAAACTAACAGTAGAGGAAGCCATTTTGGGCCTGACCCTTTATTCCTGAGACTGGATCTCCTAGTGAACTGATAAGCAAAATGGCTGCCTTTAGCCTAGGTGATGGGTACAGTAAGAGACAATAAATTGGCCATGTGTAATTCTCGGTTCATTTGAGGTTCTGCGTTCAACACAGCTGTCATATTAAAGAACAATATTGGGACAGATGTATTAAGCCTGGAGAAGTGATAAAGAAATGATAAGTGGAAGGTGATAAAACACCAGCCAATCATGACGGGTTTGAAAAATGACAGGAGCTGATTGGCTGGTGCATCCTTCCACTTATCATTATTTATCATTGCTTTATCACTTCTCCAGGTTTAATACATCTGCCCCAATGTATCATCATATACACAATTACAGGCATTTACATTTTTTTTAAACAATAGAAAAAATAAATAAAACAATTTGACGTTTCCATTTTTATAGTTATCTCACATTCAGTATACATATTCTACAATGTAGTTTCAAGCCTGAGTATCAATAGGCACAAATCATATCTCAACAACTGCTAGGAACAAAGGAAACCTTGTGTATGGCCATGGGAGGGGCTAATCAGCAACACTAAGGGGCCCATTTATTGACAAATGATAAAGCTCATTGTGGATGCTAAAAACTCATTGGGGGATATTCAATTGTTTGAAAAGTCAGTTGGGAGTCTGTTCTATCCTATCTAATAGACAGGAAAAAACAGACACCCAACCGACTTTTCAAACATTTGAATTCCCCCCATTGTGTATGATAAATGGTGCTCCAGCCAATCAGATCCCAACTGTCATTTTTCAAACATACAACAGTTAGGAGCTAAACACATGACAGTTGGGAGCTGATTGGCTGGAACACCATTTATAATACGCAACGAGTTTTATCATTGACAACGAGCTTTATCAGTCATTGAAAAATGAGCTCCTTCTCTAATGCCTGCCAGGATGGCTAAATAACAACACCAAGTTGTGTGACACTTGCCAGTAGATACAGGCTGATGTCGGCACGCATTACATTCACAGGGAAATACACATTTTTGGAGGAAATGTTATATAATCCCTGGCATCCCTTCTGTGATTGGAGTGGCGCATAGCAAAGTATTGGCTTGGTCTAGGTGAAAATGACATTCGTCACCAATTGCCAAGTGACTGTATGATTACCATACCAACTGGCAACTGATTGCATGGTCACCAACTGGCAATGTTGTAATTTAAAGGCCGTCACTGTAATGAGGCTAATGGACACTTGAAGTTTTTTATAAATTGCTGGTGTCACCATTGCTGCTCTTACTGAAGGGGTGACATTGGGGTCTATTCATGAAGCAGTGTAAAGAGTGGAGAAGTGAGTCAGTGGAGAAGTTGCCCATGGCAACCAGTGTTGAGGTAACATTTATAAAGTACATTCTATAAAATTATACACAGCAGCTGATTGGTTGCCATGGGCAACTTCTCCACTGGCTCACTTCTCCACACTTTTCACTGCTACATGAATAGACCCCTAAAACTAGACCATCAATAGCAGTAAAGCAAAGTGAATATGCACTGGAATAAAAATATGTTTTTGACAATAATATATCACAGTGTTCCTTAAAGGTTTCCATACATGCATAGGTGCGTTTAGGAGTCACATGCTGCCTTTGTCTGACCAGATATAACACACACCCTGATTGATATCTTATGCACCCATATCAAATACTTCTCAATACTGGAAGTCATCTTGGCCTGATACATGCAATTTGTGGCCAATTATTGTCAGATGAATTCAAATTCACAGCATAAATGACTGGATTCACATGTATAGGATACTATGTATTAAAGCAAGCATGGATAATGCAATTACATTCCCCAGCATGGTCATGTTTTTATTTTATTTTTATTTTTTTATACTTACGTAAATGTGGATTAATTGGAGCTGCAAAGAAATAAAAAAAAATAGATTGATACATGAAGAGCCACACACTGTATATGCTTTCACTATAGCAGACGTTTACCATGCTTAACAGAAACAGAATTTAATGGAACCCTTATACTGACAGAGCTCAGATTGCAGGCTTATAAGACAATATAGGGTATATTTACTTAAAAAAAGGTAAATTTTGTGTTTTCCATCAATTTTTGCTTGATTTGTAGTAAATATCCCCCTTTTTGTCTTTTATTCTGGCATGGCATCAGACAATTTGAAATAATTTCCTGTTATAAAAAAGTTAAAGAACAGTAAATATTTACTTCTTCTGCTTTATTGGAGAACACAGGACATCCTGTTGGTGACTTGCAGAGATCTATTTTGGCAAAGGGGTCTCTCAGCTTCGCAGAAGAAAATTTGCTCTATCTACTATAGGTTCCATGATGTGATCATTTAAAGTGTTTATTTCTTATATGGGTTTTTTAGTTCTTCTTTTGCCACACACTGCAATATTGCTAGTAATCAGCAAATTTGCTGCCACTGTTGAACAGAGTAATGAGATTATTTTAGGCATGCATAGAAATGCAATTGGTACTTGACCACTGTCTGTCTGTGTGTAGGGGTGCCACATTTGATTTAATGTTGGTCAGAGTACTGGTGGGTTCAGCATGTACAGTATATGTCCAGCATTAATCAGGCTGACTGGTGATGGTGAAAATACACCTGGAGTTCAAATCTATATAGATTGCAATTGATTAAATAAATGACTATGAGATTCATAGGGACTGCAGCTGTGATCAGGTCCATGAACCAAATGATATAGGGTTTATATTGGATCTAGACTCTTGGAGGAACTGGTTGCAAAGTAAAAAGCTGGTTGAACAGTCAATGTCATACACTGATATGAGCTAACGAGTAGAGTACAGGTCAAAACAGGAGACAGTTGTAGACTCAAACCCGTAACTTAACCATTGAATTTTAACCTAGTAAACAAAATGTTTTTTTTATTTATTTTTGACTTGCAGTATGCTTGCTCTACCAAGAATACAAGTGGTATAGAAGGGTAGGACTGACCACCTTACCATACAACGTCTTAAACATCAGAGTTACACATTTTCCACCACTCACCACTATATTTGATAATTCGAATAGCTGAGTCCCCCTCTCCAAATCTGTTGATTGGGGTCAGACGTATTTCATAGGGTTCCGGTTTGACAAGTTTGGTCAGGTTGTTTGTTATTAATTCTCCTTTCTTGATGTTGCCATCGACTGAAATTTCTGTTTCCCACCAGCGAGGCTGTCCTGCCTGTTATTCAATGAGAGAGATCCACAAATTAATAACAATTCATGTACAATATATCAGAGATCTATAAAGTGTTTAGTCAGAATTACAGTTATTTTGGTGTCCTATAAAGCAAGCACCCTTAGCTTGTAGATCTCAGCCCTAAAATTGTGTCTCTTTGTAGATTAGAGTTGGTCCCTGTTAAACCCTATTGCAAAATGTGCTATCATTTATTAAAATAAATGTGCCTTTTTCATTTATTGTGACTTTGTAGACTTTATTTTAACCTTAGTAGTTTACACTTTAATGACAATATACACTGTATCTGCTATTTTTATGTGCTACATTAGTTTTACCAGAAAACGTATGTATGTTATACTTCTACAGTATTTCCAGAAGAAACAGGAATTTCCTTTGTAACATATTGGATTAAATATCTTTATTTTATGGACATAAGTTAGAAAAAAAAAATCACAAATTCATATATAGCGTCTTATACAGTATAGGAGGTGAGCAGGGAACATATTTAACAATACTAACAATGCACAGACAACAATAATAATACATAATTACGCAATAAAAATAATTTATACAGGAAATTGACAACAACGCATTGACAGAGAATACACTGAACATAGAATTGCAGATCCGTGATTGACAAGGCAATGCACATCAGCAGGGGCATAGCCAGAACTTTGTGGGCCCCATTGCAACATTTTGAAGGGGCCCCCATCCCAATGCTTCTAGAGAGACACTTCTCTGCAGCAGTTGTTAATTGCATGTCCTATAATAGTGCACTAGTTTATTTTCTGAACCATAGTAGAGCCTTATTTAATGCTATGCCCCATAGTAGTGCCCCCGTTTCTTTTATGAATCGCAGTAGTGCTTAAGTTCACCCTATGTCACATTTCAGAGCTGCCAGTACACATTATGCCGCACAGTACCCCCAATTCACATTATGATATATAGTGCTCCCTGTTCATATTGTGCCCCATTACAGGGCCCCAGTTCATGTTATATAACATTATAATGCCCTCTAGTTCATTTTATACCACACTACAATGAGCAGGTCCAGGAGCATACATAGATATATTGCAGGCCCCAAGAAAAAGTTTGAAAGGACCCTTACGTACCACCCAGTGGCAAAAACTGTATATAACACATGTAACTTTGACAGGGTAGGTGGGCCCCTCTCAGCTCTGGGCCCCATAGCAGCTGCACTGCCTGCACCTATGGTAGCTACGCGCTTGCACATCAGTGATAAGTAGCACTCATGTGAAGTAGGCAAGTGCTGTTAGGCGCCGGGGTCCGCTCGTCGGTGCGGCCCGGCGCCTAGCAACCAGGGACGCCGTACGCGTACAGCCGCCGGCTCCCTGGCAACGCTAGACGCCGGGCGCACGGAGCCGCACGGACCCTAGCAACGGGGACGCCACTGGCGGACCGCGTTCCCCGTTGCGGGGTCCATTTAAATTAAGTAGGGCACCTGTTTCCTGGCCGTGCAGCAAGGCAGCTGCACGGCATCCACGCAATTAGCCCTGTCAGCAGTTGATTGGAGGGCTTCAGTTTATATGCTCTTGCAGTGCCTCACACAGACGCCGGTAATAGCTTCCTGCATGCTGTCTCTGTTTGCTGAGAGTGTTTCCAGTCTTGCTGTATCCGGTCGTTCCAGTCCTCAGTTGTCCTGCACTCGGAAGTCGTCATCTTGTTCCTGGAGTCCTGACTGAGCACCGTTTAAACATCCAGTGGTGTTCGTGAGTCGCGGCGTTGCCGTGTGTTGCGGCTTGGCCGCTTTATTATTTATTACTTATTATTTGTGTTTCGGAGCATTTTGCGGAGGATTCCGCTCCCACAGATCCACTCTGGTATCCAGCGGTGCTGGGTAGGAGTTATGGACTAGTGGATTTTGGTTGTCCTTTTACCTGGCGGTTTTTCCGCACATACTTCAGGTTTGGTTAGTTAGCTTGTTGCCCTTGGCCTGTTGTTAGTCAGAGGTCCTCTTGTCATCATCCTGCCTCGGATTTCCCTTTGTCTCTCACTAAGACCGGGGGGCACCGGAGTTGGGCAGACATAATCCGCCTTTCAAACGTGGCTGCCAGGGGCTCAAGAAACCATAGTCTCGCAAGGGATTTCCGATAGCACGGGTGAGACAATAGAGTTAGGGCGCCAGGGGCAACTAGTCTTTCCTGCTCCCGTAACCAGCATTCCCTTCCAGTACTCTGGCCATTGTCATAAGATCTCCTCCGGTCAGGAGTACTGGAATCATAACAAGTGCTTAGGAGCATGGGCTCCAGACTCTGGGCTTGTAAGACAAGGGTACAGCGGTAGGAAGCAAAACATAAGGGAAGGATGTATCTGCTTGTGAGCAGATACACCATGAGCCAATGGTCATGAGGATGCAGCTTTTAGAGTCATTAATACATTAGTAATGTCTAATGTATACTGTATATTGTCTAGGAAGTGGCTCAGAGCTATAGCCATGTCCCAATAAATGGGAACTGTATTATCTTCAATATCGGGACAACTATAAAAATTCTACCTTCCCTTTATGTACATAACACAAGGTGCCGGGTGAAATGGCAGCCGAGATCACTGGAAGTGTGATCTCTGACTTTTTTTTAAAGGGGAAATCACTTACAAGGCATGGTTTTGCCCCTTTAAAGAAACTTCTAAGATCATCCGACATCCCGCACCTCCAGCAATCTTGGACGCTATTACATCCCACCACATGCAATACAGCTCCCTCATATCTGATATCACTGGCAGAAAGTACTATGATTGGTCAGAGATGACTGACAATTGTTTCTTAGCAACCGCGTCTTGCTACATCCGTCTACTGTGATCAAAAATGTTCCCTCCATGTGTCAGAGTCATAATAAGCTAAGATTTTATTTTTCAAAGCCTCCTGGATTACATTATATTGAACATTAATGGATACCCCATAATAGATCATGAAAGTGCTGGCATCCTAATTATTCCCGCAAGATGTACATATATTAACTGGAAAGTGAAATTAAATTTCTGAGGCTTTCAAAGGCCCAATAATAGATACAAGACAAGAACTTATTGCAAATAAAATACCTAATTTTTGGATGATGACCAACAATTTGATTTTCGGGTGGGTTTTTTGTCTGCATGGAAGTTTTTGATATGGTATTATTAACTGTAAACATAATTCTACTGTAGATTAACTAGAACATTTTTCTTGACAGTTGCATTACTCAGTGGGAGATCTCTTAAATCAGACAACATACAGTACATCTAAGAGGCGATTCTCCAATGCAGATCCAATCATTTTTAGGACAAAAATGTACAACCAGAATTGTTCAACATGCTGACTTTTGCTGGTAACCCAACCCACACATCAGTAGACAGGGGAAAGGTCCCAATAGATGCCTGATATAAGGACCCTTAACTTAAAGTGTGACTGTCACAGAGGTGTAGCTGGGGGGCAAGTCATATGACTCAAATGATTGACGTAGGAGAAGCAACAGCATGGGAGAGTGAATGACAGTGCTTGAGGTGATAAAATGAAGGGTGATGACTAATTATTAGCCTTTGGAACAGCTTACAGTGAATCTATTGTGCAGACACAGTCACACTGGCCACACACACTCCAGTGGAGGGAGGCAACTTCAAGAGGAGGAGAAAGGCAGGATGGGAGGAGGAAGGCAGGGCCTTGCTGAGAGGAGGGAGGCAGAGCCTGGAGGAGGAGAGAGGTGGTCTTTTAGGAAGAAGGCAAGGCCAGGAGAAGAAGAGAGGCAGGCTGGGAGAAGGGTGGAGGTGCCCAGAGAAGAGAGGTAAGCTGGAATGAGGAAAGCAGCACCTGGAGAAGGAGTGAGATGGGCTGGGAGAAGGGAAACCAGGCCTGGAGGAGAAGAGAGGCAGGCTGGGAGGAGGGAGATAGGGCCTGGAGTAGGAGAGAGGCAGGCTGAGAAGAGGGATGAAGCACCTGGAGGAGGAGCAAGATGAGCTTTAAGGAGGGAGGCAGGATGGGAGAAGGGTGGAAGCACCTGGAGGAGGAGCGAGATGAGCTGTGAGGAGGGAGGCAGTGCCTGGAGAAGGAGAGATGCAGGCTGGGAGGAGGGTGGAAGTGCCTGGAGGAGGAGAGATGCAGGCTGGGAAGAGGGAGGCAGCACCTAGAGGAGGAGTAGGGTGGACTAAGAGGAGGAAGGCTGCACCCATAGGAGGAGAGAGGTGGAGTGGGAGGAAGGAGGGAGGCAGCTCCAGGAAGAAGAGAGAGGTGGGCTGGAAGGAAGGAGGAAGGCAGTGCCAAGAAGAGGAGATAGGTGGACTGGGAGGAAGGAGGGAAGGTGGAGGAAAAAGGCAGGCTGGGAGGAGGAAGGCAGGGCCTGGAGGAGGAAAAAGGCAGGCTGGGAGGAAGAGAAGAGAGGTGGGCTGGGAGGGAGGCAGAGCCTGGAGGAGAGAGTCGGGGTGTGAGGAGGGAGGTGGGGCCTTGAGAAGGAGAGAGTTGGGCTGTGAGGAGGGATGCAGGCCAGGAGGAGGAGAGGAGAGGTTGGCTGGAGGAGTGAGGCAGTATTTGGGGAGACGAGAGGCTGACTGGGAGGAGGAATACAGGCCTGAAGGAGAGAAGTGGGCTGGAGGAGGAGGGAGGAAGCACCTGGAGAAGGAGAAAGGCAGGCTGGTAGTAGGGAGGCAGCACCTGGAGGAGGAGAAAGGCGGGCTGGGAGAAGGGAGAGATGACCTGGAGGAGGAGAGAGGTGGGCTGGGAGGGAGGCAGGGTCTGGATGAGAGAGTCGGGCTGTGAGGAGGGAGGTGGAGCCTGGAGAAGGAGAGAGTTGGGCTGTGAGGAGGGAGGAAGTGCCTGGAGAAGGAGAAAGACATGCTTGTAGGAGGAAGGCAGCACCTGGAGGAGGAAAAAGGCAGGCTGGGAGGAGGGAGGCAGTGTGTAGAGGAAGAGAAAGGTTGGCTGAGAAGAAGGACAGAGGCAACGCCTCGAGGAAAAGAGAGGTGGGCTGGTAGGAAGAAGGGAGGCAGCACCAGGAGGAGGGGAGAGGCATGGCTGGGAGAAGGGAGTGTAATCAAGTATGCAGTTGAAGAGCGGTGATAGACTGCTCTGCTTTCCCAGGACTAAAAAACTCTTATTAGGTATTCTAATCACAGCATTAGAGTGGTACTGGAATAGGAAATGGGAATTGTAGGGCTTTATATGACAAAGAGACATACCCCCTTTAGTACTCGCTAAAAGGGTTATAAGTAGTGATGAGCGGGTTCGGATCCTCGGGATCCGAACCCGCCCGAATTTCACCTTTTTTTGCACGGGTCCGAGCAACTCGGATCCTCCCGCCTTGCTCGGTTAACCCGAGCGCGCCGGAACGTCATCATCCCGCGGTCGGATTCTCGCGAGATTCGTATTCTATATAAAAAGCCGCGCGTCGACGCCATTTTTCACTCGTGCATTGGAGATGATCGTGAGAGGACGAGGCTGGCGTCCTCTCAGTTTCTGTGTTCAGTGGGCTGCAAATTGTGCTGCAAATATCTGTGCTCAGTGTGCTGCAAATATCTGTGCTCAGTGTGCTGCAAGTGCAAATATCTACGTTCTCTGCCTGAAAAACGCTCCATATCTGACTGTGCTCAGTGTGCTGCAAATATCTGTGCTCAGTGTGCTAATTGCTTTATTGTGGAGACTGGGGACCAGCAGTATTATATAGTAGGAGGACAGTGCAGAGTTTTGCTGACCAGTGACCAGTGACCACCAGTATTATACGTTCTCTGCCTGAAAAACGCTCCATATCTGTGCTGCATTGTAGTATATATATACTAGTAGGAGGACAGTGCAGAATTTTGCTGACCACCAGTATAACTATATATATAGCAGTACGGTACAGTAGTCCACTGCTCTACCTACCTCTGTGTCGTCAAGTATACTATCCATCCATACCTGTGGTGCATTTCATTTTTGCACAGTTTGCTGACCACCAGTATATACTATATAGCAGTATGGTACAGAAGGCCACTGCTCTACCTACCTCTGTGTCGTCAAGTATACTATCCATCCATACCTGTGGTGCATTTCAGTTTTGCCCAGTTTGATGACCACCAGTATAACTATATATATGGCAGTACGGTACAGTAGTCCACTGCTCTACCTACCTCTGTGTCGTCAAGTATACTATCCATCCATACCTGTGGTGCATTTCAGTTTTGCACAGTTTGCTAACCACCAGTATAACTATATATATATATATATAAGTACGGTACAGTAGTCCACTGCTCTACCTACCTCTGTGTCATCAAGTATACTATCCATCCATACCTGTGGTGCATTTCAGTTTTGCACAGTTTGCTGACCACCAGTATATACTATATAGCAGTACGGTTCAGAAGGCCACTGCTCTACCTACCTCTATGTCGTCAAGTATACTATCTATCCATACCTGTGGTGCATTTCAGTTGTGCGCAGTATATATACTAGTAGGCCATTGCTATTGATATATTACTGGCATATAATTCCACACATTAAAAAATGGAGAACAAAAATGTGGAGGGTAAAATAGGGAAAGATCAAGATCCACTTCCACCTCGTGCTGAAGCTGCTGCCACTAGTCATGGCCAAGACGATGAAATGCCATCAACGTCGTCTGCCAAGGCCGATGCCCAATGTCATAGTAGAGAGCATGTAAAATCCCAAAAAATAAAGCTCAGTAAAATGACCCAAAAATCTAAATCAAAATCGTCTGAGGAGAAGCGTAAACTTGCCAATGTGCCATTTACGACACGGAGTGGCAAGGAACGGCTGAGGGCGTGGCCTATGTTCATGGATAGTGGTTCAGCTTCACATGAGGATGGAAGCACTCATCCTCCTGCTAGAAAACCTAAAAGAGTTAAGATGGCAAAAGCACAGCAAAGAACTGTGCGTTCTTCTAAATTACAAATCCCCAAGGAGAGTCCAATTGTGTCGGTTGCGATGCTTGACCTTCCCAACACTGGACGGGAAGAGGTTGCGCCTTCCACCATTTGCACGCCCCCTGCAAGTGCTGGAAGGAGCACCCGCAGTCCAGATCCTGATAGGCAAATTGAAGATGTCACTGTTGAAGTACACCAGGATGAGGATATGGGTGTTGCTGGCGCTGGGGAGGAAATTGACAAGGAGGATTCTGATGGTGAGGTGGTTTGTTTAAGTCAGGCACCTCTTTTTTTCTTTGCATCATGTGCTGTTTGGGGACTATTTTTTAAATCTGCCATCCTGTCTGACACTGCAGTGCCACTCCTAGATGGGCCAGGTGTTTGTGTCGGCCACTTGGGTCGCTTAGCTTAGCCATCCAGCGACCTTGGTGCACCTCTTTTTTTTCTTTGCATCTTGTGCTTTTTTGTGGACTATTTTTTGAAGTGCCATACTGTCTGACACTGCAGTGCCACTCCTAGATGGGCCAGGTGTTTGTGTCGGCCACTTGGGTCGTTTAGCTTAGCCATCCAGTGACCTTGGTGCACCTCTTTTTTTCTTTGCATCATGTGCTGTTTGGGGACTATTTTTTTGAAGTGCCATCCTGTCTGACACTGCAGTGCCACTCCTAGATGGGCCAGGTGTTTGTGTCGGCCACTTGGGTCACTTAGCTTAGTCATCCAGTGACCTCGGTGCAAATTTTAGGACTAAAAATAATATTGTGAGGTGTGAGATGTTCAGAATAGACTGGAAATGAGTGGAAATTATGGTTATTGAGGTTAATAATACTATGGGATCAAAATGACCCCCAAATTCTATGATTTAAGCTGTTTTTGAGGGTTTTTTGTAAAAAAAACACCCGAATCCAAAACACACCCGAATCCGCCAAAAAATTTTCAGGGAGGTTTTGCCAAAACGCGTCCGAATCCAAAACACGGCCGCGGAACCGAATCCAAAACCAAAACACGAAACCCGAAAAATTTCCGGTGCACATCACTAGTTATAAGCTCCATTCTGTATTTAACAAACTGCACTAAGCTTAGTTTACTCCTAGACAATGCCTCTGTTTTACAGGTGTGTGTTAGTCTGTAAATTAGAACTATATATTAAGCAATATGTTTTGCAATTTTTACTGGTCATTAACATATAGTATAGCAAATACAGTTTATCCGTATACTATGTCAAATTTGAAAATAAAGTTGAAAAGATGTTTTTCTCAACACAGGGTAACGACATTTAGAAAATAGGGGTCCATGCTCTGGAGCCTGTTACCTGAAGCTAAAAGCTGGATAACATTCCAGATTAAGGGCCTGATCCAGAGGTGTTTGCAGTACCAATGTTTGCACACTTGATCGATTATTCACTACTGTGCAAGCGGCTTCAGCGGTATATGGATGGCTCAGGATGGAGACTGGGTGGTGGCCTAAAGAGATCATGGGCATGTTATGGGAGTGCCCCGGGGATGTTATGGGAGTGTTATGGGCATGTCATGGGAGTGTTGTGGGAGTGTCATGGGCATGTTATAGGAGTGTTACGGGCATGTTGTTGGCGTGTCATAGATGTGTTATGGGTGTGTCATGGTCATGTTATGGGTGTGTCATGGTCGTGTTATGGGTGTAAGAAACGTACAAGGCAGACTCTTGCGCCACATAGAGGCAGCTTGAGGAGTCGGTATTTTGACCAATGTATCAATGTGGTGGAGCAATCAGATTGAACAGCGCACCTGAGTGTTGATCATGTATACTGTACAAAGTGGGTGTTGCAGGTTTTGCTACATGGATTATAGAACAGAAATATCCAATGAGAATGCTTAAACCACCATTTGTATATCTTCGCACTTGGGAATTGCAGTCCTCTGTCTATTGAGCTATCACTATTGTCTGACACTACACTATACTATACTAAACTAGCCTTACACAACCTATCAGCCAATGCTGATACCCACTGTGAGCGGGTCCTGGAGACGGTGGATTGAATTACTGTACCATACAAACAGGGAGAAAAGGAGAGAGGTCAGCAAATTAGGCAAGTACATTTGTCACCATACATGGCTTGGCACAATAATACTGTCACCATATTTGGCTTGGCACGTTAGACTTGGCACCATACTCTAGATGGCTTAGCACAATGGTCTCTCACCCTATATGGCTCAGCACATTAGACTTGGGACCAGATATGGCACGGCATTCTAGATCATGGCGCCACTTTTGGCTCTACTGTTATATTTGGCACCACATGTGGCTCTACATATTGGCACCCCATATGGTTCTGTGTATTAGCGCTATATTTGGCTCTGCATATTATACTTGCCACCACATTTGGCTCTGCATATTGGCACCACATATAGTTCTGTGTATTATCACTATGTTTGGCTCTGCATATTATACTTGGCACCACATGTAGCTCTGCATATTGACACCACATATGGCTATGCGTATTATACTTGGCACCATATCTGGTTCCATAGGTGTGCGCAGGGAGGGTGCCTGGTGCGCACAGGCACCCCCTAATGTCTGGCACCCCGCTCTCACATGCCTGATGCAGCGATAGCCGAGCAGGCTGGTTACTGTCCCCTCTGCACTGCACCCTGTACCCTGTCAGGACTGCAATACCGACGGGACGCCTGGGTTAATCAAGGGTGCCACTGACACCGGCTTTCAAATTCCCAGCTCCACCTCCATGTACAAAAACAGTGCGATGTGACGTGATAACGTCATGCTGCTCGCACGCCCACCCATCACACCCGCCACACGCTCACCCCATTCCTTCTATGCTATGCCAATGCCAGCCACTGATGAGGAGCAGCATGCAGCCAGCGTTCCTCTTAGGAAGACAAATTCAATACAGGCAGACGGCCGGCAGCAGCATTGACACGTCACTCGTTTTTCCAGCAGCGTCAGTACTAGTCTGTGACTGTCAGTGTCAGTGAGTGACTTGTAAGTAAGCTGCTGCAGCTTGCAGGGGAAAGAGAGGGAGAGCCAGACCAGGCTGGGGAGGAGCAGTGTAATTGCAGTGAGTGCCATCAGGGGTGTTTGTTTGGAGCACCCCACAACATCTGACAATGCATCTGCTTTATTAGGATTGGTACAAAGGTGGATATTTTATATGCGTTGACCATCAATAGATGGTGCTAGACACGCCCAAAAGGCGATGCTAGACACACCCCTCCGACGGTGCACCCCCTAATAAAATGTGCTGCGCACGCCAGTGTCTGGTTCTGCGTATTATACTTGCCACCACATGTGGCTCTGCATATTGGCACCATATATGGCTCTGTGTATTATACTTGGCAGCATATCTGCCTCTGCATATTATACTTGGCACCACATGTTGCTCTACTGTTATACTTGGCACCACATGTGGATCTGCATATTTTACTTGGCCCTTAAACTCTAAGGTACATGTGCTCTACATTAAAGTTATATTAAGGTGCAAAGAGGGAGAATAAAGTTCCCCTCTGAGCTCTATTAGCGGATCTCTGTGTTCTGAGTGCAGAGATCAGCAAGAGCACTGATGATCAGTTCCCTGTGATAGGCTCTGCAGCGCTCTGCATATGTGTGTGGGGGGTGGATTAAGGACAAAGTGGTATCTAAACCAACTGGGAGTGATTTCTGCCACTGGTGGAGAGTAGCGGGTTGGATTTCTAGAAGAGAGGAGTTTATTGCTGCTGGGGGGTGTTATTCTTCAATGGGGACCTTTGGACACAGGGCTAGGGGATAATGCCACCAAGAGATCTATTACCACTGGAAGCAGGTGAGGGGTAATACCACCGGGGCATCTATTTTCACTGTGGAATGTATTGCCATTCTTAGGCATATTTTTCTTTTTACTAAAAGATTTTAATATATATTTAAAAATATTATTGCCTACGTTAAAAAAAATGTAAATTACATTTTTAAGTCACTTTTGGTAAAAAATAATCAGTTAAGTGTTTAAAGGTATACGTGTT
Source organism: Pseudophryne corroboree (assembly GCF_028390025.1). Lineage (NCBI taxonomy): Eukaryota > Metazoa > Chordata > Amphibia > Anura > Myobatrachidae > Pseudophryne > Pseudophryne corroboree. Next base: position 56,012,738 of record NC_086455.1, read on the forward strand.
TAGTCTTTACAACATAGTACTGTCTATTTAGTTTACCACTTGTTACAAATCTTTCTTTGGCAAAGTTTAAAGTAGAATTGACAGAAAAAGTCACTTTTACAGGGTAAGTTTGTCAAACAAAAGAGCAATAAACTTTACAACCCATGAATCAGTCCATAAAAGTGTCACTTTCCCAGCATGCTGGTCTATAAAAAGGATGATAAAACACAGAACATCTTAATATCACACACAGAGCGCTTTGTACAGGATCATACAGGAGGGATCTAACTGATAGGCAAGCTGTACATTTAGGTGTACCTCTGATGTGTCCTGATTTTCCATGGACAGTCCTGTTTTTAACACTGGAGGCTTATAAAGGTGTTCTTTACCACCATAAAATCCCAGTCCATAATTAGGGTCCCATCAACTTCACAAAGTAGGAGTTTTCACCCTGGGGCGTACACCCATACTGTAAATACAAATATAGGGCCTGTTACAGATGTGCTTGGAGTCACTGTGTCCAAGGGAAAGGGGGGGGGGGCACTAATTATCCAGGCTCGGGCTTGCTGGAGGGGCCCGGAATCACTGCCCCCCCCACCCCCAAGAGTATACTTACCTTCATCAATGAAACGGGTCCCGAAGATGATGCCACACATTGTGAGCAAAGACTCTGGAGAATCTTTGCTTTCTAGAGCACATGTGCTATCTTCTCAAATTTCACTGGGAAGATGTCACCAGCTGGGGAGTGGGGACACGTTTCCCGGAGCAAGTCAGGTAAGAAGCGGGTGCCCTCCCGCACCCTACCCTGTATTTAAGTGGCATACTATGTGTAGTGCACAGTCGCAATGTCATTTATTTTTAGGAGGCATGAGCACGCCTCCTTTTAGGCCATGCCCCATGCCAGTACCGGGGCTTGCTTACTTTCTGACACAGAGCATTTTGTAAATATGAATGTTATCCCAGGCTTTTATTTTGGATGTTTGCCCACCCAACCTACCCTCATAGTTTGGGGACAGTAATTGTAGTGCGGGAAAGGCAGAGAACTATAGATTGTAAGCTTGCGAGCAGGGCCTTCCTACCTCTATGACTGTTTGCTTATACCCAGTTTTGTTGGATCATTGTGTACAACTGTAAAATGCAACAGAATTTGCTACGCTATATAAAAAACTGTTAATAAATAAATAACTTTTTTTTAATCTAAAGGCATAACATTATGCAGAGGATCTGAAAAAATATGGTAATTCCGCAGCCGCCGTTATTTGCACAGATGCACAAAGACGCACCATCAGATGCACATGGGCCCTCATTCAGCTATGGTTGGAGGCAGGGCCGGTGCTAGGGTGTTCAGCGCCCTCCTGCAAACTGTACATTTTGCGCCCTCCAACAGCTGCACCATAGTCATTGGCCCAAATTTATTAAGCCTTAAAAGGTGATAATGTGTAGACGGCTAAAGAACCAGCCAATCAGCTTCCTAATTGAGATGTTACAGGCTGTGTTTGAAAAATGAGAGTTAAGAGCTGGTTGTCTGGTACTTTATCACTCTTTATCCATCTCCACATAATCACTTTTAAGGCTTAAAACATTTGGGCCTATTAAAATGTAAAAAGAGTGATTGGGTGAGGGTGAGAGTCAGTGTGTGACAGAGAGAGGATGACAGGAGAGATAAGGTGACAGGTATAAGATTAGAGTCAGTGGGTGACAGGAGAGTCAGTGGGTAACAAGAGAGAAGTGACAGGGAGGGGGTAGCGGCAGGGAGAAGCAGTGAGAGATGGGCACAGAGTGACACTGGGAGAGGCAACGGAAGCCAGTGAGAGGCGGAAGGTGACAATGAGAGGTAGAGTGTGACCAGCAGAGGGTGAAAACAGAGGGTGACAGGGTGAGGGTGAGAGTCAGTGGGTGACAGGAGAGAGAGAGAGGTGACAGGGAAATGGTAAGAATCAATGGGTGACAGGAAAGATAGGTGATGGGGAGGCAGTGATGTGCAGAGAGGTGAGGCAGGAGGGCAGCAGTGGCAAACGCAGGATTTCAAGAGGGGGGTTTCCAAATGCAGTCCATAATCTCCCACTCTGCAGAACATTGGAGCAAGTGTGGGAGTCTGGAGGAGCGGTAAAAGAACCTAGTACAGACCCTGGACATTAATGTTCACATTGATCTTTTTATACACTGGTTACTTGATGGAATACAGTATTAATATTTAACATTATAGATGGTCTATAGTATAGCCTGTGTCAAATATTTAAATAATATAAATAAGTGGTCAGGAAAAGGAAAAACAAACCATAATAAATAACAAACATAATAGAACCAGTACTGCACGTTCTAAGCACATATTCACTAGAGATGAGCGGGTTCGGTTCCTCGGAATCCGAACCCGCCCGAACTTCATGTTTTTTTTCACGGGTCCGAGCGACTCGGATCTTCCCGCCTTGCTCGGTTAACCCGAGCGCGCCCGAACGTCATCATGACGCTGTCGGATTCTCGCGAGACTCGGATTCTATATAAGGAGCCGCGCGTCGCCGCCATTTTCACACGTGCATTGAGATTGATAGGGAGAGGACGTGGCTGGCGTCCTCTCCATTTAGATTAGAAGAGAGAGAGTGAGATTGATTTGAGACAGAGACACTTGATTTACTGGAGCTTAGGAGTACTGTAGAGAGTGCAGAGTTTAGTAGTGACTGACCACAGTGACCACCAGACAGTGCAGTTTTATTTAATATAATCCGTTCTCTGCCTGAAAAAAACGATACACAGTGACTCAGTCACATACCATATCTGTGTGCACTGCTCAGCCCAGTGTGCTGCATCATCTATGTATATATCTGACTGTGCTCACACAGCTTATAATTGTGGGGGAGACTGGGGAGCAGTGCCAGTTATAGGTTATAGCAGGAGCCAGGAGTACATATTATTAAAATTAAACAGTGCACACTTTTGCTGCAGGAGTGCCACTGCCAGTGTGACTGACCAGTGACCTGACCACACTGACCACCAGTATAGTTAGTAGTATACTATATTGTGATTGCCTGAAAAAGTTAAACACTCGTCGTGTGACTTGTGTGGTGTTTTTTTTTTTATTCTATAAAAAACTCATTCTGCTGACAGACAGTGTCCAGCAGGTCCGTCATTATATAATATATACCTGTCCGGCTGCAGTAGTGATATATATATATTTTTTATATCATTATTTATCATCCAGTCGCAGCAGACACAGTACGGTAGTTCACGGCTGTAGCTACCTCTGTGTCGGCACTCGGCAGTCCATCCATAATTGTATACCACCTACCCGTGGTTTTTTTTCTTTCTTCTTTATACATACATACTACATCTCTTTATCAACCAGTCTATATTAGCAGCAGACACAGTACAGTAGTCCACGGCTGTAGCTACCTCTGTGTCGGCACTCGGCAGTCCATCCATAATTGTATACCACCTACCCGTGGTTTTTTTTTCTTTCTTCTTTATACATACATACTACATCTCTTTATCAACCAGTCTATATTAGCAGCAGACACAGTACAGTAGTCCACGGCTGTAGCTACCTCTGTGTCGGCACTCGGCAGTCCATCCATAATTGTATACCACCTACCCGTGGTTTTTTTTTCTTTCTTCTTTATACATACATACTACATCTCTTTATCAACCAGTCTATATTAGCAGCAGACACAGTACAGTACGGTAGTCCACGGCTGTAGCTACCTCTGTGTCGGCACTCAGCAGTCCGTCCATAATTGTATACCACCTACCCGTGGTTTTTTTTACTTTCTTCTTTATACATACATACTACATCTCTTTATCAACCAGTCTATATTAGCAGCAGACACAGTACAGTAGTCCACGGCTGTAGCTACCTCTGTGTCGGCACTCGGCAGTCCATCCATAATTGTATACCACCTACCCGTGGTTTTTTTTTTTCTTTCTTCTTTATACATACTACATCTCATTATGAACCAGTCTATATTAGCAGCAGACACAGTACGGTAGTCCACGGCTGTAGCTACCTCTGTGTCGGCACTCGGCAGTCCGTCCATAATTGTATACCACCTACCCGTGGTTTTTTTTTCTTTCTTCTTTATACATACTACATCTCATTATCAACCAGTCTATATTAGCAGCAGACACAGTACGGTAGTCCACGGCTGTAGCTACCTCTGTGTCGGCACTCGGCAGTCCATCCATAATTGTATACCACCTACCCGTGGTTTTTTTTTCTTTCTTCTTTATATATACATACTACATCTCTTTATCAACCAGTCTATATTAGCAGCAGACACATTACAGTAGTCCACGGCTGTAGCTACCTCTGTGTCGGCACTCGGCAGTCCATCCATAATTGTATACCACCTACCCGTGGTTTTTTTTTCTTTCTTCTTTATACATACATACTACATCTCATTATCATCCAGTCTATATTAGCAGCAGACACAGTACAGTACAATAGTCCACGGCTGTAGCTACCTCTGTGTCGGCACTCGGCAGTCCATCCATAATTGTATACTAGTATCCATCCATCTCCATTGTTTACCTGAGGTGCCTTTTAGTTGTGCCTATTAAAATATGGAGAACAAAAATGTTGAGGTTCCAAAATTAGGGAAAGATCAAGATCCACTTCCACCTCGTGCTGAAGCTGCTGCCACTAGTCATGGCCGAGACGATGAAATGCCAGCAACGTCGTCTGCCAAGGCCGATGCCCAATGTCATAGTACAGAGCATGTCAAATCCAAAACACCAAATATCAGTAAAAAAAGGACTCCAAAACCTAAAATAAAATTGTCGGAGGAGAAGCGTAAACTTGCCAATATGCCATTTACCACACGGAGTGGCAAGGAACGGCTGAGGCCCTGGCCTATGTTCATGGCTAGTGGTTCAGCTTCACATGAGGATGGAAGCACTCAGCCTCTCGCTAGAAAACTGAAAAGACTCAAGCTGGCAAAAGCACCGCAAAGAACTGTGCGTTCTTCGAAATCCCAAATCCACAAGGAGAGTCCAATTGTGTCGGTTGCGATGCCTGACCTTCCCAACACTGGACGTGAAGAGCATGCGCCTTCCACCATTTGCACGCCCCCTGCAAGTGCTGGAAGGAGCACCCGCAGTCCAGTTCCTGATAGTCAGATTGAAGATGTCAGTGTTGAAGTACACCAGGATGAGGAGGATATGGGTGTTGCTGGTGCTGGGGAGGAAATTGACCAGGAGGATTCTGATGGTGAGGTGGTTTGTTTAAGTCAGGCACCCGGGGAGACACCTGTTGTCCGTGGGAGGAATATGGCCGTTGACATGCCTGGTGAAAATACCAAAAAAATCAGCTCTTCGGTGTGGAAGTATTTCACCAGAAATGCGGACAACATTTGTCAAGCCGTGTGTTCCCTTTGTCAAGCTGTAATAAGTAGGGGTAAGGACGTTAACCACCTCGGAACATCCTCCCTTATACGTCACCTGCAGCGCATTCATAATAAGTCAGTGACAAGTTCAAAAACTTTGGGCGACAGCGGAAGCAGTCCACTGACCAGTAAATCCCTTCCTCTTGTAACCAAGCTCACGCAAACCACCCCACCAACTCCCTCAGTGTCAATTTCCTCCTTCCCCAGGAATGCCAATAGTCCTGCAGGCCATGTCACTGGCAATTCTGACGAATCCTCTCCTGCCTGGGATTCCTCCGATGCATCCTTGCGTGTAACGCCTACTGCTGCTGGCGCTGCTGTTGTTGCTGCTGGGAGTCGATGGTCATCCCAGAGGGGAAGTCGTAAGCCCACTTGTACTACTTCCAGTAAGCAATTGACTGTCCAACAGTCCTTTGCGAGGAAGATGAAATATCACAGCAGTCATCCTGCTGCAAAGCGGATAACTGAGGCCTTGACAACTATGTTGGTGTTAGACGTGCGTCCGGAATCCGCCGTTAGTTCACAGGGAACTAGACAATTTATTGAGGCAGTGTGCCCCCGTTACCAAATACCATCTAGGTTCCACTTCTGTAGGCAGGCGATACCGAGAATGTACACGGACGTCAGAAAAAGACTCACCAGTGTCCTAAAAAATGCAGTTGTACCCAATGTCCACTTAACCACGGACATGTGGACAAGTGGAGCAGGGCAGGGTCAGGACTATATGACTGTGACAGCCCACTGGGTAGATGTATGGACTCCCGCCGCAAGAACAGCAGCGGCGGCACCAGTAGCAGCATCTCGCAAACGCCAACTCTTTCCTAGGCAGGCTACGCTTTGTATCACCGCTTTCCAGAATACGCACACAGCTAAAAACCTCTTACGGCAACTGAGGAAGATCATCGCAGAATGGCTTACCCCAATTGGACTCTCCTGTGGATTTGTGGCATCGGACAACGCCAGCAATATTGTGTGTGCATTAAATATGGGCAAATTCCAGCACGTCCCATGTTTTGCACATACCTTGAATTTGGTGGTGCAGAATTTTTTAAAAAACGACAGGGGCGTGCAAGAGATGCTGTCGGTGGCCAGAAGAATTGCGGGACACTTTCGGCGTACAGGCACCACGTACAGAAGACTGGAGCACCACCAAAAACTACTGAACCTGCCCTGCCATCATCTGAAGCAAGAAGTGGTAACGAGGTGGAATTCAACCCTCTATATGCTTCAGAGGTTGGAGGAGCAGCAAAAGGCCATTCAAGCCTATACAATTGAGCACGATATAGGAGGTGGAATGCACTTGTCTCAAGTGCAGTGGAGAATGATTTCAACGTTGTGCAAGGTTCTGATGCCCTTTGAACTTGCCACACGTGAAGTCAGTTCAGACACTGCCAGCCTGAGTCAGGTCATTCCCCTCATCAGGCTTTTGCAGAAGAAGCTGGAGACATTGAAGGAGGAGCTAACACGGAGCGATTCCGCTAGGCATGTGGGACTTGTGGATGGAGCCCTTAATTCGCTTAACAAGGATTCACGGGTGGTCAATCTGTTGAAATCAGAGCACTACATTTTGGCCACCGTGCTCGATCCTAGATTTAAAACCTACCTTGGATCTCTCTTTCCGGCAGACACAAGTCTGCTGGGGTTGAAAGACCTGCTGGTGAGAAAATTGTCAAGTCAAGCAGAACGCGACCTGTCAACATCTCCTCCTTCACATTCTCCCGCAACTGGGGGTGCGAGGAAAAGGCTCAGAATTCCGAGCCCACCCGCTGGCGGTGATGCAGGGCAGTCTGGAGCGACTGCTGATGCTGACATCTGGTCCGGACTGAAGGACCTGACAACGATTACGGACATGTCGTCTACTGTCACTGCATATGATTCTCTCAACATTGAAAGAATGGTGGAGGATTATATGAGTGACCGCATCCAAGTAGGCACGTCACACAGTCCGTACTTATACTGGCAGGAAAAAGAGGCAATTTGGAGGCCCTTGCACAAACTGGCTTTATTCTACCTAAGTTGCCCTCCCACAAGTGTGTACTCCGAAAGAGTGTTTAGTGCCGCCGCTCACCTTGTCAGCAATCGGCGTACGAGGTTACATCCAGAAAATGTGGAGAAGATGATGTTCATTAAAATGAATTATAATCAATTCCTCCGCGGAGACATTGACCAGCAGCAATTGCCTCCACAAAGTACACAGGGAGCTGAGATGGTGGATTCCAGTGGGGACGAATTGATAATCTGTGAGGAGGGGGATGTACACGGTGATATATCGGAGGATGATGATGAGGTGGACATCTTGCCTCTGTAGAGCCAGTTTGTGCAAGGAGAGATTAATTGCTTCTTTTTTGGGGGGGGTCCAAACCAACCCGTCATATCAGTCACAGTCGTGTGGCAGACCCTGTCACTGAAATGATGGGTTGGTTAAAGTGTGCATGTCCTGTTTATACAACATAAGGGTGGGTGGGAGGGCCCAAGGACAATTCCATCTTGCACCTCTTTTTTCTTTTATTTTTCTTTGCGTCATGTGCTGTTTGGGGAGGGTTTTTTGGAAGGGCCATCCTGCGTGACACTGCAGTGCCACTCCTAGATGGGCCCGGTGTTTGTGTCGGCCACTAGGGTCGCTTATCTTACTCACACAGTCAGCTACCTCATTGCGCCTCTTTTTTTCTTTGCGTCATGTGCTGTTTGGGGAGGGTTTTTTGGAAGGGCCATCCTGCGTGACACTGCAGTGCCACTCCTAGATGGGCCCGGTGTTTGTGTCGGCCACTAGGGTCACTTATCTTACTCACACAGTCAGCTACCTCATTGCGCCTCTTTTTTTCTTTGCGTCATGTGCTGTTTGGGGAGGGTTTTTTGGAAGGGCCATCCTGCGTGACACTGCAGTGCCACTCCTAGATGGGCCCGGTGTTTGTGTCGGCCACTAGGGTCGCTTATCTTACTCACACAGTCAGCTACCTCATTGCGCCTCTTTTTTTCTTTGCGTCATGTGCTGTTTGGGGAGGGTTTTTTGGAAGGGCCATCCTGCGTGACACTGCAGTGCCACTCCTAGATGGGCCCGGTGTTTGTGTCGGCCACTAGGGTCGCTTATCTTACTCACACAGCTACCTCATTGCGCCTCTTTTTTTCTTTGCGTCATGTGCTGTTTGGGGAGGGTTTTTTGGAAGGTACATCCTGCGTGACACTGCAGTGCCACTCCTAGATGGGCCCGGTGTTTGTGTCGGCCACTAGGGTCGCTTATCTTACTCACACAGCGACCTCGGTGCAAATTTTAGGACTAAAAATAATATTGTGAGGTGTGAGGTATTCAGAATAGACTGAAAATGAGTGTAAATTGTGGTTTTTGAGGTTAATAATACTTTGGGATCAAAATGACCCCCAAATTCTATGATTTAAGCTGTTTTTTAGGGTTTTTTTAAAAAAACACCCGAATCCAAAACACACCCGAATCCGACAAAAAAAATTCGGTGAGGTTTTGCCAAAACGCGGTTGAACCCAAAACACGGCCGTGGAACCGAACCCAAAACCAAAACACAAAACCCGAAAAATTTCCGGCGCTCATCTCTAATATTCACCCATATCATGATAAGGCTCCTGTCTCTTCTACCTGGTAGCTGCTCTCTGGTCCATTTCACTGATTAAGGACCCAGCTCCACTCACAGCAAACATGATAGATAAAGCTGCTACACTGGGCATGCGCAGCAGCTCTGCTCTGTCTCTTAAACTGCATGATGTGACAGCAGCTCTAGTATTTGTATTATATATCATTGCTATTGTCATAATGTAAGCCACTTGGCAAGAGGAGAGGGGTTTCCGTGCAACTAGAAACCCCCCCTGCGTTTGCCTATGGGGCAGAGCCTTTCCTGTCATACTAACGTATAAGACAAAGGTTTGACTATACAAAGTACATGAAAAATACAAATAAGATATAAGAAATATCTTTTTGTATTATTCTAAGAATTTTTATAGTCAAAACTCTGAAGTAAAAAGTCTGTGACATGTAAGACAGTGCCTCCCCTGCCTACCTTATCCGCACATCTCTGATCAAAACTCACCAAATTTCCAGCAGTATATATTGCTGCACCCGTGTATAATACCCTTGGGCTCATATATTGTGTGTAAACCTTGCTCTGGTACTCAGGGGTGTTTCTACAGAGGAGGGGGCCCGTGTGCACCTCTGGGTGGGCCCCGTCCTCTGAACGGCGCTGTAAACTCTGGCATTGTGCCGGAGTCTACTGCGCATGCGCAGGTTTCCGGAAACATGGCGCCCGCCATGATCCAGAGACCAATTTGACTACTGCCCATGCGCGGCAGTCATTTTGGTGGCGATTTCTGCCGTGAATTCTGCGCCCGCCACTGGACTCCGGTAAGGTAAGTATTTAAATGGGTGCAATGTGTGCGGTGTGGGCCCCCCTGGACTCGGGGCCCATGTGTACCGCACACATTGCACCCATTATAGAAACACCAATGCTGGTACTAGCTAGTGCCCCCTGAGCCATTTATCTCACCACACGTCCACATACGGGTGTCAGATTATACACACGAATGTGATACTAGCCCCCCTTCCCGCACACACGAACAGGATACTACCCCCCCTCCCTCCCCAGACACACGAATAGGATACTATCACCCCCTCCCTCCCCAGACACACAAATAGAATACTACCACCTCCCTCCCTCCCCAGACACACGAATAGGATACTACCACCCCCCTCCCTCCCCAGACACACGAATAGAATACCACCACCTCCTCCCCAGACACACGAATAGGATACTACCCCCCTCCCTCCCCAGACACACTAATAGAATACCACCTCCCTCCCCAGACACACGAATAGGATACTACCACCCCCCTCCCTCCCCAGACACACGAATAGAATACCACCCCCCCCTCCCCAGACACACGAATAGGATACTACCCCCCTCCCTCCCCAGACACACGAATAGGATACTACCCCCCTCCCTCCTCAGACACACGAATAGGATACTACCCCCCCTCCCCAGACACACGAATAGGATACTACCCCCCTCCCTCCCCAGACACACAAATAGGATACTACCCCCCTCCCCAGACACATGAATAGGATACTACCCCCCTCCCTCCCCAGACACACGAATAGGATACTACCCCCCTCCCTTCCCAGACACACGAATAGGATACTACCCCCCTCCCTTCCCAGACACACAAATAGGATACTACCCCCCTCCCTCCCCAGACACATGAATAGGATACTACACCCCCAGACACATGAATAGGATACTACACCCCCAGACACATGAATAATATACTACCCCCCAGACACATGAATAGGATACTACACCCCCCCCAGACGCATGAATAGGATACTACACCCCCCCCTCCCCAGATGCACGAATAGGTTACTACCCCCCTCCCTCCCCAGACACACGAATAGGATACTACCCCCCTCCCTTCCCAGACACACGAATAGGATACTACCCCCCCAGACACATGAATAGGATACTACACCCCCAGACACATGAATAAGATACTACCCCCCCCCAGACACATGAATAGGATACAACACCCCCAGACACATGAATAGGATACTACACCCCCAGACTCATGAATAAGATACTACCCCCCCCCCCAGACGCATGAATAGGATACTACACCCCCCCCCCTCCCCAGATGCACGAATAGGTTACTACCCCCCTCCCTCCCCAGACACACGAATAGGTTACTACCCCCCTCCCTCCCTAGACACACGAATAGGTTACTACCCCCCTCCCTCCCTCCCCAGACACACGAATAGGATACTACCCCCCTCCCTTCCCAGACACACGAATAGGATACTACCCCCCCAGACACACGAATAGGATACTACCCCCCCAGACACACGAATAGGATACTACCCCCCCAGACACATGAATAGGATACTACACCCCCAGACACATGAATAAGATATTACCCCCCCCACCCAGACACATGAATAGGATACTATACACCCCCCTCCCCAGATGCATGAATAGAATACCACCCCCCCCCCTCCCCAGACACATGAATAGGATACTACACCCCCCTCCCCAGATGCATGAATAGGATACTACACCCTCCCCAGACGCACAAATAGGATACTACACCCCCATCCCCAGACACATGAATAGGATACTACCCCCCCAGACACACGAATAGGATACTAACTATTCCCCCAGACACATGAATAGGGTACCCCCCCCCCCCCCCCCTCTGTTTATCTGCAGCAGAAGTTACCTGTCTCAGCTCTTCTGTGGCTTGTTGCTAGGGCTACAGGCTGCTACAGGCTGGCTGCTCCTCTTCTCATGATAACAACTTGCCTTGCTCCTCCAGACAGTGCACACTGTACAGTCACATGTACATCATGTGACTTCCTGTGTCCCCACTCTGAATCCAGCACTGACGGCAGGGGAGAGAGGGGGGCGGTGCTGAAGACTGCCGAGTCTTCAGTGAGGCAGGGGATAGAAGAGAGGAGTTTGGGGAGGCGACGCTACTGCCTGTGTTTCAGCAGACATGGGCAGAGAGGAGGAGCAAGGAGAAGAGAGGGTGGGAGCCTGACTCACGGTAGGAGATCACGCTGTTAAGGTGGGTACACACTATTAGATATATCTGCAGATCAATTGATCTGCAGATATATCTATGTACGGATCGGGCAGTGTGCTGTGCATACACACAGCCCGATCCATCGGGGGACTGACGTCATGAACTGGGCGGGCGCTCGCGCCCGCCCAGTTCACCTGTCAATCACCGCCGGCCGCCGCAGCATGTGTACGGGCGGTCGGCCGACCGCCCCGTACACACACAGCGACGGGCCAATATATTGTTAGATATATTGGCTGTCGGCTGTGCTGCGCGGCCGACACGATACGTCTGTGAACGACGGAGTTCACAGACGTATCGCCCGTACACACTGGCCGACGGTCCCGCGATGTATCGGCCGTTCAAGAGAACGGCCGATACATCGACCAGTGTGTATGTGTACGGGCCTTTAGAGTGACTGAGTGACAGAAGAGCTGTTCACACTTGCGGCGCCGCTGCCTGTCACAGTGTGACAGGTGGTGCGGTAGCCAGCAGAAACACGGCCCCTCAGCAAGGTAGCAGAGTGGGGAGAGCGCCTCTCCAGAGTGGCGCCTCAATGCTTTGCAGACCTTGCTGAGCGGGTAGCGCCGGCTCTGGTTGGAGGTGTAGTGTACAGCCATGAGCGCTGCAGCGCTAGCGCTTACATAGCAGCAGCTCTAGCACTAATATGGTAATGCAGCAGGAGGCGTCGCGCCAAGTAGGCCACCGGAGGAGCTACCAAGAGGCCAGGAAATCTCCGTCCTCTGACGGAGATCCCTGGCCTTGATCCTCCCTGGCAATAGTGGCGACACGCCCTTCCCCTAAATGGCATCAGGCGGTCAATAACTGACAGTCTGATGCCGAATTACGTTCATTGATGCAGGACCCGTTCGCACATGCACAGAACTGGTCATGCACACATGCAAATTGCTGCTAATCGGTACTTTGTGACGGATGCAGCACCTCCAGCCACAGCAGAATGAGCAGTGGCGCACCCAGGGGGGATTTCCGAGCACCCTGAAACCCCCCTCCACCAAATGAGTATTATTAATGGCTGTCTAGCGTCCTCTGCAGCCTGCTGTCTTCCTGGTGGCACTTGTAAGTGCTTAATAAAAGTTTACTTTATTTTAATTATATTACATATATATCCATGTGCATACATATATACACAGGTATATACATACATACATATAAACACACACATATATGATATATATACATGTGTGTATATATACGTGTACTGTATGTATATATGTATGCATGTTTAATATGCTATGTATATGTGTGTGTATATATATATATATATATATAGGTGTGTATATATATATATATATATATATGTGTATATACAGTATATATATGTGTAGAGCTTTTACAACTGCGTATGATAATTCCCCACGACACATAAGCCTCTCTGCGTCCAATGTCGTTAATCAATCATCCATGCATGTTCAGTACAAATAACAATCACGCAGCTGCACAAACCGCGGCATTGCGTCCACCTCTGAATCAGACCCTATGTGATTACAAACGTAGAATTATTCATTAACAAATTCATTCATTTATTTTGTTTATTAAAGAGATTTGAACCATCAGGTAATCGATTTATTGGATGATACGTGCTCTCTTACTATAATCTTGTCCACGATTTAGTCGAATGCTAGTAAAAGCACTTCCCTCATGTGGGTGTGGTATGTGTGACAGGCGGTCAGGAGACCACCGGTCATCATACCAATGCGGGCTCGGTGGCGACAAGTTCTATTCCTACTCTATGGGTGTGTGGACATCCACGAGTGGGAATAGTCCCTGTTGGTCGGAACTGTGAGGGGACGGGATGTAGGAGGAGCTTATGTGACCACCGTTCACAAAACTACATCCCCCCTCATGTACGGTACAAGCTTATGTCTGAATGTGCAATCCTCGGACCACTGAAACTTGCTCCAGTCCCATGCCAGGGGCAGGATTCTCTGCAAGCGAATGGCATCTAATATAAGCAATTCAGCATCTGAATTCATAACCATACCTGCGACACTCTCATAAGACCCTGGTAAGAGAGTACATCACAGTCACCGCCCAGGAATATTGAATACTCTGAGACTATGGGAGGAATTTAATTGAGGATGAGAAATGTAAAAAAAATTCACACATCTGCAGGGTTTTTGCTATTCAACTGCAGGACAGAAAATGAGATCACCGCGTCTTGCTTCTGATTTTTCCTAAAATCTTATATTTATGAAAAATCATTGGGACTTGCTCTGGTACCCCATGCCCGCCGTCCCGTTCCCCCTCCAATTACTCACTGAGGACCACTTAAGCAACGGGAAGTTTCCAATTAGCTTAGTCTTTTATTACTTACCTTCCGAAGCAGTGTCTTTTCCAGGGCCAGGGCCGGGTCTATGCAGCAGTAGTGAGTGTAAAGTGTGTGTAAGTGAGTGTACAGTATGTGAGTGTCTGCTTGTCTGTGCTCATGAGTGTATGTGTGACCCAAGGATGTGTGGTGAGGTAAATGGCTCAGGAGGCACTGGCTGGTACCAGAGCCAGATTTCCATGCAATATATGAGCCCAAGGGTGCATGTGGGCATTATACACAGGTGCAGCATTGTATACTGCTGGAGATTTGGTGAGAAATATATTATTTGTATGCTTTATACAGACAAAACTCTGGCTTATACGTTAGTACGACAGGAAAGGCTCTGCCTCACCTCACCGCACATCATTGGTGTGACTCCCAGGGGTACATTTACTAACATTCGTAATTCCCGAAAATAGGTCAAAGTTCAATCACGAATGACATCGACAGTGTAAAACTGCAACTTTTTGAATTTATTACGATGGATTTACTAAGCTGTCGTATTCGTGTTTTTCTTTTCTTCCGATGTCGATGTCATTCGTTTTTTTTTACCTAATTTTACGGCAGTGATTAGCAAAACACTGCCTTTTTTTTTTACAATCAATCTCGGACGGATCTGTGTGATCCGTGCTGGGGTTCTTTTTTTTTTTTTTTTTTTTATTAAACAATGTAAAATCCCCCAAAAAAATGCGTGGGGTCCCCCCTCCTAAGCATAACCAGCCTCGGGCTCTTTGAGCCGATCCTGGTTGCAGAAATATGTGGAAAAAAATGACAGGGGTTCCCCCATATTTAAGCAACCAGCATCGGGCTCTGCGCCTGGTCCTGGTCCCAAAAATACGGGGGACAAAAAGAGTAGGGGTCCCCCGTATTTTTAAAACCAGCACCGGGCTCCACTAGCTGGACAGATAATGCCACAGCCGGGGGTCACTTTTATACAGCGCCCTGCGGCCGTGGCATCAAAAATCCAACTAGTCACCCCTGGCCGGGGTACCCTGGGGGAGTGGGAACCCCTTCAATCAAGGGGTCCCCCCCCCCCAGCCACCCAAGGGCCAGGGGTGAAGCCCGAGGCTGTCCCCCCCCATCCAATGGGCTGCGGATGGGAGGGCTGATAGCCTTTGTTGTAAAATAAAAGATATTGTTTTTAGTAGCAGTACTACAAGTCCCAGCAAGCCTCCCCCGCATGCTGGTACTTGGAGAACCACAAGTACCAGCATGCGGCGGAAAAACGGGCCCGCTGGTACCTGTAGTACTACCACTAAAAAAATACCCAAAAAAACACAAGACACACACACCGTGAAAGTATAATTTTATTACATACATACACACATACATACATACTTACCTTATGTTCCCACGCAGGTCGGTCCTCTTCTCCAGTAGAATCCAAGGGGTACCTGTTGAATAAATTCTACTCACGAGATCCAGGGGTCCAGGCTCCTCGGCAAATCCAGGGATAATCCACGTACTTGAATAAAACAAAAAAACGGTTGCCCGACCACGAACTGAAAGGTGACCCATGTTTGCACATGGGTCACCTTCCCACGAATGCCAGAAACCCACTTTGCCTTCTGGCTAAGTGGGTTTCTTCAGCCAATCAGGGAGTGCCACGTTGTAGCACCCTCCTGATCAGCTGTGTGGTCCTGTCCTCACTGACAGGCAGCACGCGGCAGTGTTACAATGTAGCGCCTATGCGCTACATTGTAACCAATGATGGGAACTTTCTGCTCAGCGGTGACGTCACTTTAGGTCAACCGCAGGGCAGAAAGTTCCCATCATTGGTTACAATGTAGCGCATAGGCGCTACATTGTAACACTGCCGTGTGCTGCCTGTCAGTGAGGACAGGAGCACACAGCTGATCAGGAGAGTGCTACAACGTGGCACTCCCTGATTGGCTGAAGAAACCCACTTAGCCAGAAGGCAAAGTGGGTTTCTGGCATTCGTGGGAAGGTGACCCATGTGCAAACATGGGTCACCTTTCAGTTCGTGGTCGGGCAACCGTTTTTTTGTTTTATTCAAGTACGTGGATTATCCCTGGATTTGCCGAGGAGCCTGGACCCCTGGATCTCGTGAGTATAATTTCTTCAACAGGTACCCCTTGGATTCTACTGGAGAAGAGGACCGACCTGCGTGGGAACATAAGGTAAGTATGTATGTATGTATGTGTGTATGTATGTAATAAAATCATACTTTCACGGTGTGTGTGTCTTGTGTTTTTTTGGGTATTTTTTTAGTGGTAGTACTACAGGTACCAGCGGGCCCGTTTTTCCGCCGCATGCTGGTACTTGTGGTTCTCCAAGTACCAGCATGCGGGGGAGGCTTGCTGGGACTTGTAGTACTGCTACTAAAAACAATATCTTTTATTTTACAACAAAGGCTATCAGCCCTCCCATCCGCAGCCCATTGGATGGGGGGGGACAGCCTCGGGCTTCACCCCTGGCCCTTGGGTGGCTGGAGGGGGGGGACCCCTTGATTGAAGGGGTCCCCACTCCCCCAGGGTACCCCGGCCAGGGGTGACTAGTTGGATTTTTGATGCCACGGCCGCAGGGCGCTGTATAAAAGTGACCCCCGGCTGTGGCATTATCTGTCCAGCTAGTGGAGCCCGGTGCTGGTTTTAAAAATACGGGGGACCCCTACTCTTTTTGTCCCCCGTATTTTTGGGACCAGGACCAGGCGCAGAGCCCGATGCTGGTTGCTTAAATATGGGGGAACCCCTGTCATTTTTTTCCACATATTTCTGCAACCAGGATCGGCTCAAAGAGCCCGAGGCTGGTTATGCTTAGGAGGGGGGACCCTACGCAATTTTTTTTAAAAAAATAAGCACTTTCCCACCCCTTCCCACTGATATACATGCACGGATCTCATGGATCCGTGCATGCCTATCCAAACACGAATAAAAAAAAAAGTTCTGTTTTTTTTTAGCACTTTTTTACGAGTTGTAATTTTTCACGGCAGTGTTTGTTCTTTTTTTGCTTTGCACTTCTTAGTAAATGACCGAGATTCATACTTAAACAGCCGCGTTTTGACCGATGGTGTATTCATTCGTAATTTTTTACCTGAACTTGCAAAAAATTACGAATGCCCTCATCACTGCCGTGATTAGTGCTTAGTAAATGACCGAGATTAACCGAGATGACACTTTGATGAAAAAACGGCATCTCGGTCAAAATCGGGAGCTTAGTAAATATACCCCCCAGTGTCTGTGTGATCCCCCTCCGTGTGAGTGTACTTCCTTCCTGGAGGCAGGAGCTGGGAGAACTACATCTCCCAGCAGCCCCCTTCTCAGTGGGAAGATGGAAGTTAGACCACCAGGAGCAGCAGAGACCACCGGAAAACACCGGACAGGTGAGAATAATTTTGGGGATATTTTCACGCTCCACAGAGTTTTCAAAGTTGAAATCCCCTCCACCAGTTTTTAAAATTGGATACCGCAAGTATCGGGAGCGCATATACTCACAGCGACCCAAAATTGGGCGCGATGGGTGCAATTTTTTCTGTGGAGGAAACCTTGCATCCTGTTGAATTCCCCCCTGTGCATCTCAGTCGCCTCTGCGACTTTGTGAGTACACACCATGAGATGTATACGCTGTGTTTTAAGTTACTTCAAACCATTTGCGCGAATATCATCATTGCATCCGACTCAGGGGCAGATTAATTAACCTGGAGAAGGCATAAGGAAGTGATAAAGCAGTGATATGTGCAAGGTGATGAAGGCACCAGCCAATCAGATCCTCACTGTTAATTTACATATTGGAGCTGATTGGCTGGTGCCTTTATCACCTTGCACATATCACTGGTTTATCACTTTCTTATGCCTTCTCCAGGTTAATACATCGGCCCCAAGTGTGTGTCATATTTAAGGGAAGAAAAATAAACAACTCTCTTTTCTGATTTCTTCCTGTAAAAAATAAACAGTAATACACTAAGTATCTTATTTAAAAATAAAAAATAAAACATTCTGAAATGCATGGAATAGACAAATAAAAATCAAAGAGTTTCTTGTTAACCCTGCGTGATAAATGGGTTACAAGATTCATTTCTAGCTGCAATCATAAATAAAAAATGTGTTGGTCAGTCCCGCTGTGTGAATATGAATCATTTCTAGGTAACAGAGATCGCGTTCCCAGCAGCACGGGCACTATTTATATCTGAGAGTAAATTATTATCATTTTAATCCTGCTGGGGCCCTAATAGGATTAATTAAAAATACAGATGCTTTTCTGTTTTCTATTTTCTCTGTTTTCTATTCACTGTATAAATAGCACAATCACCGCTGTGGGTTTTTAAGACCTAGCAAACAACTAGATTAATGTAGAATGAAGCAGTAGTGGGTCTGATTTGATCATAGAATAAGACCTACTCGATATTCTTAAATAATAAAGTTTTCTGTGATTACATATTAATTAAAAAAGGGAATCAAGTAATCTTGTATTTAAATAGTAAATAAATAACTAATGCAAATAAAATATACTTAAAATAAAAATGTTACTTATGACAAAAATACTGTTACATCATTAAGGGGCCGATTTATCACCGTCTGCATCTGAGGATGTGGGTGTGATATGATCGCCCCAATCCACAATGCGATAATTGATTACATTGCATGGATGTATCAATTATCGCATGCAGGGACAGAGCTTGCGAGAAAGTTCTGTCCCTGTGATGCTACTACCAGGGGTGTTTTAAGAGAGGAGGAGACCCGCGTGCAGCCTTCGTCGCGGGCCCACTCCTCTACGGCAGCAGTAGACGCTGGCATAATGCCAGAGTCTACTGCACATGCGCAGGTCTCCGGAAATATGGTGCCCGCGTCTTGTTCCCAGGGACACCTACAGTGCGCATGCGCAAATCACTCAGAAATGGCTATGGCAGCCATTTTCCGAGATATCTGTGCTCGCACAGCATGGCCTCCGTCGCGGGACTCTGGAGGGGTAAGTATATTCTATGGGTGCAGTGTGTGCGGTGTGGGCCCCCCTGGACCCAGGGGCCGTGTGCACCGCACACACAGCACCCATTATAGAAACGCCTATGGCTTCTATGCAGACATCTCAGGGTATTTTTCATGAAAAGTATGCTGAGAGATGACTGCATATGCGTCGACATTGCCGCCGCTACCACTGCTGGGAACCCTCCCCCCTCCCTCTTCCCATTTGCTTTGCAAAGAACGACTCTTCACTCTGGTAGCTTTATCATTCCGCATCTTTACTCTTCACAAATGTTGTACAACACATTTGTTTTGCAAAACATGGCTTCCATACTAGCTAATACACACCAGACCCCCTCTGTCATCCAGCTGCTCGCCAGCATCAGTACTCCCGCCCACTGGTTTCCACAAAGCTTTACAACTTCACACACAAATTAGTCCCATCCAGATAGGGCTGATGTATGAATTACCTTCTCTGTAGAATTGTTAACCGTGTCAGCGATCCTGACACGCAGAACACCAACAGTGGGATCCTGACAGACAGAATCCTGCTGGTAAGTACCGGGGGTTAGGGTTAGGCACTAGGGGGAGGGTTAGGCATTAGGGTTAATATATATATATATATATATATATATATAAATAAAACATATATATATACTGTATGTATATATATTACAGTATATATACTGATTAGCCTGTAAGTATCCTGTTAAAGATATTCCTAAACTATCCTTCACCCACAAAGTAGGAAATCAGCACAGTACTTGGGACATGAAATGTTATAAAATCCCCAGTTACTGTACGTCAGGAAAGGGTTTTTACTAGCATTCACAAACAGGGACGGATGCAATTATGGCATGAAAGCACGTACCAATAAATCAATTGACTGATGGTTTCAAATCTCTTTAACCTTTAGAAACAAATACATCAATAAATAATAACATTTGTAAACGCCATTATTGTAGGTTGGGGATTGTTAAAAATGAACGAATTCATTAATTAATGCACATTTGCCTGATTCAGATGTGCCGATGTTTGCACACTTGCCTGATTTTTTTTGTACTGAGTACGCATATGAGTCGCACTGCGTACACGTGGCAATTGATTGGCGATGGTGGGTGCAGTGAAGATTTATTGGCCAAGTGAATGCCAGGCAGTGAGTATTTTTGGAAAGTAATGGAGCTAAAATGCAGATGTGTCACACCCACTTGAGGATGTCACCATACGCAGCTGTAAAGGCACCTATGGCTTTCTTGCAACTGATGTTATGAGTAACCATAGGTTGCCACCGATGGTGTGTCTTTGTATGTAAGTGGCAGATCAGAACCACTGCCGGTGGGTGTCTGTGCATATACCATTGGCAGCGGCATTAGCATATTTTTGTAGATTTGCCATGTATTGGATAGCAGTATCAACAACATTTATGTCAGTATCTGTATCAGGCACATAGGTAAAACCAGTACTTACCAAACATGACAAAATGATAGCATGTACTATTAATATAAATACACTACAAAGACTCATTCTAGGGCAACAGGTAGTGCAAGTGTTTTGTTTGTTTTTCCTCAAAAAGAGGTTTAGGGGTATATTCAATAGAAGTCGGATCCATTCCGACATTCATTTGTCGGAATGGATCCGACCTGGCCTATTCAATGGACATCTCAATTCGACTTTTACAAAAGTCGAATTGAGATGTTTTGGGGGGGGGGGGGGGAGACGGGGGAGAGCTGTGGGCAGACGGGGGAGAGCAGCGCTACAGCAGCAGCAGCCACTGCTGTAGTACTGCTCTCCCCCATTTGCCCGTGGCTCTCCCCCGTCCCTCCTGTCTTATAGCCGCCAGTCCGTCTCCCATCACAGCCACCGCTCTGTCCCCCATCACAGCCACCGCTCTGTTTCCTGTCACAGTCGCCGCTCTGTCCCGCTCCCCGTCTCCCCCTCTCTCACAGCCCCCGCTCACGGCAGCGTTCATACGGCTCCAGCAAGCGAGGTCTCGCTTGCTGGAGCCGGGTGGATGCTGCTGTGAGCGGCAACTTTCCTCCAGCGTTGCTCACCCCGTCCCCGCCTCGGCTCTCCCCCTCTCCTGCTCTAATCCCTCATCTCAGTCCGACATTTTTTAATGTCGGACTGAGATGGTCGAAAAGGGGGCCAAAACCTGTTGGTTTTGGCCCTGTTTTCGACACAAGCATGTAGATCGTCAGCTATTCCGCCAATCCACGTGCTTTTTGACAAGTCAAATTCATTATTAAATAAAAAAGTTCACCATTACAGTTTAGCTAGCATAAGAATTCTATAAGAATAATAGAAAACATATCTGTTTTATGACAAATAAATAAGCTAGTATCACTCATACCAAATCATTTCAGTATATTATTTTTGGCTACATAGTTCTAATATAACATCTGCCATTGCTTTGTGGTTGGAGGTAGACATTTTTTGGGAAAACACCTGGATTGCTGGAAAATTGTACTCCAATTTTTTTTTTTCTTCTACAATATTATTGATTATTCTCAAATTAAACTTTAGCCAACATCCTTCTTGAGTTTGAGTCAGTTTTTCTCATAAATGGAAATGATCATTAAGAATAATATCTTGTAGGTTTAATGGTTCTAAGAATACAGTATTATATACCACATTGCAGTTGTACCTCTTGCACATCTCTATTCCCTGAAAACTTGTGGCTCATGGGTTGATCCTGCTGCTTAACACAAGAGAAACGGAATACATAGTAACATAGTAACACAGATAATGAGGTTGAAAAAAAGTTGTTCATTGAGTTCAACCTTTATTTTTGATCTTATACTATTCTCTATATAACCATAGATTTACCCATAATGACTCAAGTGAAGACCGCTTTATGTCTAGTTAACAACTACAATGCATAGTTTTTCTAAAATACATTCATTTTTTATGCTACTGTACATCCTTGGATATCTTTGTCAGTTAGAAATTTATCTAACCCGTTTTTGAATTTATTGACCAAGTCCGCCATTACGGTATCCGTTCACATGGTCGACCATGTTATGGTCGACAGTCATTAGGTCGACCACTATTGGTCGACATTGACATGGTCGACATGGACACATGGTCGACACATGAAAATGGTCGACACATGAAAGGTCGACATATGAAAAGGTCGACATGAGTTTTTTAACTTTTTTTTCTTTCGGGAAACTTTTCCATACTTTACGATCCACATGGACTACGATTGGAACGGTAAAGTGTGCCGAGCAAAGCGAAGGCACCATGCCCGAAGCATGGCGAGTGAAGCGAGCCATGCGAGGGGACGCGGTGCACTAATTGGGGTTCCCAGTCACTTTACGCAAAAAACGACACCAAAAAAAGTTAAAAAACTCATGTCGACCTTTTCATATGTCGACCTTTCATGTGTTGACCATTTTCATGTGTCGACCATGTTTCCATGTCGACCATGTCAATGTCGACCAATAGTGGTCGACCTAATGACTGTCGACCATAACATGGTCGACCATTCATACCGGAACCCGCCATTACTACCTTCTGAGGCAAAGAATTCCAGGTCCTTACTGCCCTTACTGTGAAAATCCCCCTCCGTCGCTGGGTATTAAATTTCCTCTCCTCTAACCTCAGAGGGTGCCCGCGTGTCCTGTGTAGAGATCTCTCAATAAACAGATCTCCTGTTAGCTCCATGTACAGTATTGTCCCTTTATATATTTATAAATATTTATAATGTCTCCTCTTAGATGACTTTTTTCAAGTGTAAACATATGTAACTTGGTAAGCCTTTCCTCACAATCCAGTGCCTCTATAACCCCTTTATCAATTTTGTAGTTCACCTCTGAACCCTTTCAAGCTCTAAGATCCACTGGCGTATCTATAATGGGTGCAGAGGGGACCCACACCGCACCCATTTCTTCTATACTTACCTTTCCGGCGTCCATCGGTGACTGTGTGTGGGCCCCCTCCTCTCTTGTAGCCATCACCGCCACTGCTAGCGCACTGAGCGCTAGAGACTCTGGCACATTGCCAGAGGCTACAGTACATGCGCCGGACTCCGGAAAGATGGTGCGGTGGCCATTTTTCGGAGTCCTGCGCATGTGCTGTAGACTCTGCCACTGTGCCAGGGTCTCAGGCGGACAGGGTCTCAGGCGTTACAGGAGAGGGGGGGGGGGGGGGCCCCAAACACGGAATCTGCACATGGGTCCCCTCCTCTCTAGAAACGCCGCTGCTAAGATCTCTTTTTTATAGTGGGGTGCCCAGAATTGCACACAATATTCAAGATGTGGCCGTACCAATGATTATATAATGGTAGGATTACACTTTCATCCCCTGTCTCAATTCCCCGTTTTATGCTTGCAACTACCTTATTTGCCTTTGCTGCTGCAGTTTGACATTGGGTACTGTTGTTAAGTCAATTATTAATAAGCACCCCAAATATTTTTCTATTACAGTCTCACCTAAATTCTCCCCATTTAATTTGTAGGTTGCATGATTATTTTTAGTCCCAAAGTGCATCACTTTACATTTTTCTATATTAAACCTCATTCTCCATTTCACTGCCCAAACTTCCAGTTTAAATAAGTCTTTCTGTAGGGACCCTGAATACTTTCCTGAATTAATTACCCTACATAGCTTGGTATCATCTGCAAAAATTGACAGTGTGCCATCAAGACCTATTCCTAGGTCATTAATAAATATATTGAACAGTAATGGTCCGAGTACTGACCCTTGCTGTATTCCAGTGAATGCAGTGGCCCAGTTGGAGTACATCCCATTAACCACAACTCGCTGTTCCCTGTTATCCAGCCAATTACTTACCCAAGTACAAATAGTGTTTCCTAGGCCGAGCTCTCTTAGTTCGAAAATCAGCCTCATGTGAGGCATTGTATCGAAGGCTTTAGCAAAATCTAAATAGACCAAATCAACTACGTTTCCCCGGTCAAGATTTTTGCTCACTTTCTCATAGAAGCTAATTAAGTTAGTTTGACATGACCTGTCTCTCACAAAACCATGCTGATTCCTATTAATAACATTGGAGGTATCCAAGTATGCAATCCCTTAATATTCCTTTCAATATTTTCCCCACTATAGATATCAAACTCATTGGTCTATAGTTGCCAATGAGTTTTGATTCCCTTTTTAAATATTGGGATTACCTCTGCTATACGCCAGTCAAACATAAGGCCTTGCTAGTTCTGAGCTAAACTCTATAAGAACCCTTGGGTGAATTCCATCTGGACCAGAAGATTTATTCATCTTAATTTTGTTTATTCCTCACAGACTACTCTTTCACTCAAACAAGTACTCAGCGACTGTACATTATCGTTACTTAGGTTATTCACTACCTCCACCATCTAGTCCTCTCTAGTAAACACTGATGAAAAGAATATGTTACAAATTGTCCACATATACACATACTGTGTATGCAATTTAATGGCTGGCATCACAAACTTTCCACCAGGTAAGAGCCTGGCTTCACACTACATAGCACTCTACTCCAAAGTATTCCCCGACCTATAATTATAAGTACACCCATTCCAGAGGCTCAAGAAGTAGTACTAGTAGGACTGGTACCCTACACTACTCATCGTTCACTGGTGGAGTTATATTCCTCGAGGATGAGGACTCAGAGGTATAACTCCAGGAGACAATAGGAGCATTCACCCCTGGGAGCCAGGTGTCTGGGAGGGTGGCTGCCAGCAAAGGTGTCTATATGAGGGATATCCCCGTACATATTATTAGGGCCTGCAGTGTATGATACTAAGACTAGGGCTGCACACTGCTGACTTGAGCTGGTATGAGGTCGATATAGCATCTACAAGACATTAAAATCTTCTGCCTCTGGGAGATTAAGTTAAAGTTCTGCCTCTGCAGGTATTATGCTACTTATTTATCCTGTGATCTTAGACCACTTGTGCCCAATGATGGAATATATTGTGGGTTGGAGTTCTGAGCGTAGTCCAAAATTAAATATTATTGTTACCAGTTATTTATATAGCGCACACATATTCCGCAGCGTTTTACAGAGAGAAAATGTGCTCATTCACATCAGTCCCTGCCCCAGTGGGGGTTACAATCTTTATTCCATACCGCACATTCATGCTAGGGTTAATTGTGCTGGGAGCCCATTAACCTACCAGTATATTTGGATTGTGGGAGGAAACCGGAGTACCCAGAGGAAACCCATGCAAGTACGGGGAGAATATACAAACTCCACACAGGTAGAGCCATAGTGGGAATCAAACCCATGACCTCAGTGCTGTCAGGCAGTAATGCTAAGCATTACACCGTCTGTACTGTCCAAATATCAAGGCCACTTAACCAGAGAGTTGAGCTACTGCCAGGTCACCAGGAGAGGTACTTCATATTTGTCTTTATATCTGTTGTGGCCAAAAATGAGAAGAGGAGTACAGGATTGCCCAAAGGCAGGGGTCATTGTATGGAGAATAGTTGTGCAATATCCCTGACAATAACCCAGGGATTCACCCAATATCCAAGCATTTCCTAGTATATTCTTTACAATATATTTCTATACAGTTTCAGCTTTTTATTTTTGGCTGAATTGATTTGTCTAGGGCTACATCTATAAATGAATGCCAATTTCTCTATATTTCTTGTAAACTAACTGGGGAAATTAAATGCTAATGAGAAATTGATTTCTTATCTATTTTACAACATATAACCTTGTCACCCAATTCAAGAAAATTAATTTATATGCCTGCAATGCAGGGGAGCTTTGTTGTATATATTGTTGGCTTAAAATCAATTTTAGTTTATGTACAAATTTATACATACATTGTTAATTCTAGCACCCTGCAACTTTCAAAACACGTGCAGTTCCTCTTTCCTGCCTGGGGTGTTGCTCTCTGCTCTGGTGCTTCTCAGCACATTCTGGTCTGTATTTTAGTGCTGAGATACAGAGCAGAGTGTTCTGAAAAGCACCAGAGCAGAGAGCGACACCCCAGGCAGGAAAAAGGAACTGCACGTGTATTGAAAGGTGCAGGGTGCTAGAATGAACACTATATATATATATATATATATATCCAATATCAGTCGGTACTCACTATTTAATTTCAACAGGCTCCAGCGCACATTAATGGTTAAACATGCATCCAATGAATAAAGGCAGTCTGGAGACTTACTGTACATATGCGGAAAGTTTGCATTAGAACTGGCAAAGTCTAATGTTTTTGGGGACACAGCCCCTTCCTGAGGACCACAGGTCCTATTTATTCATTTTGCAATGGATGTATATATATATATATATATATATATACACATACCCACACACATATATATATATATATATATATATACACTGCTCAAAAAAATAAAGGGAACACTAAAATAACACATCCTAGATCTGAATAAATGAAATATTCTTATTAAATACTTGTTCTTTACATAGTTGAATGTGTGGACTACAAAATCACACAAAAATTATCAATGGAAATCAAATTTATTAACCCATGGAGGTCTGGATTTGGAGTCACCCTCAAAATGAAAGTGGAAAAACACACTACAGGCTGATCCAACTTTGATGTAATGTCCTTAAAACAAGTCAAAATGAGGCTCAGCAGTGTGCGTGGCCTCCACGTGCCTGTATGACCTCCCTACAACCCACACAAGTGGCTCAGGTAGTGCAGCTCATCCAGGATGGCACATCAATGCGAGCTGTCGCAAGAAGGTTTGCTGTGTCAGTCAGCGTAGTGTCCAGAGCAAGGAGGCGCTACCAGGAGACAGGCCAGTACATCAGGAGACGTGGAGGAGGCTGTAGGAGGGCAACAACCCAGCAGCAGGACCGCTACCTCCACCTTTGTGCATGGAGGAACAGGAGGAGCACTGCCAGTGCCCTGCAAAATGACCTCCAGCAAGCTACAAATGTGCATGTGTCTACTCAAACGATCAGAAACAGACTCCATGAGGGTGGTATGAGGGCCCGACGTCCATAGGTGGGGGTTGTGCTTACAGCCCAACACCGTGCAGGACGTTTGGCATTTGCCAGAGAACACCAAGATTGCCAAATTCGCCACTGGCGCCCTGTGCTCTTCACAGATGAAAGCAGGTTCTCACTGAGCACATGTGACAGACGTGACAGAGTCTGGAGACTCCAAGGAGAATGTTCTGGTGCCTGCAACATCCTCCAGCATGACCGGTTTGGCAGTGGGTCAGTAATGGTGTGGAGTGGCATTTCTTTGGGGGGCCGCACAGCCCTCCATGTGCTCGCCAGAGGTAGCCTGACTGCCATTAGGTACCGAGATGAGATCCTCAGACCCCTTGTGAGACCATATGCTGGTGCGGTTGGCCCTGGGTTCCTCCTAATGCAAGACAATGCTAGACCTCATGTGGCTGGAGTGTGTCAGCAGTTCCTGCAAGACAAAGGCATTGATGCTATGGACTGGCCCGCCCGTTCCCCAGACCTGAATCCAATTGAGCACATCTGGAACATCATGTCTCGCTCCATCCACTAACGCCACGTTGCACCACAGACTGTCCAGGAGTTGGCGGATGCTTTAGTCCAGGTCTGGGAGGAGATCCCTCAGGAGACCATCCGCCACCTCATCAGGAGCATGCCCAGGCATTGTAGGGTGGTCATACAGGCACGTGGAGGCCACACACACTACTGAGCCTCATTTTGACTTGTTTTAAGGACATTACATCAAAGTTGGATCAGCCTGTAGTGTGTTACTTTTTCCACTTTCATTTTGAGGGTGACTCCAAATCCAGACCTCCATGGGTTAATAAATTTGATTTCCATTGATCATTTTTGTGTGATTTTGTTGTCAGCACAATCAACTATGTAAAGAATAAAGTATTTAATAAGAATATTTCATTCATTCAGATCTAGGATGTGTTATTTTAGTGTTCCCTTTATTTTTTGAGCAGTGTATATATATATATATATATATATATATATATATACTGGTTGAGTATCCCATATCCAAATATTCTGAAATACGTAATATTCCGAAATACAGAATTTTTTGAGTGAGACTGAGATAGTGAAATCTTTGTTTTCTGATGGCTCACTGTACACAAACATTGTTTATACACAATGGGCCTAATTCTGAGTTGATCGCAGCAGCAATTTTGTTAGCAGTTGGGCAATACCATGTGCAGTGCAGGAGGGGCAGATATAACACGTGCAGAGAGAGATAGATTTGGGTGTGGTGTGTTCAAACTGAAATCTAAATTGCTGTGTAAAAATAAAGCAGCCAGTATTTACACTGCACAGAAACAAAATAACCCACCCAAATCTAACTCTCTCTGCAAATGTTATCTCAACCCCCCCTGCAGTGCACATGGTTTTGCCCAACTGTTAACAAAATTGCTGCTGCGATCAACTCAGAATTAGGCTCCATGTTATTAAAAATATTGTATTAAATTACTTTCAGGCTGTGTGTATAAGGTGTATATGAAACATAAATGAATTGTGTGACTGTACACAAACTTTGTTTAATGCATACAGTTATTAAAAATATTGGCTAAAATTACATTCAGGCTGTGTGTATAATGTGTATATAAAACATAAATGCATTCTGTGCTTAGACTTGCGTCCCATCGCCATGATATCTCATTATGGTATGCAATAATTCCAAAATACGGAAAAATCCGATATCCAAAATACTTCTGGTCCCAATCATCTTGGATAATGGATACTTATCCTGTATATATATATATATATATATATATATATATAGATATATATATATATATATATATAGTTATTTGTATACATAGTGATTCCATTCAGTTGATGTAAGGATTTGCACATCAGTAAGTAAAGCGTGGTGCCACCCGTTGAGTTTAAATCAACCACCACAAGTCTTATCATTAATAACTACACATGCACACCCCATGCAGGGGATCCATCAAAAATAGGCTTCTGTTCTCCATAAACACGACTTGCACAGAATATACTACTGTAATATTCTCACAAGACAGGGTGTTTCCATGCGTTTGCAATGATGCCACTCTGAAATGCCCAATTTCACAGAAAGGCTTAAAAAAGAACAGACATATGAAAAATCGCATAAATCTGCCTCTGTGCTACATGTACAAAATTATTTATTTGTTTGTGTATCCCAAACATCTCAATTTCAGCAGCACAGTCCCGCTTTTGGGTAAAACCCAGAAGGTGACGCATTGAGTGACGCCACTGGTGCTGCTAAGCAGCAAAGCTGTGACACGCCACAGTTAAAAACATAAATAGACATAAAATAAGTGGCTATGTAGCAGGATCATAATAAACAAAGTACAAATGGAAGCAGGCTTTTTGCCGTGGTAAATGTCCCTTATACTGTGTCAATTATTCTAGACTTAAAAGTGATGTCCCATACTGTACACCTATTAATAGATTGAGTGGGTTGTGTGGCCAGGATAAGCTAAATTCATAAAGCGTGATGTAGTGAAGTCAGAGTTCCGTGGCAGAACTCGGATGTTTTTTTAAAGGGGCAATTATTTTCAAGGGGTGTAGTAGGGTATGCCGGCAGCCGGGCTCCCGGCGACCAGCATACCGGTGCTGGAATCCCGACCGCCGGCATACCGACAGCTGGCTGAGTGCAAATGAGCCCCTTGCGGGCACGGTGGCGCACTATGCGTGCCACGCTATCTATTCTCCCTCCAGGGGGGTCGTGGACCCCCAAGAGGGAGAAGAGATGTCGGTATGCCGGCGGTCAGGATTCCGGCGCTGGTATGCTGGTCATCGGGAGCCCAGCCGCCGGCAAACAGGAGACCACCCAT
The DNA here is from genome assembly GCF_028390025.1 of Pseudophryne corroboree. Taxonomy (NCBI): domain Eukaryota; kingdom Metazoa; phylum Chordata; class Amphibia; order Anura; family Myobatrachidae; genus Pseudophryne; species Pseudophryne corroboree. The sequence goes on from NC_086455.1 coordinate 56,042,629, forward strand.
TTTCAAGGCATTATTTAGCATTGTAGATGATTGCCCCCTTAAAAAAATCTCTGAGTTTGCCCAGCATCCCGCACGGCCGCTGAACTTGGACTTTATAGCAACCCGGCCATAATGTCAAATGCATCAAACGTCATAAAGGCACAATAGAAAAGAAAAGAAATAAAAAAATCATAAAAGTAAACTAATATCTCCTGTATACAAGAGAGCAGCAGGTAACGTCACACATTTTTTCCCCATATATATTTTATCCCCATATATTAAGTATGCTCCCTCCGGAAATGTTTTAAATATACTTTATTTTGTTTATAGGTTCTGTGTCTTTTGTTTTTTTATTAGTATCTTAATTAGCATTATTCTCATACTTATTGTTCCCAAAAAATAATTAATGGCAAGCAATTTTTAAGCATTATCATAGAGAGTAAGGCAAAAGCAATTAATTATGACTATTACTATCAGAATTGATGAGGAGAAGCAATATTTATGGGGTGGGATACTTTGTAAATTAAAGACGCAATCCCTTACTACTGAAATGTTCCCTTATGCACCTCAGCACTATTTGAAAAATAGCCAACAATCTGGAAAAATCCAACGATCAGCACAAAGTACTCAATTTGCAGGTAAAAACTATAAATCATTATTGTCATCTCATTAAAAATGACACTTCAGTTCCACTGGTGAATGTTCATAATGAACTGAAACAGGAAGGTTGAAAACTGGAGACTCCCCAATGTTATCACGATTCCTAAGTGCGTTTTTCTTTGTTGCAAGGACAAAGGAGCATTGGTTGTTATATCTACAATAAACATACATGGGATTATTTAATGACGTCTTGCAATTTAGTGTATTTGCTCAACTCTGCCTAGTACATAGGAAGTATATGCTAGGCATGAGCTATTGGGCTAGGAGGCAGGATGCCAGGCAGTGGCGTAAGTTCGTCCCCATTGGCCGGAGGTAAGTCTTGCCTGCTACTTGCAACTACTTCCCAGGCTTCAGCCTGGCTTGGCTGCCACAGAAACTCACATACAGTCTGGTGATCTTCCCTGCCTACTATAGGATTAGACATGGCTTTCTGGCCCACTTACACTTAAGGATCACTGGTCTGGCATCTTTCAAGCAACATAAGCTCAGTTACAGAGTTTGGTGGTCTTACCTGTCTTATACAGGTATAGACATTGGTCTCCTGGCCCTCAATGGCTTCCTTTGCCCACTGGGCTCTTCGAGCGCCTCTTGTAGCCTGGCTGGCTTTCCCAACCCCACTGGGGCTTGATAAATAGAAACATAACATAGAAACATAGAATTTGACGGCAGATAAGAACCACTTGGCCCATCTAGTCTGCACTTTTTTTAACCATATTTTTATCTCAAAACTTATTTGATCCTTATTTCTTTGTAAGGATATCCTAATGTCTATCCCATGCATGTTTAAATTGCTCTACTGTCTTAGCCTCTACAACCTCTGATGGAGGCTATTCCACTTGTCCACTACCCTTTCTGTGAAGTAATTTTTCCTCAAATTCCCCTGAGCCTCCCCCCCTCCAGTCTCAGTGCATGTCCTCGTGTCCTATTGCTTCTCTTCATTTGGAGAATGTTTCCCTCCTGGACTTTGTTAAAACCCTTGATATATTTGTAAGTTTCTATCATGTCCCCCCTTTCCCTTCTCTGCTCCAAACTATACATATTGAGATATTTTAGTCTTTCTGGGTATGTTTTGTGATGTAGGCCATGCACCATTTTAGTTGCCATTCTTTGTACAGTCTCTAATGTATTAATATCCTTTTGAAGATATGGCCTCCAGAATTGAACACAGTATTCTAGATGAGGCTGTACCAATGACCTATACAGTGGCATTATTACTTCTTTCTTTCTGCTGCTGCTGATTCCTCTCCCAATGCAGCCAAGCATCTGACTAGCCTTCCTCATTGCTTTGTTACATTGCTTACCTGTCTTTAAGTCACCTGAAATAGTGACTCCTAGATCCCTTTCCTCCTCAGTAGTTTCCAGTATAGTGCCATTAACACTATATTTAGCCTTTGGATTTTTGAGACCCATGTGCATGATTTTGCATTTTTTGGCATTAAACTGTAATTGCCACACTCTTGACCATTCCTCTAGTCTACCTAGATCCTCAATCATTTGTTTTACCCCACCTGGTGTGTCTACCCTGTTGCATACCTTTGTGTCATCTGTAAAAAGGCATACTTTTCCTTTAATGCCATTTGCAATGTCACCAACAAAGATCTTAAAAAGCACTGGTCCAAGTACAGATCCCTGGGGAACTCCACTGGTAACATTTCCCTCATGTGAATGCACTCCATTTACCACAACTCTCTGTTTTCTATCCTGCAACCAAGACCTTATCCATTCAATAATCCTAGTATCCAATCCCAAGATTCCAAGTTTATTTAGCAGTCTGCAATGTGGAACAGTGTCAAAAACCTTACTAAAGTCTAGATAAGCTATATCCCCGGCTCCACCTTTATCCATCACTTTAGTCACACAGTCAAAAAAGTCAATAAGATTTGTTTGACATGATCTCCCCCCAGTGAATCCATACTGTTTGGGATCCTGTAAATTGCTGGATGAGATAATCTACAACTCTTTCTTTTAAGAGTGTTTCCATCAATTTCTCTACTACTGATGTAACACTCACTGGTCTGTAGTTGTTTGCCTCTTCCTTGCTTTCACCTTTGTGCAGTGGGATAACATTTGCTCTTTTCCAGTCCTATGGAATTACTCCTGCAGCTAATAACTGGTTGAAAAATTCTGTCAATGGTGCTACCAGCACCTCTTTAAGTTCTTTTAGTATCCTTGGATGTATCCCATCTGGCAACATAGATTTGTCCACATTCAGCTTTGAGAGTTCTGTTAGGACCTTCTCCTCTGTAAATGTACTTTTTTCATTTTCCTGAATATCCCTGCAACTTAACTGTGACCCCTTCCCATCTCTTTCAGTAGTAAATACTGAGCAAAAATAATTATTAAGATGATCTGCTATTACATTGTCTCCCTCAACAAGACTCCCAGTCTCTGTCTTCAGTTTTATAATTCCGCCTTTTGTTTTTCTCCTTTCGCTTATATACCTAAAAAATGTTTTGCATCCTTTACCCACTGACTGGGCCATTTTCTCCTCAGCTTGTGCCTTTGCACATCTGATTACCTTCTTAGTTTCCTTCTGTCTAACAAGATATATCTCTTTGTCTTCATTATTTTGTGTTTGCTTATATTTCCTAAAAGCCATCTTTTTTTCTTTCACAATATTTGCTACTTTTTTCGCAAACCACACTGGCTTCCTTTTCCTTGTGTTTTTCCTAACACTTTATAATAGGCAGCCAGTATGACCTGCCAGCAGCAGTCTTCCAGACAACTCCACTCTGCAGCAACTTTTTGTCCACATCACCAACCAAGTGGGAATAGAATGAGGGGGCTCGCTGACGGCATTCCGGCAGACGGGATGCTGCTCTCGGTATAGTGACAGCCGGCATCCCGTCTCCAAGAATATTGTATGTATACTCTGCAGACTAATGTGCTTACAGTATAAACTGATGCATCTGTGCAAAATATACAGCAGTCAGAGAGCATGTTTCTGTGTTGATAAATATCTGTTGCTGCAATAAGGTTCATGTTCAGACCTGTTGAATGCTGTCTATACTACGGCCAGCATTCAGAGAGGCAGCACTATGCTGAGATATATATTTTCCTCATTTACAAAAGCTGCACTTTCTGCGGTGAGCTTCTCTGCCTGGAAACAAGATGTGTCTAATACAGTGAAGACTATGAGAAAGACAGCAGAAGGAAGTGACATTGGCAACAGTGTTACCATCCCGGCTTTGACAGGGATTGTAACAATCTAGCGCATGGGGAATGGCCAGTGGAGTTGGGTTGAGGGCAGAGCAAAACAGTGGTTGAAAAAAAAAGTAAACAAAGCTGATCTATTGTTACAAACTACAGATCTGTCCTCATACACTGTTGCTCAAGTCGCAACAAAATAGCCCCTCTTCACACCCCAGGTCCCGGGTGACTTGGCCGTGCTGTGTGTTTTTTTTTCTATTCAAAATGTGAGTCTTATTTGCAGAAATAAAAGAACTGGGAGAGACAAAACAACACTGCTAACTTGCACTGATGGAGTTGACTGTGGTGCAGAGAGGCGCACTGGGGGAAGGGGGGGCAGGTACTATTTACCGGTCACAGGCCTGATGAAGGGGTCCACAGGGAGCCCAAGTACCACCCTACCCTTACCTGTCAGCAGCAGCTCTTCTCCTCGGTCCAGTACACGCTGGTGTGTGCTGGGCTGCAGTGTAGCCAGGGAGGCATTTAACGTACTATTGTATGCATTGAACAGGGCATACATGTTGACTTTCTGGCTGCACCCTTTGGAAGCAGCAGCCACGTCAGCTCAACAGGGGGTGGTGCTCCTGAAAAGGAGGCGGCCTGGGGGCGTGGAGACATGATTGCATCATCATGGCTCTGCCCCTGCTATATAATACCAGCATTACCGGCATTGTACAGTGGGGGGCGGGGCCACGATAATGCAATTTAGCGCAAATCGTGTCATTGCCCCTTCCACTCTTCCAGTAGTAGCGGGCGGCTGCAGGGGACAATGCAGGGGTTCAGGAGACGCAACATGGATGCACGAGGATTGCTTATTTTTCCAGGCGGCCGGGAGTGCCACATGATTTTCGGGAGCCTTCCGGCCATTCCAGGAGAGAAGGCAAGTATGGTGCAGGGCCATGCCTCCCATGATTAGGCCACGCCCCATGAAAAGTACCTGGGCCCAGCCAGGCTCTCTGCTGCCATGGGCGTTGATGTGCAACTGAGTCTGAATTTGTGTAGGGGGTCCAAAGTAAGCGGCCTCAGCTTTTTCTCACGCCAAGTTCCAGCAAGATTGCACAGCACTAAATCAAATGATAATGTGGCACAATATGACCAAAGTGAGGGGTCAATGGGCCCAATTTAGATAAGTTTCTCAGACATGTGGGGGGATGCCCAGCACAGATCTTGTCAACCCCGCATGTCTTAGTCTGCCCCCCTTCCACACGGGTGCAAAAGCATCGCATGGCGGCGATGCATTTGCACCCGGCGAGTAACTCCCTGCCTGTGCAGCTCCTGCATGCTGGCAGGGAGCTACCTGTCGCGTCCAAGGTTGCAGCGGCTGCGTGTGATGTCACTCCGCCGCCGCGGCCTGCTCCCTCAATGGTCCAGATATGCCTGCATTCTAACGCCATTAGCACGCCCACTCCCACCCTGCGACTGCCTCTACCTGTCAATCAAGCAGAGGCAACCGCAGCCCTGAGATGCTTTTAGCATCTCTCTGGGCTCCCAGGATGCGTATGCGCAGTGCTGCCACTGCACATGCGCACTCCACAAAAAAAGCGATCCAATCTGAACTACCCCCAATGAGTGTTGGCAAAATTGCAGACAACAAGAGAGTCAGTTTATTAATGCAAGTAAGTAATAACCCTTTCACATCACACAAATAACCCGATATCGACCCGGCATATTACCGGGTTGACACGGGTCAGTGTGTGGTGTGAAAGCTCCAAGTCCAAATTCCCGGTAATTAAACCCAGGTTATTAACAGTGTTATTCCCGTGCTGAATACTGGGTCAGTGGCCGTGCAAATTGATTCCCGGGTCGATGTAACCCGGGACCCATTTACTAGATAGGGAGAGGTGGCGCAGAGATGAGCTCATCTCCATTGCCGCCTCTGCATCCCCCCCCCCCCCCCCGCCGCTATGGCAACTGACACGGCTCCAATTGCCGGATCGGACAGCCAGCCAAAAGGGGTAGGAGAGTCTCCAATGCCGGATCCCACCCGGGAAGGACCCATTTCCAATTACCGGGTGGGATCCGGCATTGGAGAGGTGAAAGGGGTATACAGTTGTGCTCATAAGTTTACATACCCTAGCAGAATTTGTGATTTTCTGGCCATTTGTCAGAGAATATGAATGATAACTCACAGACTCTTCTTTCACTCTTGGTTAGTGGTTGGGTGAAGCCATTTATTGTCAAACAACTGTGTTTACTCTTTTTAAATCATAATGACAACAGAAACTACCCAAATGACCCTGATCAAAAGTTTACATACCCTGGAGATTTTGGCCTGATAACATGCACACAAGTTGACACAAACGGGTTTGAATGGCTACTAAAGGTAACCATCCTCATCTGTGATCTGTTTGCTTGTAATCAGTGTGTGTGTATAAAAGGTCAGTGAGTTTCTGGACTCCTGAAAGACCCTTGCATCTTTCATCCAGTGCTGAACTGACGTGTCTGGATTCTGAGTCATGGGGAAAGCAAAAGAATTGTCAAAGGATCTGCGGGAAAATGTTATTGAACTGTATAAAACAGGAAAGAGATATAAAAAAGATATCCAAGCAATTGAGAATGCCAATCAGCAGTGTTCAAACTCTAATTAAGAAGTGGAAAATGAGGGATTCTGTGGAAACCAAATCATGGTCAGGTAGACCAACAAAAATTTCAGCCACAACCGCCAGTAAAATTGTTCGGGATGCAAAGAAAACTCCACAAATAAACTTCAGCTGAAATACAGGACTCTCTGAAAAAAAGTGGTGTGGTTGTTTCAAGAAGCACAATAAGGAAGCATTTGAAGAAAAATGAGCTGCATGGTCAAGTCGCCAGAAGAAAGCCATTACTACGCAAATCCCACAAAGCATCCCGCTTACAATACTCCAAACAGCACAGAGACAAGCCTAAAAACTTCTGGAACAAAGTCATTTGGAGTGATGAGACCAAAATTTAACTTTTTGGCCACAACCATAAACGTTACATGTGGAGAGGAGTCAACAAGGCCTATGATGAAAGGTACACCATTCCTACTGTGAAACACGGAGGTGGATCGCTGATGTTTTGGAGATGTGTGAGCTACAAAGGCACTGGAAACTTGGTCAAAATTGATTGCAAGATGAATGCAGCATGTTATCAGAAAATACTGGAGGAAAATTTGCACTCATCAGCCTGGAAGCTGCGCATGGGACGTCCTTGGACGTTCCAACATGACAATGATCCAAAACACAAGGCCAAGTCGACCTGTCATTGGCTACAGCAGAATAAAGTGAAGGTTCTGGAGTGGCCATCTCAGTCTCCTGACCTCAATATCATTGAGCCATTCTGGGGAGATCTCAAATGTGCAGTTCATGCAAGACAGCCCAAAAATTTACAGGAACTGGAGGCTTTTTGCCAAGAAGAATGGGCAGCTTTACCACCTGAGAAAATAAAGAGCCTCATCCACAACTACCACAAAAGACTTCAAGCTGTCATTGATGTTAAAGGGGGCAATACACGGTATTAAGAACTGGGGTATGTAAACTTTTGATCAGGGTCATTTGGGTAGTTTCTGTTGTTATTATGATTTAAAAAGAGTAATCACAGTTGTTTGACATATAAATTGCTTCACCCAACCACTAACCATGAGTGAAAGAAAAGTTTGTGAGTTATCATTCATATTCTCTGACAAATGGCCAGAAAATCACAAATTCTGATAGGGTATGTAAACTTATGATCACAACTGTAAATGACATTAAGGAAGGAATTTTTAAAAAATCCTTACACATAAGCCCGTCCTTGGCTCCAACACCCAAAATAATATTTTAAAGATTTTTATTTTTAATTCTTCTTTACAAAATGAACATCACAAATTGTATGTCCTTGCCATGTCCTCAGATTCCTTCATTTCTTTATGGTCACAAAATATGATACATTTTGCCAGTTGTTGCTCACCGTATATTTTGGTCTCTTAACTAACACACTTTAGCTAATAGACTGTGAGATTTATCACTTGCACTAACACCGCAGACTAAAATCTAGTCCTGTGGAAATCAAAGCCAGCAGTTATCAGCTGCGGCTGGGACGTGAGACCATTTCAAATCACTTGCTTGCCATAGGTATCATAATGATTTATGCCATCCATAAAACTCATCTTAAAAATAAATAAATAAGTTCTTTAGAGTGCAAGATCCAATACCTGTAATATTAAATTATCAAAGATTGATCTGCAAACAATGGCGTGCAATAAAGTTTTGCTGTACAAAAGCAGGGAGCGGACTAAAAGCAAGATAATGTCCTGACTTTATGCTGCCAACTTTGAAATTAGTTTCAAGTTGGAGAAAGAGGGCATGGGTGCGCAGGAAGAAGGAGTGGATGGAGAAGAAGATAAGGATGCAAAGAACATTGATAAAGCGGTGAAGAGAAAGGAATGTACTTTCTTTTGCTTAATGTAAAATTCACAATGTTATACAGGAGTTCCAGCACTTTTCAATTTGCCTTCTAAGCAACTTTTCTTTTTTCTTTTTTTTACATTGCATATAGAAAAAAAGAGAAATGAACTGGAATTATAAATGACTTATTATTAGAACAGGGTTCCACCATCTTTCTCCTGCTGGAACCAATGGCTCAATTTTGCATCTTTAATGATTCCTTTCAATTAACTGCTGTTGGCGAGAAGTATTTTATTAAAATATTCAGACCTTAAACACTCAGGCAAGCTAATGTGGAAACATAATTGATATTTCATTAGTTGCTAATACGCAATAATGGTGATTTATGAACCCAGAAGACCTGGGCATTCAGCACATATTTCTGCGCTACACGTTTGTGTGTTCTCCCACTTTCTGCTTTTCGGAAATGTAGCAAAAGTTTCACATGGATCGAGACTCATAAATATGTTTTACGGTACCATCACTGGCTGTTACATGTTCCATTTCACTATGTCCCTTTGCTGAAAGCTTGCATATCACTAATCTCTGGTACCTTATTTCCATGTGTCTACACGATTCCCATCTTAGATTCGCTCACTGCCTAATGAAATGGCTTAATGGAATGTAAAGAAAGTAAAAACTTCTGTTCTACAATGTTTGTTCTTTGAGCCCCTTTGACAAATGCACTAGAGAAGTTACAATACAAAAACATACTGAATTTAGCTTGCAATGTTTAGATTTTTTACCAACATAACAAAGTGAGAATGTATAAAACCTTTTATTGAGAACAAGTGGTAGTGTTCCCATAGTAACCAATTTAATCCTAGTTATCATTTATGTAGTACATTTTATAAAAAGATAGATTGACTCTGACTAGCTGCTATGGACAACACCTCCACTTGTTCTATTACGAAGGTTTGATACATCTCTCCTTGAGTGTAGTAGAAGGTTAATGTAGGAGCTATAACTATGCATGACAGGAGAAACATTTTAACATAATGCACAAGAATAATGGAGGAATAAAATAAGCCTGACGACCTTCAAGCCCCAAGGCCAGGGCAGAATGGCAAGTTCAGAATTTGTCTACATTTTGAGGTCAGTTTTTGATTATTTTATCAGCAGGAATGGGTGGAGTTTAGGATGTAACTTGGATCTTATAATCTGATGTTTGCATTTTACTCACCCTCTTTATTCTGGAATTTCCCATCCCCTCTCCCTGTGCGGGGTTTATCATTGTTTTTAGTGAGAAAAACATCAGTCCAATAGCCATTTTGATGCTTTGTTGTTGTTGAGGTGTGTTCCCCTTCAATACACTTAGTACACTTGTAGGCTGAGTTTAACCTACTGGAGCCATCAGCACCTCCCTATCAGGTAGGCTTTGCATGTGTTGTTGTTGGAGATGGATTTGGATACCTATCCTTCTGTTGCTGTTGATAGGGCACTTTATGCTGGAGTTAAATTGCATTGTTCAAATTGCTTCACTGATAGCTGATTGGTCTTTCTTATGCCACCATACTGTTTTCTGGGTATCCGGCCACAATGTCGACTATTACCATGTCGGCATTCATAATGCTGATACCACAGTGTTGACACTGGAATGTCTACATGGTTCAACATGTCGACTTCTGACATGTCACCATGTGAACTGTCAACACTTTCAGAATGCTGCTGATTAGGTTTAGGTTCCATTAGGAGGTTGAGGGTTAGGCACTAGGAGGAGGTTATGGTTAGGCTGTGGGGGAGGTTAGAGTTAGGCACTAGGGGGAGAGTTAGGGGGAGGGAATATGATTAGGGTGTGGGAGAAATATTGAATGGAAGGCAACCCCATAAGACATCTGTGCTGAAACTGCTCATCACATGACTGCTGGAACCCGGAAGATGACCCTGAAGATGCTGCTGCTACCAGGACAAAGTAAGTGACCACTGGGTCACCAGGGACAATATGTTGACATGTCATCTGTGTAGATAATGAATGTCGTTATGGTCACTGTCGACATGCTAAGCATGCTGGTATTCAGACAATGTCAACATACTAATGTTGATACCATGCAAGTAGACATAACTATTGACCTAACATACCACATCATATTTTTTGTTTGTCAATACATTTGGGTCGGAATTTGTCATCAGCCATTTATATGTACAGTACATATAATAAGAAAAAATACAACATTCAAATGGCCAACAACAGTGGTGCTGTGAAGGCAGATCTGGCAGGACTAAAATTAATCTCATAAACAATTACATCTGTAAAAAGGTTGCCAACCTTTCGGATGATCTGGAGCTTGCAGCAGTATGTACTTTGGTAAGAGCAATATCACCACTTACCAGGCCAAGATTTTTGTGTATGATCTTGATGATGGTTTAATATAACCGAAACGTAGATCTAAGGGAAAGTCTCTATGTCTCCTTTCTACATACTGTTTATAGAAATCCTGAGAGTGCCGCCTCTTGCCGTGTAAATATATATATATATATATATATATATATATATATATCCATACAGAAGTCTAGCACATAGTTTTACTTTATCCTTTAATCTTCTATTTTAATTAGCACAAAAAGTTGACACTTAGCAGGTGAATTTTAGCTTTGTTCCCAGCTCTACCACAACCATGCCACAAATGAATTGGCTGGCATCACCCAAGCCGTTTTCATAGACTATACATTCTGCAAAATGCAGACTTATAAACATGGTACTGCAATGAATGGTGATACACAAGTGGAACTGGAAGATAGGACTGTCTTAAGTTCTTAACTTCACACCTCGGGAATGCACCCTGTTCCATTGTGACAGTCTATTCTCGTCCAGCTCTGACACATATTGTATATTGTTTTTGTAAAAATGATTATTCATAGGGTGGCCGCTACTGTGTTTTATTTTATAGTACTGTAGCACAACACAATGCAAGCCTTAATTGTAAGCAAAAAGCAGTGAAACACAACAGGATCATCCTTGTACGCTTCTAGATTAAAAGACAGCAGTCATGACTATTGTTCTGCAGGCATGGAAGAGTGCAAATCTGCATTCATAAAACCATTCGTTGCTCGCTAAATGTACCTGTCAGAATAAGTCATGTAATCTTCATTTTATTTTATTGCAAGAGAGAGTTTTTCTATAAATCTAATTCAATTTTAAAGCCTGAGGATTGCAAACCTGCCTTCGTATCTTTACTCCATGCAGCACATCCGTAACCAAGAAATCAATTTCTAACAAGTAACAAGCAATGATTACCCTTTCAACGGAGTGTTTCAATGGTTTGTACACAACTTACATTTACAAGGCAACAAGAGAGCACCGATATCAAATTGTAATTTAATTATTTGACGTAAGCGATCACCTGTTTCAGTCCCAAGCGGTACGCCACTATCCGGTCCACAGCATCCGGATTCATCTGAGTCCACTGCAAGCTGTATGAGTAGACGCTGGCCTTGCTCTGCCAAAGTGGATTGTAGGTATCATAGTAGAACTCTGGTGGGTAAGCCTTCCCTGTATAGAAGGGAACACAAATTATAACAGTGTTGACGTTATTACATTCTGATTTAAACATTTTGTAGTAGACTCAAACTTTATTACTGTACTGTATACTGTACATAACGGTATAATAATTAATGCTCAGATTTCTCTTTCGTGAATATTTGTTACACAAAGCTCATTTTCCAGGATATCCCCTGTGACTTTTTCCCACTTGCTCTGTGATGTTATATTGATAAATGTTTGTATGGTAGGGAACTTAGACTGTGAATTTCAATGGGATAGGGATGGAAAGTACTCTGTAATATAATGGTGTTTTATAAGTAAATGCTAAATAAATGTATTGTTATTTTTGCTCTCAAGACAGTTTCTTGACTAGGAAATGATCAGTCAAGAAGCTCCTCAGTGGTCAGGTGATGACAGAGGTAGGAAGGGGATGTGTTTGGTTATGCAATGAATGAGCAGGGGAACATTTCAGAGTACATATAAGTGTCTTGCAACTGTGGTTACTATGACAATCCCATGAATCTTATTGAAATGCAAATCAGTGGAAGCAGAAGTAAAAAAAATGTTTAAGAAATATACAACAAAATGAAATGTCAACTAACAGGTAAGTGATTTAGATTGAAAAGAACAAATATATATATTAATTTCATGGAATTTTAAGTTTAAGTGCACTCACAGCATGGGGTTTTATGGAAATAAAATGTGAATCATTAATTGTAGCACCCACCAAACTTACAGAGTGCCTCATTCAGATGTGGTTGCTGATGCGATTGCTGTTGCTAATTTTTGTCAACCGCAATTGTGAGTATTTACTAATATAAGCAGAAGCTAACCTGAGCATTGGGATGCCCATTGCTTTCACCTCACTTCCGTATGATGGCATACATGATGGCACCATCATCGCAGATCAAGTCATGACGCAGATTCTTAGGGTCTCTGAAGACACGCAGACTGAACAGCTCTCTTGAACGCCACAGGCTCTCAAGTAGTCAGATAGATCACAACTGCTAATTTATGCATGCCCAGAGAATGTCATCTAAACAGCCATGCGTTTGGCTGACCACCCCCAAACACTGTCACTGTCTACCTGTCACTCATTTTGTGACTAATCACTGGTTGTGAGCACCATCGCAATTCAATTGCTTTGCTGTGCAGTGCAGTTCAGTTCAGACACATGCACTGTAGGAAAACGTCGACCGACTTGCATACTGTACTTCAGCCGCTTTGTGACTTTGTGAGGTTGAGTCTCCTGAGAGTACCCTCCTTCTGCACTGAAAAAGCTTCAGGGAATCACATTACGTTTAACAATGCCAGTATGGTATTTGAAAGTCATAGCTTCAATGTACTGGGACTTCCAAATATAGAGACAGTGACTAAATAATGAGGTGGGATGACATGGGGCAAACCATTAGCATATGGAATGAGGGAGAATTCCTCCTTTTTAAGGCAAATCACCATCATTTCATATTGTCTTTTTGTGACCACAATATTAGTAATCTATTCTCAATCCACTCCCCTGATTTACCACTAGATTGCAATACAGTACACTAATTGCTCAACGTTCTAAATGTAATAATGAACTACTGTATTAAAAATCTTACTAAATATCTACATAATAATCATAGAAGGTCTGAGCCATCACCTCAGTGCACACACAGTGGAAGCCTGAAAACGTGCCCCAACGACACCCACAGCTTGGGAGATGGGACAAACTTCAGAGGGGAGGATTAGGCACTGGGGTAGGGTAGATGGTAATATGAGATGAAGCAACAGGGGTAGGGTGTCAGGACAGAGCCACAATGGAGCAAGGTTTTGAGACGCAGCCACCGCTAACCAGGGGGTCAGGATGGTGACACAACAGAGTGGTGGTGGTGGGAGGGAAAGCAGAGGGTGGCCGGGGGAAGCCAGTGAAGAGCAGGGTTGAGCAGGGGGCAGAGACTGAGGTGACTGTTATACTAGTATACAATATTTTGAAGTATCTAAGAGTGTGCTAGTAGTTTCTTCATTGCCATCTTCTGATGATATAGCAGATACTTGTTTCTCTTTATTGAGTATATAAACTTCAATATATGCCGTCAATCAGTAACAGTATAGCAGGAGCATGGATTATATAATTGTAGGAGAGAAACACAATTATCAGGCATTACTGTATTTACTAAGAAAGCACAAATGTTCAGTAACCTCTACAACAAATCACCAATCAGCTTTGATCAATCTACAGAAGATAAACAATTAATGCAAATATCTGATTGGTTACTGTTTATTACACATTTATACTATAGCAATGTATTACTAAGTAACTACACAATCAGCCCTACAACTATTCAGTGTAAATAGATTTATTTTAATTAAACATTTCCAAGATCGTAAAGCATGATCTGGAATTTTAAATCATTACACAATCCCAATAGTTCCAATTTTCACAGACACACTAGTAATTCACTGTGGGCAAAAGCAGCATCCTGCAGCAACATACAAAGTGGTGTTACACAAAGTAACTGTACAACTTCTGAATTTGTGTCATTTTGTGAACAATAGACTACTAAGTCAATAATGCAACAGATAAGAATAAATGTCTACTTAGTATATTTTGTCAATACTATTATGTATTCATTTAGAATTTTTGCATACAGCGCATGTGTGTTTTTACTGAGTTGTACAGAATGCCTGCATATCTGTCATTCCGTGAAATTGGGCATTTAGGAGCAGCAATTGGACGGTAACAATCAGGGCTGTCTTAACAGTAGTGTAGGCTCTGTGCAAAGCAATACACTGTTCCCCTACAATAATATTAACATGAACCAATTAACAAAAAAATAACTTGTCCCTCCTGCAGCCTTGCACGGTCTCTCTACATGCTTTCATACAGTGAATTGCTGTCAGGACTCCGGCCATCCACCAGTCAGCATGCTCACAGCCATTCACTGTCAGGCTGCAGGCTGGGAGGCAGGTAGAGAATGCTGCCTCACTGCTCTGATTGTGTGCCCACCAACCGCTCCTTCTCGGAGGACCGCTCCTGCTCGGTGGGGGCCCCGTGTGTGTGTGGGGCCCTGGGTGACCACCCCTATTGAACCCCCCCCCCCTTTAATCCAGCCTGTGTACATACTGTTCATTACACAGCCAAGGGAAATGGAATAGCATAGTAACTGTTGGAACAAAGTCATGACTACTCAGTTGTGCGCAATACAGCATAATGTATACAGGCAGAATACTCCAGCACTGATTTATGATTAGATTTACATATTGCAGATGAAAAATTGTTGATGGTCCCTGTCTGTGTGTTATTTGTAAGTGTGGAATTCATTATTAGATGTACAGTGCATCCGGAAAGTATTCACAGCGCTTCACTTTTTCCACATTTTGTTATGTTACAGCCTTATTCCAAAATTGAATAAATTAATTTTTTCCCTCAAAATTCTACACACAATACCCTTAATGACAACGTGAAAAAGGTTTTTTTGAGATTTTCTCAAATTTATTAAAAATAAAAAACTAAGAAATCACATGTACATAAGTAGTCACAACCTTTGCCAAGAAGCTCAACATTGAGATCAGGTGCATCCTGTTTCCACTGATCATCCTTGAGATGTTCCTACAGCTTAATTGGAGTCCACCTGTGATAAATTCAGTTGATTGGACATGATTTGGAAAGGCACACACCTGTCTATATAAGGTTCCACACTTGACAGTGCATGTCTGAGCACAAACCAAGCATGAAGTCAAAGGAATTATTTGTAGACCTTCGAGACAGGATTATCTCGAGGCACAAATCTGGGGAAGGGTACAGAAAAATATCTGCTGCTTTGAAGTTCCCAATGAGCACAGTTGCCTCCATCATCTGTAAATGGAAGAAGTTTGGAAACACCAGGACTCTTCCCAGAGCTGGCTGGCCGTCTAAACTGAGCGATCGGGGCCCAAGTCAGGGAGGTGACCAAGAGCCAAATGGTCACTCTGTCAGAGCTGCAGCATTCCTCTGTGGAGAGAGAAGAACCTTCCAGAAGGACAACAATTCACAAATCAGGCCTGTATGGTAAAGTGGCCAGACGGAAGCCACTCCTTAGAATAAAGCACATGGCAGCCCGCCTGGAGTTTGCCAAAATGCACCTGAAGGACTCTCAGACCATGAGAAACAAAATTCTCTGGTCTGATGAGACAAAGATTGAACTCTTTGGCGTGAATGCCAGACGTCATGTTTGGAGGAAACCAGGCACCGCTCATCACCAGGTCAATACCATCCCTACAGTGAAGCATGGTGGTGGCAGCATCATGCTGTGGGGATGTTTTTCAGTGGCAGGAACTGGGAGACTAGTCAGGATAGAGAGAAAGATGAATGCAGCAATGTAAAGAGACATCCTGGATGAAAACCTGCTCCAGAGCGCTCTTAGCCTCAGACTGTAGCGAAGGTTCATCTTTCAGCAGGACAACGACCATAAGCACACAGCCAAGATATCAAAGGAGTGGCTTTAGGACAACTCTGTGAATGTCCTTGAGTGGCCCAGCCAGAGCCTAGACTTGAATCCGAACATCTCTGGAGAGATCTGAAAATGACTGTGCACCGACGATTCCCATCCAACCTGATGGAGCTTGAGAGGTGCTGCAAAGAGGAATGGGTAAAATTGCCCAAAGATAGGAGTGCCAAGCTTGTGGCATCGTATTCAAAAAGACTTGAGGCTGTAATTGCTGCCAAAGGTGCATCAACAAAGTATTGAGCAAAGGCTTATGTACATTTGATTGTAGTTTTTTATTTTTAATAAATTTGAGAAAATCTCAAAAAAACTTTTTTTAATGTTGTCATTATGGGGTATTGTGTGTAGAATTTGGATGGGGTAAAATTAATTTATTCCAGTTTGGAATAAGGCTGTTACGTAAACAAAATGTGGAAAAAGTGAAGCACTGTGAATACTTTCGGGTTGTACTTTATGTGTATGTACACTTTAATTGTAAACTGTCATTTGGCCCTTATTAGTTGTCATCTTTTTATCCATTCAATTGTGTTCAGTTAGTTATTGTACTTCTAAATTGGTCAAAACTCTTAGTACTGTTAGAGTAAAAGCATTAGGTTCTTGTAGCATTACATTAGTGTGAAATGTTAGGTTAATCTTAGAGAGAGGGAAGGAGAATCAGGACCTGATGAGAAAATGCATTTGAACACAATCTATCACTTATCACTAGATCAGTCTGAGCGTAAAAGCTTTTGTAATGCACCATATGGACAAAAACAAGATGAGCGTTACTGTACATAGAAAGTGGCCTTGGCTGTGCAGTAATGTATCACTATGGTTAGACCGTAGCTTTTAATACTACTAAAAGGCTAAGACTCATCTGAATGTTCTTGGTCAACCTCAATCACAGCCTATGGACTGGACTAGAGTTGCTGTTGAAATTGCAATTCCATGACAACCATTCAAACATAACCCCAGGAAGTTAAGCAAAGATCAGATGCAAATGCAAAACATGAAATTTTATGTCTATACTATAGATTCCCAAGATTCTGGAAGCCCTTCTTGACTCTGAGGATCCATAGACAAATGATAGACTTGGGAGGTATAGTGTCCAAACGTCATACCATAGTTCAGATTCAATTAGTTTTAAGATTAATGACTGATGCTGACACCCGATGTAGATACCAGATTTGAATTAAACACAAAACATTACTGTCACGATCCGGGTAACTAAACACACTTACTTACCATCCAAGTGCCTTCTGAGACTGTCACAGCCCTCCAAGCGCTGTCCAGCATGTCCCTCCTGTCCTAGCGGATGTCGTCTCCTGCTCTCTACGGCCTTTGCCGCCGCTGCCATTACTACAAGCTTCCACATGCTGTTTACAAACAGACTTTTCCCTCCAGAGCCAAACATGGGTGCAGCCATATTTGGGTTAATCACATGACTCTCTACAGCCAATCCGCTGTATACAGAATCCTCTCTGACTGCTCAGCCAATCGCTGCTTCCAAGCAGGTATAAGAATCCTGAACCAAGCCTACTGTTGTCAGTGCTATGGTTGTCTAACACAGTGTTGGAGGTCTCTACAGTCTGTGGTTGTTCCTGCTTGCTGTCTCCAGGTATTCCAGCTCCTGAGACCTTAAAGAGACCTGCACCAGTTTCCAACCTACGGTGTTGCCTGACTCCAGCGGTGTTTCCACATTGCCTCCAGTTACCAGCAGTGTTCCTTCACCATCTCCAATTCTCAGTGGTGTTCCCACATCATTTCCAGCTACCAGCGGTTTTTCCACATTGCCTCCTGTTATCAGCAGTGTTCCTTTACTGTCTCCAGTTCTCAGTGGTGTTCCTACATCGTTTCCAGTCACCAGCGGTGTTCCTACATCGTTTCCAGTTACCAGCGGTGTTCCTACATTGCCTTCAGATCACCATCAGTGCCACAACATCCATTTCTGTCATCATCGGTGTCTCAGCATTGAACTCTGTCACCAGTGGTGAGTTCCACTGTAATCACCATCTGTGCCAGTTCACCCAGCATCCTCGGCAGTACTCCAGCTCTAAGTCTGCCTCAGTGCTCTGCCATCGACCCCAGCTTCCAGTGTGTCATCCTCTGGTCAGTATCAGTTCATCTCGTCAGTACAGTGGTTAGCTATTAACATCTAATACCATCTCAATGTCTTCCAAGACTGTGCCATATTGATATTGTCTACTCCACACAGCATACTTGTTACTACTGTATCTGAGGAACTGTGCTGCTATAATTACACTGTGAAGTCTAATTGCTGAGCATTGATTCTTTCACCTAACTGCCGTTGTGATTATTGAACTGTGTGCACAATAAAAGAACTTGACTTTTACACCTCTGTCGTCTTGGCCACGCCTTTGGGCGTCTGTGCTAAGGGTACCCTGTATGTCCAGGAATCCCATACTGCCGCCCAGGTTCACATACACATCAGCCCCTATGCCTGAAGCTTCCCCAGGTCAGCCTCAACCATCAGGCGTGACAAAAACCTTTAAGGGACTAAAAGATTTATTTGGCGTAATCACTACTAGTGTCAGCAATGACATCCTGGGTTAGGGTTAGGCATTAGGAAGGGGTTAGGGTTAGGCACTAGGTGGGTGTTTGGCCATAACTGCCACCCCTGAAAATTTAGCTCTAGCCAACACCCCCCTCCATTTAGCCCAAGCCACAACAGAGGAGGGTTAGGGCACGTTTTAGGGTACTTAACCCGCAAACCACTCAGCATTCTCAGATTTGGGATGTCGCGATCGGTCATGCGTCCGCTGGCTTCCCGAATGCTGGGATTATCTATAACACCCACCAAGAAGTATGAAATCTGCATATGACCACCATATATTTCTATTACTATCTTTTGACACTACTATTCTGACCCACTAACAGCTGAGATGCAATCAGCATTATACTACACAAATATCTCCTATATAATAGCCCAGAGTGACAGTGTGTATAACGCTGGGCGTGGCCCAGAGATGGCTAATGTAACGGATAAAGTGGGTGATATCGCGGAGGGTAATGTCTGGATGCTGAATCAACGTAAAAGGTGACAGTGCTGTGCAGTGCAGTAGGTGTGCAGTGTCACTGACACTGCACAGCACTCTCACCTTTCACATTGATTCAGCGTGACAGTCAGTTCTGCCAGCCAGTCACTATTGTTAGCGCCGGTGTCCCAACGCGCCGCATTACAGGGAAGTAGACGCACTAAATAAACTACAGCTTTCAGCAGCACTTAGCGCCGAAGCACTCCGCCGCTAAGGGCTGCTAGGAGCTGTAATTTATTGAGTGCATTTTCTTCCCTGTAATGCAGCGCGTTGGCAGAGCCGGCCCTAACCAATATGATGCCCTAGGCAAGATTTAGGCTGGTGCCCCCAAGCACCACCGCTGGTTCCGCCTCTGACCTCTTTCCCAGCCCTATCACCCCTCACCCATAGCAGTCCTTATTTTGGTGTTTGTACCCAATATACTTTAAATAGGAACAGCTCGCACATTTGGCGCACAGCCCAAAAATGGGTGTGTTTTTGCTGGCAAGGGGCATGGCCACAAAATAGTAACCCCAATTCCAATTACACCACACGTTACTGCAACTTTACTCACATTTGATCATGCGATAGTGTTGATAATTCATATTACATCCCACAGTAGTATCACTTTACCTTATAAACGTTACTCCTCACAGTAGAGCCCCTTATTCACATTACATCACACTGAATTGCTCCTTATTCACATTACACCACACCCTATTGGTCTTTATTCACATTAGACGACACAGTAGTGCCCTTTCTATACGCAACGCCACATAGTAGAGAACCTTATACACATAATGCCACACATTAGTAATGCATTTATACACATAATTCCACACAGTAATGCCCCTTACACATATGAGACACCTTATTAATGCGCCTTACACATTATGACTATCTTTATTAATGCCCTTTTACACATAATGTCCCTTACACATATGCTGCACATCATTAATGCCCTTATACACATAATGACACACATAGTGCCACCTACACATTTGCTGCACATTATTAGTGCCCCTTTACACATAATGACACACATACAGTAGTACCCTGTTACAAATATGCCGCACATTATTAATGCCCTTATACACATAATGACACACATAGTGCTCCTTACACATATGTTGCACATTAATAATGCATTTTTACATGACACACATAATGCTCCTTACACATATTCTGAACACTACTGCACAACCAACCCACTCACATGCACACAGCACTCACACTGCCACTAACACTGTGACCTCTGCCTCTGCTTGGATACAGATGTGTCCTCATAAATCTTGCCTCAATGCTAATTTTGGGCACCTTTTTTTTAATGAAAATACGTCTTATTTGCATTGTTATGTGGCTAGGATGCACAAGCAGCTTCTGCTGATTAAAATGATATGCAGCATGCCTATATACTGTGTGAGACTGTGGCTGTATCTGCATATGAAATGCTGCACACAGAATATAGGCATGCCGCATATCATTTTAATCAGCAGAAGCTGCTGATGCCCCTAGGCATATCAAATGCCCTAGGCAATTGCCTAGTTTGCCTATGCCTATGGCCGGCTCTGCGCGTTGGGACACTGATGTTAACAATAGTGACTGGCTGCTTGGCTGCTGTGCGAGTCTCCGGGAGAGCCACTGCTTAGCTGCTTCCAGGAGGAGAAGCAGTAAAAGCAGTACCCGCCCCTCCTCCACTCGCAGTAGCTCCGGGCCCCATCCGGCGCACACCCCCCTTTGACCAGCCACTATGGCTCCGGCACCCCTGCACTCAGCCCTCCCCCACCCGTGGCACCACCGCACCTGCACCTCCCACACCCGCGGCACCCCTGCAACCGCTCCTCCCCCACCCGCAGTGGCTCTGGATCCCCACCCGCGGCAACCATGCACCCGCCCCTCCCCCACCCATGGCACCACCACACCAGACCCTCCCCCACCTGCGGCACCCCTGCAACCACTCCACCCGCGGCACCCCCAGACCCCCTCCCCCATTCGTGTCTCCCCCGCACCTGCCACTACCCCAACCACAGCACCTACTAGGTGATTCATCAGGCCCAGCATGCGCTGTTCACGCCGTTACAAGGGGCCACGGCCCCTTAACCATCGCGCGCCCTTTGTCCGTGCAATATTTAACCACACAATTATGATTGGAGGTAATACTCCATATAATACAAATATACAAATATTGCATGCTACAAGGGCGTGCAAGGGTTAAGGGGGCATAGCCCCTTACGACAGTGTGAAGAGCGCCCATAGGGCACGATGAATCACCTAGTTATATATAGATATTACGCATTCTTATTATAGTTCATTTGTTTATTTTTATGTAGCTCATGCACTATTGCTATACACACTATACTGTATATTGAATGATGTATACATACATAAAAACGTTTTTATATTCATGAATAACTTTGAATCAGATGTTTAATAACTATATTTACAGCATACATGTATTATCTATACAGTATTACTAGCACTGTTTACTATATTATATCACAGTCACTTGTCAAGTTCAGTTTACACCTGGCACTGACACTTGACTTCTACACTTATTGTCAGTTGTTGGTGCCATCCACTTATTCCTTCTTAATTTGAATCACAATATGATAAATAATTATCATGCAACATTCATGTGTGCGTATAAATAGAGGGAGCATATTTTCTGTCTCTTCCACTGGAACCAGTCTATTTTAATAGAACAGTGGGCTTCAGCATTTGGACAGCGCATCTGGCTAGCAAAAGACAAAAGGCCTGATTCAGGAATGCAGTTAAAATACCAGCTGTTGGGATCCCGGCGTTCAGGATACCGATGCCAGAATCCTGATAGTGGTCGCAATCCCAGCCGCAGCCCCGTATTCCCACTCGGGAAGTGGGTCCACGCCACCACCCGAGTGAGAATATAGTCTGTGGCGAGCAAAGCTAGTCACCGGCCCGAAGTGCTGGAAGTGCAGCAAGCCCAAGAAGGAACTTGCTGTTTCGCCGCTGAGATTCCAGCTGATGGTATGCCACTGTTGGTATAGTGACAGCCGGCATCATGTCTGCTGGTCTCTTGTATGTATTCCTTGATTCATTAAGGATTGCAAATGCAAAGCTGCTCGCAGCAGCTTTGCGTTTGCAGTCCTTAGCAAGGCAAATGCAGGAGGAGGTGCATTTACGATGCGATCACATATCAGATGAACATCGTGACCATCGGTCACAATCAGAGGCATCACCGGGTCTGGTGACACCCGTTGCGCACTCTTAATAACTTGGCGCTCTGGAGAAGCATTCCCGCGGCCAAAAAAGGGGGGTTGGCCTAAATTGAAGGGGTGTAATCCCTCTTAAATCCCAATGACATCACTCTGGGGGCATCCCCGAATCCCCGGACATGCTGCCTGCACCGTCGGCTCCTCTTCTATGACAGAAGCCGGGTGCTGCAGCACCTGGTTCCAGTCACTGTAGAGGAGCCGGCATTTTGGTGTCACCCTATCTCAGGGTGACACCTGGGTGCGGACTGCACCCCCCTCCTGATGCCACTAGTCGCGATGTTCATTTGTGACAGCATGCTGCACATGCGCAGAACGGGTACTGCACGTGAGCAGTAGTGATGAGCACCGGAAATTTTTCGGGTTTTGTGTTTTGGTTTTGGGTTCGGTTCCGCAGCCGTGTTTTGGGTTCGAACGCGTTTTGGCAAAACCTCACCGAATTTTTTTTGTCGGATTCGGGTGTGTTTTGGATTCGGGTGTTTTTTTTTAAAAAAACCCTAAAAAACAGCTTAAATCATAGAATTTGGGGGTCATTTTGATCCCAAAGTATTATTAACCTCAATAACCATAATTTCCACTCATTTTCAGTCTATTCTGAACACCTCACACCTCACAATATTATTTTTAGTCCTAAAATTTGCACCGAGGTCGCTGGATGGCTAAGCTAAGCGACCCAAGTGGCCGATACAAACACCTGGCCCATCTAGGAGTGGCACTGCAGTGTCACGCAGGATGGCCCTTCCAAAAAACACTCCCCAAACAGCACATGACGCAAAGAAAAAAAGAGGCGCAATGAGGTAGCTGTGTGAGTAAGCTAAGCGACCCTAGTGGCCGACACAAACACCTGGCCCATCTAGGAGTGGCACTGCAGTGTCACGCAGGATGGCCCTTCCAAAAAACACTCCCCAAACAGCACATGACGCAAAGAAAAAAAGAGGCGCAATGAGGTAGCTGTGTGAGTAAGCTAAGCGACCCTAGTGGCCGACACAAACACCTGGCCCATCTAGGAGTGGCACTGCAGTGTCACGCAGGATGGCCCTTCCAAAAAACACACCCCAAACAGCACATGACGCAAAGAAAAATGAAAGAAAAAAGAGGTGCAAGATGGAATTGTCCTTGGGCCCTCCCACCCACCCTTATGTTGTATAAACAGGACATGCACACTTTAACCAACCCATCATTTCAGTGACATGGTCTGCCACACGACTGTGACTGAAATGACGGGTTGGTTTGGACCGCCACCAAAAAAGAAGCAATTAATCTCTCCTTGCACAAACTGGCTCTACAGAGGCAAGATGTCCACCTCATCATCATTCTCCGATATATCACCGTGTACATCCTCCTCCTTACAGATTATCAATTCGTCCCCACTGGAATCCACCATCTCAGCTCCCTGTGTACTACTTTGTGGAGGCAATTGCTGCTGGTCAGTGTCTCCACGGAGGAATTGATTATAATTCATTTTAATGAACATCATCTTCTCCACATTTTCTGGATGTAACCTCGTACGCCGATTGCTGACAAGGTGAGCGGCGGCACTAAACACTCTTTCGGAGTACACACTTGTGGGAGGGCAACTTAGGTAGAATAAAGCCAGTTTGTGCAAGGGCCTCCAAATTGCCTCTTTTTCCTGCCAGTATAAGTACGGACTGTCTGACGTGCCTACTTGGATGCGGTCACTCATATAATCCTCCACCATTCATTCAATGGGGAGAGAATCATATGCAGTGACAGTAGACGACATGTCCGTAATCGTTGTCAGGTCCTTCAGTCCGGACCAGATGTCAGCATCAGCAGTCGCTCCAGACTGCCCTGCATCACCGCCAGCGGGTGGGCTCGGAATTCTGAGCCTTTTCCTCGCACCCCCAGTTGCGGGAGAATGTGAAGGAGGAGATGTTGACAGGTCGCGTTCCGCTTGACTTGACAATTTTGTCACCAGCAGTTCTTTGAACCCCAGCAGACTTGTGTCTGCCGGAAAGAGAGATCCAAGGTAGGTTTTAAATCTAGGATCGAGCACGGTGGCCAAAATGTAGTGCTCTGATTTCAACAGATTGACCACCCGTGAATCCTTGTTAAGTGAATTAAGGGCTCCATCCACAAGTCCCACATGCCTAGCGGAATCGCTCTGTGTTAGCTCCTCCTTCAATGTCTCCAGCTTCTTCTGCAAAAGCCTGATGAGGGGAATGACCTGACTCAGGCTGGCAGTGTCTGAACTGACTTCACGTGTGGCAAGTTCAAAAGGTTGCAGAACCTTGCACAACGTTGAAATCATTCTCCACTGCGCTTGAGACAGGTGCATTCCACCTCCTATATCGTGCTCAGTTGTATAGGCTTGAATGGCCTTTTGCTGCTCCTCCAACCTCTGAAGCATATAGAGGGTTGAATTCCACCTCGTTACCACTTCTTGCTTCAGATGATGGCAGGGCAGGTTCAGGCGTTTTTGGTGTTGCTCCAGTCTTCTGTACATGGTGCCTGTACGCCGAAAGTGTCCCGCAATTCTTCTGGCCACCGACAGCATCTCTTGCACGCCCCTCTCGTTTTTTAAATAATTCTGCACCACCAAATTCAAGGTATGTGCAAAACATGGGACGTGCTGGAATTTGCCCATATTTAATGCACACACAATATTGCTGGCGTTGTCCGATGCCACAAATCCACAGGAGAGTCCAATTGGGGTAAGCCATTCTGCGATGATCTTCCTCAGTTGCCGTAAGAGGTTTTTAGCTGTGTGCGTATTCTGGAAAGCGGTGATACAAAGCGTAGCCTGCCTAGGAAAGAGTTGGCGTTTGCGAGATGCTGCTACTGGTGCCGCCGCTGCTGTTCTTGCGGCGGGAGTCCATACATCTACCCAGTGGGCTGTCACAGTCATATAGTCCTGAGCCTTCCCTGCTCCACTTGTCCACATGTCCGTGGTTAAGTGGACATTGGGTACAACTGCATTTTTTAGGACACTTATGAGTCTTTTTCTGAGGTCTGTGTACATTTTCGGTATCGCCTGCCTAGAGAAATGGAACCTAGATGGTATTTGGTACCGGGGACACAGTACCTCCAACAAGTCTCTAGTTGCCTCTGCAGTAATGATGGAGACCGGAACCACGTTTCTCACCGCCCAGGAATGCCAAGGCCTCAGTTATCCGCTTTGCAGCAGGATGACTGCTGTGATATTTCATCTTCCTCGCAAAGGACTGTTGGACAGTCAATTGCTTGGTGGAAGTAGTAAAAGTGGTCTTACGAGTACGACTTCCCCTCTGGGATGACCATCGACTCCCAGCAGCAACAACAGCAGCGCCAGCAGCAGTAGGCGTTACACGCAAGGATGCATCGGAGGAATCCCAGGCAGGAGAGGACTCGTCATAATTGCCAGTGACATGGCCTGCAGGACTATTGGCATTCCTGGGGAAGGAGGAAATTGACACTGAGGGAGTTGGTGGGGTGGTTTGCGTGAGCTTGGTTACAAGAGGAAGGGATTTACTGGTCAGTGGACTGCTTCCGCTGTCGCCCAAAGTTTTTGAACTTGTCACTGACTTATGATGAATGCGCTGCAGGTGACGTATAAGGGAGGATGTTCCGAGGTGGTTAACGTCCTTACCCCTACTTATTACAGCTTGACAAAGGCAACACACGGCTTGACAAATGTTGTCCGCATTTCTGTTGAAATACTTCCACACCGAAGAGCTGATTTTTTTGGTATTTTCACCAGGCATGTCAATGGCCCTATTCCTCCCACGGACAACAGGTGTCTCCCCGGGTGCCTGACTTAAACAAACCACCTCACCATCAGAATCCTCCTGGTCAATTTCCTCCCCAGCGCCAGCAACACCCATATCCTCCTCATCCTGGTGTACTTCAACACTGACATCTTCAATCTGACTATCAGGAACTGGACTGCGGGTGCTCCTTCCAGCACTTGCAGGGGGCGTGCAAATGGTGGAAGGCGCATGCTCTTCACGTCCAGTGTTGGGAAGGTCAGGCATCGCAAACGACACAATTGGACTCTCCTTGTGGATTTGTGATTTCGAAGAACGCACAGTTCTTTGCTGTGCTTTTGCCAGCTTGAGTCTTTTCATTTTTCTAGCGAGAGGCTGAGTGCTTCCATCCTCATGTGAAGCTGAACCACTAGCCATGAACATAGGCCAGGGCCTCAGCCGTTCCTTGCCACTCCGTGTGGTAAATGGCATATTGGCAAGTTTACGCTTCTCCTCCGACAATTTTATTTTAGATTTTTGAGTCCTTTTTTTACTGATATTTGGTGTTTTGAATTTTACATGCTCTGTACTATGACATTGGGCATCGGCCTTGGCAGAAGA
Organism: Pseudophryne corroboree; assembly: GCF_028390025.1. Taxonomy (NCBI): domain Eukaryota; kingdom Metazoa; phylum Chordata; class Amphibia; order Anura; family Myobatrachidae; genus Pseudophryne; species Pseudophryne corroboree. Next base: position 56,069,358 of record NC_086455.1, read on the forward strand.
CGTTGCTGGCATTTCATCGTCTCGGCCATGACTAGTGGCAGCAGCTTCAGCACGAGGTGGAAGTCGATCTTGATCTTTCCCTATTTTTGGAACCTCAACATTTTTGTTCTCCATATTTTAATAGGCACAACTAAAAGGCACCTCAGGTAAACAATGGAGATGGATGGATACTAGTATACTTATGGATTGACGAGCGACTGCCGACACAGAGGTAGCTACAGCCGTGGACTACCGTACTGCGTCTGCTGCTAATATAGACTGGATGATAATGATATAAAAAATATATATATATATATCACTACTGCAGCCGGACAGGTATATATTATATAATGACGGACCTGCTAGACACTGTCAGCTCAGCACTGCAGACTCCTAAAGTAAGCTACTAGTAGTATCAAGAAGATAGAAAAAAAAAAAACACCACAGGTAGGTGGTATACAATTATGGATGGACTAGCGACTGCCGACACAGAGGTAGCTACAGCCGTGGACTACCGTACTGCGTCTGCTGCTAATATAGACTGGATGATAATGATATAAAATATATATATATATATCACTACTGCAGCAGGACAGGTATATATTATATAATGACGGACCTGCTGGACACTGTCAGCTCAGCACTGCAGACTCCTAAAGTAAGCTACTAGTAGTATCAAGAAGATAGAAAAAAAAAACACCACAGGTAGGTGGTATACAATTATGGATGGATGAGCGACTGCCGACACAGAGGTAGCTACAGCCGTGGACTACCGTACTGCGTCTGCTGCTAATATAGACTGGATGATAATGATATAAAATATATATATATATATATATATATCACTACTGCAGCAGGACAGGTATATATTATATAATGAAGGACCTGCTGGACACTGTCAGCTCAGCACTGCAGACTCCTAAAGTATGCTACTAGTATCAAGAAGATAGAAAAAAAAAAAACACCACAGGTAGGTGGTATACAATTATGGATGGACGAGCGACTGCCGACACAGAGGTAGCTACAGCCGTGGACTACCGTACTGCGTCTGCTGCTAATATAGACTGGATGATAATGATATAAAAAAAATATATATATATCACTACTGCAGCAGGACAGGTATATATTATATAATGACGGACCTGCTGGACACTGTCAGCTCAGCACTGCAGACTCCTAAAGTAAGCTACTAGTAGTATCAAGAAGATAGAAAAAAAAAACACCACAGGTAGGTGGTATACAATTATGGATGGACTAGCGACTGCCAACACAGAGGTAGCTACAGCCGTGGACTACCGTACTGCGTCTGCTGCTAATATAGACTGGATGATAATGATATAAAAATATATATATATATATATATCACTACTGCAGCCGGACAGGTATATATTATATAATGACGGACCTGCTGGACACTGTCAGCTCAGCACTGCAGACTCCTAAAGTAAGCTACTAGTAGTATCAAGAAGATAGAAAAAAAAACACCACAGGTAGGTGGTATACAATTATGGATGGACTAGCGACTGCCGACACAGAGGTAGCTACAGCCGTGGACTACCATACTGCGTCTGCTGCTAATATAGACTGGATGATAATGATATAAAAAATATATATATATATCACTACTGCAGCAGGACAGGTATATATTATATAATGACGGACCTGCTGGACACTGTCAGCTCAGCACTGCAGACTCCTAAAGTAAGCTACTAGTAGTATCAAGAAGATAGAAAAAAAAAAACACCACAGGTAGGTGGTATACAATTATGGATGGACGAGCGACTGCCGACACAGAGGTAGCTACAGCCGTGGACTACCGTACTGCGTCTGCTGCTAATATAGACTGGATGATAATGATATAAAAAATATATATATATATCACTACTGCAGCAGGACAGGTATATATTATATAATGACAGACCTGTTGGACACTGTCAGCTCAGCACTGCAGACTCCTAAAGTAAGCTACTAGTATCAAGAAGATAGAAAAAAAAAACACCACAGGTAGGTGGTATACAATTATGGATGGACGAGCGACTGCCGACACAGAGGTAGCTACAGCCGTGGACTACCGTACTGCATCTGCTGCTAATATAGACTGGATGATAATGATATAAAAAACATATATATATATCACTACTGCAGCAGGACAGGTATATATTATATAATGACGGACCTGCTGGACACTGTCAGCTCAGCACTGCAGACTCCTAAAGTAAGCTACTAGTAGTATCAAGAAGATAGAAAAAAAAACACCACAGGTAAGTTGTATACAATTATGGATGGACTAGCGACTGCCGACACAGAGGTAGCTACAGCCGTGGACCACCGTACTGCGTCTGCTGCTAATATAGACTGGATGATAATGATATAAAAAAAATATATATATATCACTACTGCAGCCGGACAGGTATATATTATATAATGACGGACCTGCTGGACACTGTCAGCTCAGCACTGCAGACTCCTAAAGTAAGCTACTAGTATCAAGAAGATAGAAAGAAAAAAAACACCACAGGTAGGTGGTATACAATTATGGATGGACGAGCGACTGCCGACACAGAGGTAGCTACAGCCGTGGACTACCGTACTGCGTCTGCTGCTAATATAGACTGGATGATAATGATATAAAAAAAATATATATATATCACTACTGCAGCCGGACAGGTATATATTATATAATGACGGACCTGCTGGACACTGTCAGCTCAGCACTGCAGACTCCTAAAGTAAGCTACTAGTATCAAGAAGATAGAAAAAAAAAAAACACCACAGGTAGGTGGTATACAATTATGGATGGACAAGCGACTGCCGACACAGAGGTAGCTACAGCCGTGGACTACCGTACTGCGTCTGCTGCTAATATAGACTGGATGATAATGATATAAAAAATATATCTATATCACTACTGCAGCCGGACAGGTATATATTATATACGTATATACTGGACACTGTCAGCAGAATGCGTTTATAGAATAAAAACACCACACGACGATCACAATATACTGGTGGTCAGTGGTCACTGGTCAGTCACACTGGCACTGGCAGTGGCACTCTGGCAGCAAAAGTGTGCACTGTTAAAATATGTACTCCTGCTATAACTGCTCCCCAGTCTCCCCCACAATTAAGCTGTGTGAGCAGTGAGCACTCAGCACAGTCAGATATACAGTATTACATAGATGATGCAGCACACTGAGGGCACACTGAGGCTGAGCACAGATATGGTATGTGACTGTGTCACACTGTGTATCATTTTTTTTCAGGCAGAGAACGGATTAATTAAACTGGTGGTCACTGGTCACACTATCAGCAAGTAGTACTCCGTCCTAATATGCTCCCCAAAATTAGTAAATCAAGTGTCTCTAGACTCTCTACTCTCTACTCTACTCTAAACGGAGAGGACGCCAGCCACGTCCTCTCCCTTTGAATCTCAATGCACGTGTGAAAATGGCGGCGACGCGCGGCTCCTTATATAGAATCCGAGTCTCGCGATAGAATACGAGCCTCGCGAGAATCCGACAGCGGGATGATGACGTTCGGGCGCGCTCGGGTTAGCCGAGCAAGGCGGGAAGATCCGAGTCTGCCTCGGACCCGTGTAAAAAGGCTGAAGTTCGGGGGGGTTCGGTTTCCGAGAAACCGAACCCGCTCATCTCTAGTGAGCAGTCGACGAACATCGGGAAACTGCGGTGAGGATCACATTAGTGATCCTTAATGAACCAGGCCCAAAGTCAAGCTACAGTATTTCAAATTTAGCAACTGCAGTTTAGCGAGTCAGACACATCACAGTAATGATCATTGTCCAGTGGCACTAATTACTTGGCCACTGGTTATTAAGTAAAATGTCTATCATAGACTGTTCTTCATTCATGCGCATACACCAAACATCCATAAAGAAATAACTGACACCGACACCAGGATATGTTTGCCAATAAAATTGTCAGCTTTATTAACCAAATGGTATGGTGGCAAGGAGGGACGGCCTATTTAAAATGTCCCTATTTATTCTACCCTTTTAACTGTGGCTGATAACAACACAAGAGGAGGCAAGGGCCCAACTTCAGCCCGGCCTCCATCGCATAACAAATGGGGGGTATTAAGGGCCCAATTTCAGCCCAGCCCCCATACATCCCAAGGGGAGGCTCTTAAGGGGCCCAATTTCAGCCCAGCCCCCCACTCATCACAAGGGGCCACCATGGGCCATTTGCCACCCCTTGTGTTCTTTCTCCTTATCGGGAATACCGTGGCCAACTCTCCACTCAAGGTATTCCCCAACTTCCACCCAAAGGTGCTCAGGTGTGTACAAACTCCACCGGAGACCGAAGCCCACCTGGTCCGATGGAACTCCGGCCCCGTAATGTATCAAACTCCACCACCTTCACATATCCTGAGCACCTATAAAACTCTTTAAATTACAGCCACAATTTAAGGCCGTCCCAACCCGCCAAGCCGACACCAATAATAAACTCCTCAAGGGCGGGTGGGTGGGTCAATTTTCACTGAGGAAAAAGGAGGGAGAACCTAATCAGTCCTCTCCTTATAAGGCCTAAGCCCCTCCCATCACCAGACTCCTCAGTCACCTCATAGGACCATCGTTACCATGGATACTATCTCTTCTCTAGCTGCTTCATTCAGCCTGCTATTCAGAATTTTATGTCACTACAGCCATATAAAATGTCCTCCGTTCTCTTAAAATGTCTATCATAGACTGTTCTTCATTCATGCGCATACACCAAACATCCATAAAGAAATAACTGACACCGACACCAGGATATGTTTGCCAATAAAATTGTCAGCTTTATTAACCAAATGGTATGGTGGCAAGGAGGGACGGCCTATTTAAAATGTCCCTATTTATTCTACCCTTTTAACTGTGGCTGATAACAACACAAGAGGAGGCAAGGGCCCAACTTCAGCCCGGCCTCCATCGCATAACAAATGGGGGGTATTAAGGGCCCAATTTCAGCCCAGCCCCCATACATCCCAAGGGGAGGCTCTTAAGGGGCCCAATTTCAGCCCAGCCCCCCACTCATCACAAGGGGCCACCATGGGCCATTTGCCACCCCTTGTGTTCTTTCTCCTTATCGGGAATACCGTGGCCAACTCTCCACTCAAGGTATTCCCCAACTTCCACCCAAAGGTGCTCAGGTGTGTACAAACTCCACCGGAGACCGAAGCCCACCTGGTCCGATGGAACTCCGGCCCCGTAATGTATCAAACTCCACCACCTTCACATATCCTGAGCACCTATAAAACTCTTTAAATTACAGCCACAATTTAAGGCCGTCCCAACCCGCCACAGTTTCAACGAAACCCCGCCACCATACCTCTACCTTACAAACTAACCTTAACCACTCATAACACCCTTCAAACTATCAATAAAACTCCTGAGAAAAAATTGCTAACCACAAATCACCCATAAAAATTTCAATACCCCTCAAATTCAGATGGACACCATCGGCCATATAAAGATGAGGAGCAGAAACTGAAATTGAGGGATGTGGGACCACAAACCCCCAATTTTCGCTAACAGCTCTGCCAACCACAGAATTGATCCGGCGCCGGATCAACTCAATGGCAGCGGGTCTGTCTGCACCCCTCCACACTAAACGAGGGATTATCTCCGACCAACCTATACTCAAAAAACACAACCTGTTCTGTAGACTAACAACGTCCCTAACTATGGTTTTCCTAAGATCTAAACCCGACCTCCTGGTCAGATCATTTCCAGCAACATGGAACACCACCCTCAGGGGGTATCCCGACCTCTCCACTTGCTGCCAAAAAAGCGGGATGACTTGTTCCCACCGAAGTCCCCTCACTCCAATCCATCTGACCAGATTAGCTTCTGGGGACTGAAGGCACTCAACACCAGACCTTTCACCATAATAAATGTATGAGTGCCCCAAGATCCAAATCGGACACTCGTCCAAACGCAAATCTGAAAAATACAAAAGCATTCACAGAACTTTATGAACACAAAAACCCCTAAAACCAAAATCTTGCAACAACATTACCCCGAAAAAACATCCCTTTAAATCTTGCTAAAATGGTTTCTTATTTATTTATTAAATATTTTAATTTGGCCTCTAATGTGAGAATTTTTGAAGAGAATTACTCTTCTTTAACAAAGGGAGTTAAATAAGGGGGGGGGGAATCAGACTTGACGAGAGGCGAAAAACACACCTGACAGGCGGGTGTGAACCCCTAGGCTTAAGGCACCTGACAGGATAAAAAATTCCTCAAGACCCCCAAATATGGCGAGTGGCTGAAACCTCAAGTCTGATTTTTTTTTTTTTTTAAAAACAGGTCAAAACCTGATATATTTCCGAAATACATCAGACTTCCACCTTCCCAAGGCTCTAATTTGCCCGCTCGAACAGCCTTCCGCAGCTGCTGCTGTCGCCGCACCTATCCGAAACGAATGGGTACCATATCTTGATACCGGCAAACCCATCGTGCAAATACAACGTTCCATCACCCATCTAAATTGAAATTGAGTCACCGGCGTACCATCCAAATGCTGCAACCATGGACCTGGTATATCAGACCTTGTTTTCACATAACTCCTTGCCAAGGACACAGGACAAATCTCTTTGTCATCCACACTTCTCAAAACGACCCAACATCCTTTGCCCAATTGGTCCGTTTTGGAACGTTGTACTTTGCACCATAAGCCTCCCTCTTCCAATGACACGTGTTCGCGAAGCATAGGTGACATTGCTGATTTCGAAGCCGCCACCAGTTCACTGACTCTAAAGGCCCCAAAAAAGGCCATCACGAAGCACAATGTAAATAAAAGTGCTTCGTAACCAGATGCACAGACATCCTGCAACACGACCGCCATGCGCCGCAATATTGAAATGGTTATTGGTCTACGTGCATCTTGTGCAGGGGGCATAACTCGAGCCCACCCCTTCAGAATCTTTGCTAGAAAGAAAGATTTAGTAAAATCATGCCGGCCATCAAGTCTCAAGAAATAAGAAAGAGCAGACAGTAAACGTGTTACGCACCCTCTTGATCTGCCTGACCTAAAACATTCCCACACATAATCCAATAACATTACGTAATCGGACTTACCTTGCTCCTGATGCAGACGCACATATCTTTCCCACTCTCCCATGGCATTTCTGTACCCTCGAAGAGTGGAGGGAGCCAGGGCTCGCAGAGCTAAGCCCTCCAATCCGGACGTATAACCTGCCAGGCATAAGACGGGCAAGGGTCACCAGATACATTCGCATCCGGAGCTAGCACCCTAAACCTGCGCCACTCGAAACGCGATAGCGCATCTGCCACGCCGTTTTCGATGCCCGGAACATGTTTAGCGCGAAAACTTATATTTGATTGGAGGCAGCGCAATACTATCTGACCCAGCAATCGCAGTGCTGGAAGGCCGGAGGCTCTCTGACTGTTGACCGACTGAACCACCCCCAAGTTATCGCACCAAAAAACCACTGACAAGTTGGCTAACAACTCATGCCATAACTCCAGAGCCACCATTATAGGAAATAATTCTAATAATAACAAGTTACTAGTGAGACCCTCTTCCACCCAAGATTTTGGCCATGGGGAAGAACACCACCTACCCTCCAAAAATGCTCCAAACCCCGTGGAACCTGCCGCATCTGTGAATAATTGCAACTCAACATTGGAAATAGGTATGGACTGCCATATGAGAACACCATTAAAAGTGGCTAGGAACTCTTCCCAGATGTGTAGATCCCTGCGAATTTCATTAGATAATCTTATGAAATGTCTGGGTTTTTTAACACCCGCTGTAGCTCTCTCCAACTTCCTGCTAAAAACTTTACCCATGGGTATAACTCGACAAGCAAAATTGAGAGACCCCAATAATGATTGGGCCTGTTTGAGCGTCAACTTGCCGTTTGCCAAAACTACCATTATCTCTCCCCTTAATTTCTCTATTTTTTCCCTGGGTAAACGACAGCATCCTTCTATGGTATCAATCTCTATTCCCAAGAATGTCAACACCGCTGTGGGACCTACCGTCTTCTCCTCAGCCACTGGAACCCCAAATTCTTTCAATAATGTCAACGCATTTGATAAAATATTCCCACAACTGTCGGATCCGGCAGGACCCATGAACAAAAAATCATCTAAGTAATGAACAATTCCAAACTGACCTGTACTTTTTGAAATGCACCAATGCAGAAAATTGCTGAATTTTTCAAAATATGAACAAGATATGGAGCAACCCATTGGAAGACACCTATCCACATAAAAACCGTCATCAAGACGGAAACCTAAATAACGAAAAAATTTCGGATCAATGGGCAACAGCCGAAAGGCCGACTCTATATCAATTTTACTCATAAGAGCCCCTATACCGAATGATCTCACCTTGACTAAAGCGTCCTCAAAGGACTGATACACTACCATGGACAAACTTTCAGGAATCGCATCATTCACTGAAGACCCTTTTGGAAATGATAAATGCTGAATTAACCTGAATTTTCCTGGAGTCTTTTTTGGAACAACTCCAACTGGGGACAAAATTAAATCCGGCAATGGAGGGCAATTAAAAGGACCTACCATCCTACCCAAAGCAACTTCCTTATCAACTTTTTCCTTTAACATAACTGGGAACTCCTGAGCCGAACGTAAATTGCAAACCCGACCACATTTAACTTGGCCTTTAATAGGCAACGGAAAACCTTTTGAGAAACCTAACCTTATAAACTCAGCATCGTCTTTATTTGGATAGTGATCCAACCAAAGCAAAATTTTGTTCAACTTAACTGGAGTAGGTGCCCTACTTAGACACCTTAGCAGCTGGGATTCGTTGCTGCTGTTTTTGCCAACTACCTCTCCCACTGGCTGTTTGCTGGCAGTTATTAATGGGATGGGTTCCTTCACAGCGGATACAAACATGCCGAAAGCGACACTTGAACCCCAGGGTACATTGACTATTATTGAAGGCATAGCATTTGCCTGCCCGATTCTTACCCACCAACCATCTATTACTGGAGTTACCTCGTTTATCCCCCAGACCCTCTATACCACTCTTAAGCGGCTGGGTAACATCTACAAAGATCTCCACATCCTTTTTACCAAAATCCATAATATCTTTCCCATTTTGTTTTCTACGAAACTCCTCGTCATAGGCCCTCCAAGCTGTTCCGCGCCCGGATCTAGCCAACTCATGTAGCAAATACATATATTTAATAATGTTCATGTGCTCTTGAGGCCTGGATTCCAAATAACAGGCTGCAAAAATCAACATGCCCTTCTGCCAGTTAGAATAAGACTTATAAGCCTCCTCACCCATACCTGATTTCTTTTTAGCGGCTTCTAATGCTTTCCTGCCTTTACTAGTTAAAGCAAATATATTAACAAATTTCCCTTTCCTAATACGCTCCCTAATTCTAGGTCGTACACCTCTCAACACTGCAGTATTAGCGCATTGCAAAGAATCCTCAGGACCCTCCTCCGAGGACATGCTGGAGCTACTATGTCTGCGCCTTCTTTTATGTTTTGCACTGCAACCCCTGCATCTGCTATCACATGATCCTGTGGACTCAGAAGAAGAAGTAGATGAGTCCCTGTGATCTCTGCGCCTATGCTTACGCTTTTTTGACGCTTTTTTACCACATACTTTATCAGTAACTGCGCCCCTGTTATCTGTCTCCACCACTGTATCATTCTGGCGCGCTGCCGTATGCACAACCGACTCACCGTGAGAACCCCTCTCGTCCAGGGAAGACTCCACCACAGCCGCTGATTCCCCAGAATCATCCTGCACATTAGGGACTGCCAAGGACTCCTCTGTAGAAATGCAAGGAGAAACATCTACCAAAAACTCATTAACCCTCCTGTTACCCCTCTTACTTCCACCCGATCTGTCCTGTAAAACAGCCGCCCCTGATTCACTAAAACAATCCCTCTGCAGACCAGCAGTATTTTCCTCCCTCACAAAATTTCTTCCAATGTTATTGGCATTCAGCACCGGGACCAGTGCTGATATAACCGAGGTGCATATAGACGCTACCTCAGACGAGTTGAAACCCGCGCCATTACTCCCAAAACGTACCGCATCAGCATAAGACCTCCCCGGTACTGTGCCCCTCATAACACTTATCTCCGATGCTCCTTTTTTACCCCTACTATTACACGTGGCGGGCCTACCTTGCTGTCTTCCAGCATTTCTACTACCCGATGTGCTCTCGCCCTGGCCCGCTACAACCGTGTCACCGCTATTATATAACGTACTAACCGGACCCGTTGAGATATCATTGTTAGGTGCCCCCTCTCCTTGCACCGATTCTTGTAACCGTGTAACTCTCCCATTGCGCTCACCTCTAGTAAGAACCGAACTGCGTCGGCCACCTCTGGCAGCCACGGCCCCCCGCGGGCCCACGGGGCGACCGCGGCGTACCTCAGGCACATGCACTCCTGAGGTAACTCCCCGAGATGTCACCATACTCCTCAATCTCCCGATAGGCGACTCCGCCATAGCCCCAACACTTCGCGACATGTTGTTCGCTGAAACTGGTTCTTTAGAACAATTTCTGGAATAATTATTCACCACAGCAGCTCTAGTCACAGACGCGCTGCTGACCCGGCCTCTGCGTGACGCCGCTTCACCCGCCAAAAGCCTCTCAGGCGGTCGAGCCCGACCCCTGGTGGCGGCGTTACCAACATTGTTCCTAGACTGAGTACTTGTCTGTAAAGACCGCTGTCGCCCCCTCCCTGTCACTAATACAGCAGCATCCCTTTTCCCGCTGTCAATAAAACGAACAGGGGGACGCACAGCACGACTGGGCCTAGGCATGTTAAGAGATAGCAAAGAATAGATAAGAGAAAGTCCAAGAATAAAAGGAGGATGAAAAGCTTAAAGATTAGTAAAGATAGAAAGGAAATGAGAAGAAAAACACCACAAAATCACAAATGATAAACAATTCAGTATAACACAAATGCAGAGCACTTCACTGTTCAATTTTCACTGAGGAAAAAGGAGGGAGAACCTAATCAGTCCTCTCCTTATAAGGCCTAAGCCCCTCCCATCACCAGACTCCTCAGTCACCTCATAGGACCATCGTTACCATGGATACTATCTCTTCTCTAGCTGCTTCATTCAGCCTGCTATTCAGAATTTTATGTCACTACAGCCATATAAAATGTCCTCCGTTCTCTAAAACTGCCACTGAGATGAGCAGCAATTAGCAGAGTAATGAGTAAGTGGACATCTACTGTACATCACACTAGCTTTTAAGATGTGTTTGATTCTAAAAGGTTCATTTTCTTATTCTTTAAGTCCAACTGCTTCAAATGTCTGCATGAAGTTAGTGGTAGTAGAGCAAAACATAGTTATTAATATTAACATATTAACAGTAGCACAGAGCATATAAGGACATGAACTTGGTATGGTAATCTTGAGGGAAGCAGATCCTGTCAAATCCTGTGATTGGGTTATTGAGAACTGTTCTGCATATTGGGTAGTGTCATGATGTGAGGAGGGAAATGTGATAGGCATGAAGCCATAATATTTAATTGTATTTAGAAATAAATACTCCTGATAAGTGGACCTTTCTTTAGCTCCTGCTAAGTTACAACCAATAACCGTAACATATACTTATGTTTCACCTAATTCAATTCACATCCAGAAAAGCAAGAAAACAAATGCTACAGTTGTATGCATACTGGTTTTCCATCTTCACACCCTCTTCAACTCAATACTGGAAGGAAACGTCATATCAAATCAAGCCATAGAGGCCAGAATTACAATACTTCACAAGAAACTAAGGACAGCCATAAATACACCTGCCACCTGCTATATTATTATTAATCAATGGATTAAATGCTTCCAACTTAATTTATTCTGACCAGGTAGATTTCATACTGGAAAGACAAGCAAGGGATAAGGGGCCTTATTGAGTATCAATAGGGGCAGCAATGTGTCTTGCAGGGCACCAAAATGGGGGCAGGTCTGGGCCATTTTATGGATCTGAATGCTGGGAGCCTGTCTCACCCCTACTTACTGTAACTTTCCCCTCACTACATTAAGATAAAGTGTCCATTGTGTCTCCTACCTGCATCCCCATGTCCTCTTTTTCTGCTGCTGACTGAGCTCCGACTACAGTGCACTTCCTGGTCACATGACACATCCTAGTGCCCATCAGTTCAAAAGGCCCACCTCCACACTCAGAGGCATGCCTCTAATGGCTTCCTCTCTGTGCAGCATTACTGCCCGTGGTGTGGCACCGGCCCCTAGTTCTGCATAGCAGTGTCTGACTGTAGAACCGAGGCAGAACTCTTGCGGCCTCATCTCTCGTCTCCCTGCAGCTCTAGGGATTTCCAATCAGCTGGTGAGTGTTAGCTATAAAATGGAATGCAATAACCAAAGGAGATGTTTATGTTATAATATCTTCTTTGTATTATTCTAATAGTTGTTATATAAAATCTCATGAGTTTGACAGGGAGTATGACAGGGGAAGCACAGCTTCCCCTGCCTACCCTGACTGCGCGTTCCTGGTGAATACATATCTAGTTAGTGTTAAAACTCTTTATTATCATTTCACATCCAGAGTCAAGGGTCCTAATTCGGGCCTGATCGCAGCAGCAAATTTGTTCTCTAATGGGCAAAACCATGGGCCTAATTCTGAGTTGATCGCAGCAGCAATTTTGTTAGCAGTTGGGAAAAACCATGTGTACTACAGGACGGGCAGATATAACATGTGCAGAAAGAATTAGATTTGGGTGGGGTGTATTCAAACTGAAATCTAAATTGCAGTGTAAAAATAAAGCATCCAGTATTTATCCTGCACAGAAACAAAATAACCCACCCAAATCTAACTCTCTCTGCACATGTTATATTTGCCTCACCTGCAGTGCACATGGGCCCTCATTCCGAGTTGTTCGCTCGGTAAAAATCTTCGCATCGCAGCGATTTTCTGCTTAATGCGCATGCGCAATGTTCGCACTGCGACTGCGCCAAGTAAATTTGCTATGCACTTAGTAATTTTACTCACGGCTTTTTCATCGTTCTGGCGATCGTAATGTGATTGACAGGAAATGGGTGTTACTGGGCGGAAACAGGCCGTTTTATGGGCGTGTGGGAAAAAACGCTACCGTTTCCGGAAAAAACGCAGGAGTGGCTGGAGAAACGGAGGAGTGTCTGGGCGAACGCTGGGTGTGTTTGTGACGTCAAACCAGGAACGACAAGCAGTGAAATGATCGCAGATGCCGAGTAAGTCTGGAGCTACTCAGAAACTGCTACGAGGTGTGTAATCACAATATTGCGAATACATCGTTCGCAATTTTAAGATGCTAAGATTCACTCCCAGTAGGCGGCGGCTTAGCATGAGCAAATCTGCTAAAATCCGCTTGCGAGCGAACAACTCGGAATGACCTCCATGGTTTTGCCCAATTGCTAACAAACTTGCTGCTGTGATCAACTCAGTATTACCGCCCATGTGCACTGCAGGTGGGGCAGATATAACATGTGCAAAGAGAGTTAGATTTGGGTGGGGTGTGTTCAAATTGAAATCTAAATTGCTGTGTAAAAATAAAGCAGCCAGTATTTACCCTGCACAGAAACAATATATCCCACCCAAATCTAACTCTCTCTGCACATGTTATATCTGCACCCCCCCGCAGTGCACATGGTTTTGCCCATTAGAGAACAAATTTATTGCTGCGACCAGGTCTGAATTAGGCCCATGGTCAATAATGTCCCCTCAGATCCAAATATTATAAATGTAGAACAAGGCCCTCATTCCCTATAATGTATATATAGCTGCAGAAGGAAGTCAGATCGTCAAAACACAAAAGCAGCCACAGACTCCCCACATTTCTTCTCTTACAGCAAATCCTACATTTGGTTTTAAAAAAAGGACTTACCATTTACATGATAGGAATAACACTTTTGACCAGGTTTGCATTCCACGGATACTTCAAGAACCGTAATCTTAATAAATGAATACATTCCCAAAACATAAATGTTGGTTCTTGAAGTATGCTGCAATATATACAAACTATTTCAACGATAGACGGAATAAAGTAGGACAAACAAAGGGCGGCACTGAAATATAATGTCCATAGTACATAAATTAATGTTTGACGCAAGACCCCATAGTGGCAGCCGGCCTCACTTAGGGACTGATTATAAGTTGCATGCTGCTGCAAATGCATTAGCATCTTTGCTGTAGCCACATATGCAATTCTATGCTAATGCTAGCATAAACCCATCTCCTAGTGTACAAGTGTGCAAGGGCTGGGACACCCCTTTTGTGCCTCTGCAGTCGCAACCAGCGGAAGCAACATCAGGACTTGCCCCAGCCCCGTGGTAGGTGCAGACTTTTCATCAGAGCATGGGTGGTCATTCCGAGTTGTTCGCTCGGTAAATTTCTTCGCATCGCAGCGATTTTCCGCTTAGTGCGCATGCGCAATGTTCACACTGCGACTGCGCCAAGTACATTTGCTATGAAGTTAGGAATTTTACTCACGGCTTTTTCATCGTTCAGGCGATCGTAATGTGATTGACAGGAAGTGGGTGTTTCTGGGCGGAAACTGGCCGTTTTATGGGTGTGTGTGAAAAAACGCTACCGTTTTTGGGAAAAACGCGGGAGTGGCTGGAGAAACGGAGGAGTGTCTGGGCGAACGCTGGGTGTGTTTGTGACGTCAAACCAGGAACGACAAGCACTGAACTGATCGCAGATGCCGAGTAAGTCTGGAGCTACTCAGAAACTGCTAAGAGAGGTGTAATCGCAATATTGCGAATACGTCGTTCGCAATTTTAAGATGCTAAGATTCACTCCCAGTAGGCGGCGGCTTAGCGTGAGTAAATCTGCTAAAAACAGCTTGCGAACGAACAACTCGGAATGAAGGCCTTGGTCTCCAATGTACATGATTAAGCACATAGGGTCTGATTCATGTTTGTAAGTAAAGCAAAAAAAAGCAAGCAACTGGGCAAAACCATGTAGGTGGGGTGGATGTAACATGTACAGAGAAGTTAGATTTTGGTGGGGGGCATCCAGACTGAATTCTAAATTGCAGTGTACAATCTGTGCAACGTAAAAAGTGCAAAGTAAAATATATCTAACATTTGTGGGCTACATGCAAAAGCAGCCAGTATTTACCCTGCACAGAAACAATATACTGTAAATGTATTTGCTCCCCTTGCGTGGCAACAACACAAAATCAATGCTTTTTTTGTTGTTGCTTCATTTGTAAACATGAATCACTCTTCTGACATGCACATCAGATGCATGTGCGTCTGCATAGCCACCTCCCAGTTCCCACCCAGGAATTCCTAATACATTCCAAAGTCAGTGCAGCTCAATCTGTCCCGCAACTCAGTGCTACAGTATGATTCTGTTGTTTCAAATATTGCACACGTTCTATCTTTCATATATATTATTTTGTTGCAAATGTGTTTATTCCAATATTGTACACTTTCTATCGTCTACAAATACAGTATCTCTCTATCTCTCTATCTCTCTATCTATCTATCTATCTATCTATCTATCTATCTATCTATCTATCTATCTATCTATCTATCTATCTATCCTATCTCCTGTATAAGTGAAAATATGCATGTTTGTCCTTCATAGACTCATGGATTGATGGATCTGAACCAAACTTGGTACACATACTCTTCATTATCCAACCTAAAATACTGCTATGGTTTAAGCAAAAAAAAAAAAGAACCCCTCTCAGGGTGAGGGCCATATATATATATATATATATATAGCAAAGTGTTCGGAGAGCGGCACTCACGGCTATTTACAAGAAACGAAAACCACTCTGTAGATTCTCAATGTTTCAATTTAATTCAGAAATTTTCATCAGGAGTTACAAAACATGACAAGTTCTGTGCTTACCTTATATCCCCAACACCCAAGTGCAGAGCCCATCTCCTGCTTGTGTTCCCGACGTCCGAGCTGCGCATCGTCACGCCCTACGTGACGTCATTGTGGGCCCGAGTACCAGTTGCTAGTGATGCTAATAAACAAATGTGCAGCAGCGGTAACTACATCTATAGTGATCATGGTCTATGACATTTACATAAAATACAGAACTATCTAAAGCAGGCCATATCACATCCCTACTATTAATTACTTTATAGGAACAGGTTCAAACTGAGTTACTCATTTAATCCATTGGGCTGTACAGTGTTCATAAAGTAGATCCATTGTGATTCTTTCTGTAAAAGGATTTTTGCTCTCTCTCCACCCCGTGATCTTTCTGGAACTCCATCTATTATTTTGTATCTGATTGCAGACAATCCATGCTTGTAATCTCTAAAATGTTTGGCCACGGGCTGGTCAGTGGGTATACCATTTAATGCTGCTTGTATTGCACTGCGATGCAGCGCTATCCTCTCCTTGAATTTCCTAATGGTTTTTCCCACATATACCAGCCCACATGGGCAGTATATAACAAAAGAGGACATGCATGTGAAGATCTGGTTGATTTTGATTAGTTTTCCAGTATGAGGATGAAGGAAAGTATTGCCTTGTTCAAGATAACCACAGGTCGTACACCCGAGGCATCTATAATTACCGGGTTTTTTTGTTAAGAAGTTAGTTGGTCTGTGGCTGGTAAAACCCGTGATGTCTGTTTTCATTACCATGTTCTTAATATTTCTGCTACGTTTGTAGCAGTGGATTAGTTTGCTGTCTTTCAGCAAAGGTAGATTCTTATCTTTATTAATCAAAGGCCAATATCTTCTTGCCGTTCTGGTCAGTTCTGTACTCATTGGTGAGAATTGATTGATCCACAGAGTATCTTTATTTGATTCCCTTGTATGAGTATTCCTCAACAGGTCTTCTCTAGGAATATTTTGTGCTTTAATTTTAGCCTTTAGTAATTCTGATTTGCAATAACCCCGCTGTAGAAATCTGTCAATCATAATTCCCATATGTTTCTCTTCCTCCTCAAGAGTGTCACAGATCCTTCTGACTCTAAGTAATTGGGAGAAGGGTAATCCCTTTTTGAGAGGGACTGGGTGGTTGCTTACTTGCTTGATGCCTGTAGTAATGAATTACCATCTGTTGGCTTAGTGTATAAAGTCGTGGAGAGCCGACCCTTTTCATGAATAATGTTGACATCCAGGAAATTTATTACAGTGCTGCTGATATTATAAGTAAGTTTGATGTTACTGTCCTGAAGACTGACTTGTTCCATCATCTCAACAAATTCCTTTTCTGTTCCTCCCCATAATATGAACATATCATCTATGAAACGTTTGTAAAACAGGATCCTTGAGGAATATTCAGCATTCATAAAATAAGAATTTACTCACCGGTAATTCTTTTTCTCGTAGTCCGTAGTGGATGCTGGGAACTCCGTAAGGACCATGGGGAATAGACGGGCTCCGCAGGAGACTGGGCACTCTAAAAGAAAGATTAGGTACTATCTGGTGTGCACTGGCTCCTCCCTCTATGCCCCTCCTCCAGACCTCAGTTAGGGAAACTGTGCCCGGAAGAAGAGCTGACAATAAGGAAAGGATTTGGAATCCCGGGTAAGACTCATACCAGCCACACCAATCACACCGTACAACTCGTGATACTATACCCAGTTAACAGTATGAATAACAACTGAGCCTCACGAACAGATGGCTCATAACAATAACCCTTTAGTTAGGCAATAACTATATACAAGTATTGCAGACAATCCGCACTTGGGGTGGGCGCCCAGCATCCACTACGGACTACGAGAAATAGAATTACCGGTGAGTAAATTCTTATTTTCTCTGACGTCCTAGTGGATGCTGGGAACTCCGTAAGGACCATGGGCATATGTGTGCGCAGGGGGGGTTCCTGGTGCGCACAGGCACCCCCTAATGTCTGCCACCCCGATCTCACATGCCTGATGCAGCGATCGCCGAGCAGGCTGATTACTGTCCCCTCTGCACTGCACTCTATCAGGATTGCATTACTGACCGGCAGGGCCGGAGCTTCCACTAGGCAGCTTTAGGCAGCTGCCTATGGGCGCCGGATCCTGAGGGGGCGGCCTGCTACACTACAGCTGCCTGAAAAAGGTAGCATGGTCCTACCTCACAGTCACCGCAATCCCCCCGGCACTCGTATCTTACAGTAGTCGCAACTGGCAAGCTCCCGTATTGCAGTCTCCAGCTCCGCCTCTACCTGGCACAAGAAGTTTCTTTGACAGCTCCTGGAGTCCTGGCTGGGGGTGACATGTGGCGCTGCTCTTCATTGCAGGCTCTTTTGCAGACTACTCAGTCCCAACTCTGCATCGCATCCCGCAGGTATGGTGGCTGCACAGTGCACTCTCTGCATTTGATAAGGAAAGAGGGGAAGAGCAGCAGAGCAGCAGTCTGGGGAGGGGGGGGGCAGCAGGCATGCACACAGTCTGGGGGGGGGGATGAGCAGCAGCACGCACACAGATGTGGAGGAGATAGAACAGCAGACATTTAACAGAGTGGGGGGGGGGGTGAGAGCTGCAGGTGCCCACACAGACTGGGGAGATGGGGAGAAGAGAGCAGCCATACAACAGACTGGGGGTGGGGGAGAGCAGCAGCATGTCTTTCACCTGAAGGGCGAGTAGGGAGAAGGGGCAGTAGGCAGAAGTTTTGCCTAGGGTGCCGAGAAACCTTGCACCGGCCCTGCTGACCAGACGCCTGGGTTAATCAAGGGTGCCACTGCCACCGGCTTTCAAACTCCATGTACAAAAACAAGCTCGCACGCCCTCCTGCCACACCCGCCACATGCCCACCTCTCTCCTTCTATGCTATGCCAACGCCAGCCACTGATAACGATCAGCATGCAGCCAGCGTTCCTCTTAGGAAGACAAATTCAATACTGGCAAGAGGTTGGCAGCAGCATTGACACGTCACTCGTTTTTACCAGCAGCAGTAGTACTAGTCTGCGACTGTCAGTGTCAGTGAGTGACTGACAAGTAAGCTGCTGCAGCTTGCAGGGGAAAGTGAGGGCGAGCCAGACCAGGCTGAGGAGGAGCAGTGTAACTGCAGCGAGTGCCATCAGGGGTGTTTGTTTGGTGCACACCACAACATGTGACAATGTATCTATTTTATTAGGATTGGTACAAGAGTGGATATTTTATATTGCGTTGACCGTGCTAGACACACCCCTCCGATGGTGCACCCCCTAATAAAATGTGCTGCGCACGCCTATGACCATGGGGATTATACCAAAGCTCCCAAACGGGCGGGAGAGTGCGGATGACTCTGCAGCACCGAATGAGAGAACTCCAGGTCCTCCTCAGCCAGGGTATCAAACTTGTAGAATTTTGCAAACGTGTTTGATCCCGACCAAGTAGCAGCTCGGCAAAGTTGTAAAGCCGAGACCCCTTGGGCAGCCGCCCAAGAAGAGCCCCCTTCCTCGTGGAATGGGCCTTTACTGATTTAGGATGCGGCAGTCCAGCCGCAGAATGTGCAAGTTGAATCATGGAGCAGATCCAGCGAGCAATAGTCTGCTTAGAAGCAGGAGCACCCAGCTTGTTGGGTGCATGCAGGATAAACAGCAAGTCAGTTTTTCTGAATCTAGCCATCCTGGAAACATAGATTTTCAGGGCCCGGACTACGTCCAGCAACTTGGAGGCCTCCCAGTCCCGAGTAGCCGCAGATACCACAATAGGTTGGTTCAAATGAAACGCTGATACCACCTAAGGGAGGAATTGGGGACGCGTCCTCAATTCTGCTCTGTCCATATGGAAGATCAGAGAGGGGCTTTTACAGGACAAAGCCGCCAATTCTGACACCCGCCTAGCCGTAGCCAAGGCCAAAAGCATGACCACTTTCCACGTGAGATATTTTAATTCCACGGTCTGAAGTGGCTCAAACCAATGTGATTTTAGGAAATCCAACACAACGTTGAGATCCCAAGGTGCCACTGGGGGCACAAAAGGGGGCTGAACTTCAGGCAGTGAAGCCAGTTCTTTTTGAAAGAAAATAGACAGGCCGAAATCTGGACTTTAATGGAACCCAATTTTAGGCACATAGTCACTCCTGACTGTAGGAAGTGCAGAAAACGACCCAGCTGAAATTCTTCTGTGGGGGCCTTCATAGCCTCACACCAAGCAACATATTTTCGCCATATGCGGTGATAATGCTTTGCTGTCACATCTTTCCTAGCTTTTATCAGCGTAGGAATGACTTCAGCCGGAATGCCCTTTTCCATCAGGATCCGGCGTTCAACCGCCATGCCGCCAAACGCAGCCGCGGTAAGTCTTGGAACAGACAGGGCCCCTGCTGTAGCAGGTCCTGTCTGAGAGGTAGAGGCCAAGGGTCCTCTGAGATCATTTCTTGCAGTTCCAGGTACCAAGTCCTTCTTGGCCAATCTGGAACGATGAGTATAGTTCTCACCAGGGCCGGTGCTAGGGTGTTCGGCGCCCTCCTGCAAACTATACATTTTGCGCCTTTCTACAAGAACAGATGTGGCCAAACTCATCCAACCCGCAAACAACTACATTGCGACTACCTGTGGCCAATTCGCAGGAGTGTACACACCATGCAATTGTATGGATCGCAGGTGAATGCACACTCACGCATACCCACGGTCAAGCTTATCATGGCAAACAAATCCTGTTTGCTGAGTAAGCAGAGGGTGAAAAGAGAGGATGACAGGGAGAGGGTGAGAATCAGAAGGAGGTGATGGGGAAAGGGTGAGAATCATAGGGTGACAGGGAGCGATTAACAGGAGAAAGAGGTGATGGGTAGAGGAGTGGGTGACAGGGAGAGGGTGGCAGGAGAGAGAGGTGATGGGGTGAGGGGTGGGTAACAGGCCGGGCCGCCTGAGTTTATTTTATTTTAGTAAGCAAAAATCAATTTTGGCACCCCTTGAAGGCGGCGCGTGCCACAAAAGGGGTGTGGTCTTACAAGAAATGAACGTTATGGTAAGAACTTACCGTTGATAACGTGATTTCTCTTATGTCCACAGGTATCCACAGGATAACATTGGGATATTGTCGAGCGACAGCGAAAATGGCACCAACACGGTCACGAGCTTCCTGGCCTCCCAGGATGCATTGGGGCCTCCACTATATAGTCCCGCCCACTGACTCAGTCAGATCAGTTCTTTCCACAGCGATTATAGGCAGGAACATTAGGTAGAGACCTGTACAGGCGATAAGAACACACATGCACACCCTTCCATACAAGAAGGAAGAGGTTTTTAGTGTTTGTCTAGATCCTCAAATCAGATGCGTGCAGGTGGGATCCCTGTGGATACCTGTGGACATAAGAGAAATCACGTTATCAACGGTAAGTTCTTACCATAACGTTCATTTCTCTGGCTGGGTCCACAGGATTATCCACAGGATAACATTGGGATTCCCAAAGCCATTTTAGTGGTGGGGACGCTCCTGATTGCACAGGAGGACCTTTCGCCCGAAGTCTGCGTCATGAGAGGCAAAAGTATCCAAGGCATAATGTCTGATGAATGTGTTTATGGAAGACCATGTGGCTGCCTTACATATCTGTTCTGCTGATGCACCCTGTTGTGCTGCCCAAGAAGAACCTACCTTACGTGTAGAGTGTGCAGAGACATTAGCCGGAATAGGGAGATCTGCATGAGAATAAGCTTCAGATATTACCATTCGGAGCCATCTCGCCAGCGTCTGTTTACTAGCAGGCCAACCTCTCCTATGGAATCCTTAGAGGATGAAGAGGGAATCTGTTTTCCTGATGGCACTAGTACGATCTATGTAGATTTTTAAAGACCGGACCACGTCCAGTGACGCTTCTCCCGCAGATAGTACCGATACCTGAAAAGCTGGGACTACAATCTCTTCATTCAGGTGAAACTTTGACACCACCTTTGGAAGATAACTAGATCTCGTTCTGAGAACTGCTCTGTCTGGAAAAAAACTTAGGAAAGGAGACTTACATGATAATGCTCCTAAATCTGACACTCTTCTGGCTGACGCCATTGCCAGTAAAAAAAGAACTTTAACCGTTAACCACTTAAGATCTGCTCTCTCAAGTGGTTCAAACAAAGGACCCTGGAGAAATTTAAGAACTAAATTCAAATCCCAGGGAGCTGCAGGAGGAACAAATGGAGGTTGAATATGTACTACTCCTTGGAAAAAAGTACGTACATCCTGTAGGTCAGCAATCTTCTGCTGAAACCATACAGTCAACGCTGAGACTTGCACCCTCAAGGAAGCAACCTTCAACCCCTTATCCAATCCTGCCTGCAGAAAATCCAAAATTCTAGCTACTTTAAAGGCTCTTGGATTGTAATTTTTTCCAGAACACCAATGAATATAGGCTTGCCATATTCTATGATATACACGGGCCGAAGAAGGCTTTCTTGCTCTAAGCATGGTTTGGATTACTTGCTTTGAAAATCCTTTAGCCTCTAAGATAGAGGTTTCAACAGCCACGCCGTCAAAGACAGGCGATCCAGATGACTGTGACAACAAGGACCCTGCATTAATAGATCTGAACGTTGAGGGAGCAGTATCGGTGCTTCCACGGACATTCTCCACAGACCTGTGTACCAATGCCTTCTTGGCCAAGCTGGAGCTATTAGAATGATTGCTCCTTTTGCCTGTTTTATCTTTCTCACTACTCTGGGTAACAGAGATATTGGAGGGAACAGATATGCCAGCTGAAACCTCCATTCTACTGACAGTGCGTCTACCAGGACTGCTCCTGGGTCCCTTGTTCTTGATCCGTACCTCGGAACTTTGTTGTTTAGACGAGACGCCATAAGGTCTATCTCCGGTAGACCCCATCTGTTCACCAGTGTTTGAAACACTTCTGGGTGTAGTGCCCATTCGGTTTCCTGAATGGTGTGCCGACTGAGAAAATCCGCTTCCCAATTTAGTACACCCGGGACAAATACTGCTGACAATGCTGGGAGATGGAGTTCTGCCCACTTTAGAATGGGAGTTACTTCCTCCATCAGACTCTTGCTGTGAGTCCCTCCTTGATGATTTAGGTATGCTACTGCCGTCGCATTGTCTGAGCGGATCTGGACTGGTCTTCCTTGTAGATTGTCCTTTGCCTGAACTAGGGCCAAGTAAATGGCTCTTATTTCTAACAGATTTATCGGCAGGCGACTTTCCCTTGCGGTCCATTTTCCCTGGAACCATAGGCTTCCGAGTACCGCCCCCCAACCTTGCAGGCTGGCATCTGTCGTCAGGACTTGCCACTCTTTTATCCAAAAGGGTCTCCCCTTGTTTAAATGGTCTGTCTGTAGCCACCATGCTAGAGACCTTTTTACATTTACTGGAATCTTTATCATCTGCTTCTTTATTGTTTGATGATTTCCGTTCCATTTTGTCAAAATGAGATGCTGCAATGGTCTGGAGTGGAATTGCGCATATTCCACCATGTCGAACGTTGATACCATCAGACCCAACAGTCGCATTGCTGCATGGACTGACATTGTCTGGGCTTGCAACGCTTCCTGAGCCATGACCTGCACCTTGACTATTTTCTTCTCTGGTAAGAGAACTCTCTGTAGGTCTGAATCCAATATGGCTCCCAAATGAACCATCCGCTGTGATGGATTCAGGGACGACTTCTCCCAATTTATGAGCCACCCGTGTCTCTGTAAACAAACTATCGTCTGTTGGAGATGGCTCAACAGTAAATCTTGCGACTGTGCTAAGATTAATAGGTCGTCTAGGTATGGGAATATCCTTATCCCTTGTTTGCGCAGACAAGCTGCCATAACCACCATGATCTTGGTAAACACCCTGGGTGCTGTAGCTAGCCCGAAGGGCAGAGCTTGGAACTGGAAGTGTTCCTTGAGGATGGCAAACCTGAGGTAACACTGATGTGATAGTGCTATAGGCACATGTAGGTAAGCATCCCGCAGATCCAGAGATACCATATAGTCTCCCGGTTCCATAGCCAACATTATGGAGCGTAACGTTTCCATGTGGAGCTTCGGGATCCATATGTAATTGTTCAACATCTTCAGATTTAGAATTGGTCGATATGACCCATTTGGTTTCTGGATTAGAAACAGATTGGAGTAATACCCCTGTCCCTTTTGTGATGGAGGTACTGGGACAATCACACCTGACTGCAGTAATTTTTGGACTGCTTCTTGCAGGGCATTGGCCTTCGACTCTATACGAGACGGGCTGGTGCAAAAAAATCTTTGAGGAGGCTGCCTCCTGAATGGGAACCCATACCCCTGAGATACTACCTTCTGCACCCAGGCATCTGTTGTTGACTGTTGCCATGTGTGTGCAAATTGCAGGAGTCGGCCCCCAACCCTGGAATCCTCCAGGCGGAGGCCCGTCTCTTCAGGCTGAGGGCTTTTGTTCAATTTTGGAAGCTGGCTTTTTGCGAGCCCACTGCTTCTTAGCCCTGGATTTAAACTGGGGTTGTTTAGGCTCCTCTTTACCTTTCGCTTTGCTTTGCCAGCGAAATGAGCGAAATTTTAAACCCTTGGACTTAGGGTTGTAGGTAGCCGGAAATCTGACCTTCTTCGATTCAGCCTCTGACTCTAGGATATCCGATAAAGGTTTTCCAAATAATATATTACCCATGAAAGGCAATGCTTCCAATTCCTTCTTGGACTCCGCATCTGCCTTCCAGGTCCGTAGCCAGACTGCTCTGCGAGCGACTACTGCCAGGGCTGAAGCTTTAGAAGCAACAGTGCCTACATCAATGGCTGCTTCTTCTAAATACTGGGCAGATTGTCTTAAACGGCAAAGACGATCCTCTTACTCCCTAGTAGGAGAGGGGATGTCATTCTCTAGTTCCTCTATCCATTCGCCCATTGCCTTTGCTACCCAGGCCGAAGCCATAGCAGGTCTTACCACTGCACCTACAAGAGAAAAAATATTTTTCAATAGGCTCTCTACCCTCCTGTCTGTGACATCATTCAAAGAGGTAGATGACAGTGGCAAAGCAGATTTGTGCACGAGTCGCAGAACATGTGCATCTACTTTTGGAGGAACTTCTCTCTTCGAACAATCTCCAGCAGGAAATGGATAATAAGAATCCCATCTCCTAGGAATCTTATACTTTTTACCGGGCGCTGCCCAAGACTCATCCATCATTTCCGTCAACTCCTCTGACGCTGGAAATTCAGCTTTCACTGACTTTGTTCGTTTGAATACAAGTGCTTTTGCTTTTAACGCTGTCTTGGCTGGTTCCAGAGAAAGCACAGCCTTTACTGCATTAATGAGTTCAGCTACATCATCTGAACTAAAGCTCTGCGACTGATCATCATACGGAGTTGAATCTATTGTTTCCGCATCATCATCCGATGTATCCTCTTGTGTAGTCTGCCATACAGACGTATCTGTCTTAGTCTTACCTACCCCTTGGTTGCTTGTAGAGGCTACTGGAACCAAACCATAGGAAGGGAGCTGCATGTATGGGTTCATAGTGTAACCTAACCCCTGAGGTGGTGCTACTGGAGCTAACCTGTCCGCTATTGAAGACAGAGTCTTTGCGAACATATTCCATGGTGGCTCTACTGGAGGTTGAACTAACTCCTGTTTTTTACTTCGCTGAAAAGCGAAACAGTTTGCACACAAACCCTCATAAGTGACCAATTGAATCATAACAATTACCCCTGACTTACAAGATAAGCATGTTAGGGCTGTAGGAGTGCTTGACAAATTCTCCTCATCACTTTTGCCGCTCACAGACATTTTTTCTGATATTGACTACACAATTTTGTGACTGAACCACACCCTATAATCAGTATATAGAGGTGAAATCAATCTGACCACAGTGCACCTGATTTGAGGGTCAGAACAGGACTGACATTACACAGAAAAGTCAGCACACATACTAGCAGTCAGTCACATGTTAAAGCATTAGACATTGTCATATGAGAATACAACCTCCATAATAACTTATACATAAGTAGGAAATTTGTACTTCTGTTTAACTGGTTCTTTTTCAACATAACATGCAGAAAAACACAGTAATATACAGGTCTCATATGCAATAGGTACTAAAAAATTAACAGTGCACACTAAGAAGTAGAAGGAATTTTTAGTACCAGGGAGCGGGATACAGGGAGACTCACCACACTTCCATATCCAAGCAAAAGACGCTCGAAAGACGCTGAGTGGATTCAGACGCTACTGGTGTACACTGCCGCTCTTGGTAACTGATAACGGACACGGACGCTCACCAACGGGACACGGACGCTGAGCGACTCCACGTGCATGCAGACACTAAAGGCCTGCGACTCGGTCTGGGCGGGTTTATATCCAGTGTACACAACCGCAGCGTCTAAGCTGCGACCGAGTACCCTCGTGGTAGCGTCTGAGCCGGAAGTGAGGTCATTCAGTTCATGAAACGAGAGACCCGCGGGAACTGGCCATGAACTCGGAGGAGGGACGGCCAGGAGAGCGTCTGAAAACCCCCTGTTGACTTAAACTCCCAGGATCGCGGCCTCACCTAGTCCTGGCGCCTATGATCCCCGGAGCGTAGCGCTGTCACACTCGAGATGTTTCGGCGCATCAACACGCTGTTTGTAGTCTCCACCAAATCAGCGTAGCTGTGTCCTGACCCCTCTAGTAAGAGGAAGTCCATATACTCACTGTCTCCCCATGCTCCGGCCACAGCCTGGTAACGTCTGCTGGACCTGCTAGAACATCCGAAGACGCCCGTCGAGACAGCACTGTACCGCGAAGGTAAGCGTTGTTGCGACCCGGTGGGGAGTTGCTGGAGCGACTCTTTCTAATACACGTTTAAGACGCTGTTAAGAGAAGTCGCTCAAACAAAAACAGTAAGTCTATAAAAATAAAGTAATGAAAACTTGAGGCTGCTTTCACAGCAGCCCTGTGACCATGCGGCTTCCTGCCGCACCAAGCAAAAAACTGATCTGACTGAGTCAGTGGGCGGGACTATATAGTGGAGGCCCCAATGCATCCTGGGAGGCCAGAAAGCTCGTGACCGTGTTGGTGCCATTTTCGCTGTCGCTCGACAATATCCCAATGTTATCCTGTGGATAATCCTGTGGACCCAGCCAGAGAAAGGGGTGTGGCTATACAATTGTACCCCCAAGGGTACAGGGCCTGGGAGATGGGGGATGACTGAAGCAGGGGCGACAGGGAGATAGTGTGTGACTGAAGCAGGGGCGACAGGGTGATAATGGGTGACTGAGACCAGGGGGAGAGGGAGATAGTGACAAGGGACATTACACAGGGAGCAGGTGCACACTGACACACACATACATAGACATTGTGCAGGGAGAGCTGGCAGCCATGCAGAGGGACAAACCATTTCACCTCTGTTATGGGGCTGCTACAGCTTCTTGCCGTCACCACACGCTGCACTGTTCCCTCTCCATGTTTCTGGGCATCAGGGGAGGGCTGCGATGCAGGGGGAACTGTGTCCCGGAAGGGCGGGCGGCCGCGGCGCTGTAGAGAGTGAGTTACGATGACTCACTGTCTGCAGCAGCGCCCTCTACTGTCTGGCGCTCTATGCGGCTACGTAACCCGCATATGCGCCGGGAGGGAGAGAGTGACAAGAGAGAGGGTGAGAGTGAGTGGGTGACCAGAGAGAGCGAGAGAGAGAGAGAGGTGTTGCAGCGGGTGATAGGCACCCCCCAATGACTAATTAAGCAATTTTCCATTTATCATAGTCTTTAATTACCTTATGCAGAGCTGCCTCTCCTCCGATTCTATTTTTCTACTCCAGCAAAAGATCTTTCAGGGACCGGCTGGGCACAGGAAAGCTACATACTACCCCGTAATGCCTTCATGCACACTACACTGCAGCCACTGCCCTGAAGCTCCCTCCCACACACTACACTACACTGCACCCCACACACTACATCGCCGCTACCCTGCGCCTTTCTCCCTGCATAAACTACACTACACTTACCGTCTCTGGCTGGCTTCTTTCTTCATGCAGGAGTTGGTTCAACGGTCAGAGGATGAGCAGCCTGAAACAGAAAACAGCGGACCGCTAGAGCAGGTGAGTATTCCCTTTTTTTTTTTTCACCACTGGGTTTCCTCCACATAACACAATGACATGCCCCCCAACCCCAGCACACATTAATATTACACCTACACCCCCCCCTCCCCAGCACACACATTAATATTACACTTACACTCCCCCCCCCTCCCCAGCACACACATTATTACACCTACACTCCCCCCCTCCCCAGCATACACATTATTACACCTACACTCCCCCCCCCTCCCCAGCACACACATTATTACACCTACACTCCTCCCCTCCCCAGCGCACACATTATTACACCTACACTCCCCCCCTCCCCAGCATACACATTATTACACCTACACTCCCCCCCCCTCCCCAGCACACACATTATTACACCTACACTCCCCCCCTCCCCAGCATACACATTATTACACCTACACTCCCCCCCCCTCCCCAGCATACACATTATTACACCTACACCCCCCCCCCTCCCCAGCACACACATTATTACACCTACACTCCCCCCCTCCCCAGCATACACATTATTACACCTACACTCCCCCCCCCCTCCCCAGCATACACATTATTACACCTACACCCCCCCCCCCTCCCCAGCACACACATTATTACACCTACACTCCTCCCCTCCCCAGCGCACACATTAATATTACACTTACACTCCCCCCCCCCTCCCCAGCACACACATTATTACACCTACACTCCCCCCCCCTCCCCAGCATACACATTATTACACCTACACTCCCCCCCTCCCCAGGACACACATTAATATTACACTTACACTCCCCCCCCCTCCCCAGCACACACATTATTACACCTACACTCCGCCCCTCCCCAGCGCACACATTAATATTCCACTTACACTCCCCCCCTCCCCAGCACACACATTATTACACCTACACTCCCCCCCCCTCCCTAGCACACACATTATTACACCTACACTCCTCCTCTCCCCGGCGCACACATTAATATTACACTTACACTCCTCCCCTCCCCAGCACACACATTATTACACCTACACTCCCCCCCCCCTCCCCAGCATACACATTATTACACCTACACTCCCCCCCCTCCCCAGCATACACATTATTACACCTACACCCCCCCCCTCCCCAGCACACACATTATTACACCTACACTCCTCCCCTCCCCAGCGCACACATTAATATTACACTTACACCCCCCCCCCTCCCCAGCACACATTAATATTACACTTACACTCCCCCCCCCTCCCCAGCACACACATTATTACACCTACACTCCCCCCCCCTCCCCAGCATACACATTATTACACCTACACTCCCCCCCCCAGGACACACCTTAATATTACACTTACACTCCCCCCCCCCACCCCAGCACACACATTATTACACCTACACTCCGCCCCTCCCCAGCGCACACATTAATATTCCACTTACACTCCCCCCCCCTCCCCAGCACACACATTATTACACCTACACTCCCCCCCCCTCCCCAGCACACACATTATTACACCTACACTCCTCCTCTCCCCAGCGCACACATTAATATTACACTTACACTCCCCCCCTCCCCAGCACACACATTATTACACCTACACTCCCCCCCCCCCTCCCCAGCATACACATTATTACACCTACACTCCCCCCCTCCCCAGGACACACATTAATATTACACTAACACTCCCCCCCTCCCCAGCACACACATTATTACACCTACACTCCTCCCCTCCCCAGCACACACATTAAAATTACACTTACACTCCCCCCCTCCCCAGCACACACATTATTACACCTACACTCCCCCCCCCTCCCCAGCATACACATTATTACACCTATACTACCCCCCTCCCCAGGACACACATTAATATTACACTTACACTCCCCCCCCCTCCCCAGCACACACATTATTACACCTACACTCCTCCCCTCCCCAGCGCACACATTAATGTTACACTTACACCCCCCTCAACAGCACACACATTA
The DNA here is from genome assembly GCF_028390025.1 of Pseudophryne corroboree. NCBI lineage: Eukaryota > Metazoa > Chordata > Amphibia > Anura > Myobatrachidae > Pseudophryne > Pseudophryne corroboree. The sequence continues at coordinate 56,099,142 of NC_086455.1, forward strand.
ATATTACACTTACACTCCCCCCCCTCCCCAGCATACACATTATTACACCTACACTCCCCCCCTCCCCAGGACACACATTAATATTACACTTACACTCCCCCCCTCCCCAGCACACACATTATTACACCTACACTCCCCCCCCCAGCACACACATTAATATTACACCTACACTCCCCCCACCCCTTCCCAGCACACACGTTAATATTACACTTACACTCTGTGCCTGTGGTGTGGCTGCTCCTCTACTCACGTCTGCAGGCTCCTCCATCACTGCACAGTGCACACAGGCAAGTGCACCACGTGACTTCCTGGGTTTTAGTGAATCCACGGAGGGGTGGGGAGGGGAGAGAGGGAGTGGGTCTTCAGAGTCAGGGGGAGGGAACAGGGATGGACACTGGACAGGGACGCTGCTGTATGTCTCTAGCTTGACTTGCAGCAGGAGGAGAAAGGAGGAGAGGGAAGGGCCCTCGGCTCACACAGAAAATCCTCACAGTGAAGAGCTTTTGCCGGCGCTGCTGCTGCCTGTCAGTGTGTGACAGCACTGCGCATCAGCAAGTCTGCAGAGCGGGGAGCGCCTCTCTTGCCCAGCGCCTCCCTGCTTTGCAGACCTTGCTGAGCGGGTAGCGCCGGGCCTGGTTCTCACTCCTCTCTTTCTTATTATCCTCAGCACCTTTGGTATGAGAGGAAGAGGAGGGAACACATAAACCGACTGGTACACCCACGGTGTCACTAGAGAGTCCACAGCTATCACCTGAGGGTCCCTTGACCTGGCGCAATATATTTTTAGCTTTTTGTTTAGGCGGGACGCCATCATGTCCACCTGTGGCCTTTCCCAACGGTTTACAATCAGTTAGAAGACTTCTGGATGAAGTCCCCACTCTCCCGGGTGGAGGTCGTGCCTGCTGAGGAAGTCTGCTTCCCAGTTGTCCACTCCCGGAATGAACACTGCTGACAGTGCTATCACGTGATTTTCCGCCCATCGGAGAATCCTTGTGGCTTCTGCCATCGCCATCCTGCTTCTTGTGCCGCCCTGTCGATTTACATGGGCGACCGCCGTGATGTTGTCTGACTGAATCAGCACCGGCTGGTTTTGAAGCAGGGGTCTTGTGTAGGGAAGCCTCCTGACTCGACCATTGTCCCTGGAAGTTTCTTCCCTGAGTGACTGCCCCCCAACCTCGGAGGCTTGCATCCGTGGTCCCCAGGACCCAGTCCTGTATGCTGAATCTGCGGCCCTCTAGAAGATGAGCACTCTGCAGCCACCACAGCAGAGACACCCTGGCCCTCTGGGACAGGGTGATCAGCCGATGCATCTGAAGATGCGATCCGGACCACTTGTCTAACAGATCCCACTGAAAGCGAATGGAATTGCCTCGTAAGAAGCTACCATCTTTCCCAGGACTCGCGTGCAGTGATGCACCGACACCTGTTTTGGTTTCAGGAGGTCTCTGACCAGAGATGACAACTCCTTGGCCTTCTCCTCCGGGAGAAACACCTTCTTCTGTTCTGTGTCCAGAACCATACCCAGGAACAGCAGACGCGTCGTAGGAACCAGCTGCGACTTTGGAATATTCAGAATCCAGCCGTGCTGTTGAAGCACTTCCTGAGATAGTGCTACTCCGACCAACAACTGCTCCCTGGACCTCGCCTTTATAAGGAGATCGTCCAAGTATGGGATAATTATAACTCCCTTCTTTCGAAGGAGTATCATCATTTCGGCCATTACCTTGGTAAATACCCTCGGTGCCGTGGACAGACCAAACGGCAACGTCTGGAATTGGTAATGGCAGTCTTGTACCACAAAACGGAGGTACAGCTGGTGAGGAGGGTAAATGGGGACATGCAGGTACGCATCCTTGATGTCCAGTGATACCATGTAATCCCCTTCTTCCAGGCTTGCAATAACAGCCCTGAGCGATTCCATTTTGAACTTGAACCTTCTTATATAAGTGTTCAAGGATTTTAAATTTAGAATGGGTTCACCGAACTGTCTGGTTTCGGTACCACAAACATTGTGGAATAGTAACCCCGTCCCTGTTGAAGGAGGGGAACTTTTATTATCACCTGCTGGAGGAACAGCTTGTGAATTGCCGCCAGCACTACCTCCCTGTCCGGGGGAGTAGCTGGCAAGGCTGATTTGAGGTAACGGCGAGGGGGAGACGTCTCGAATTCCAGCTTGTATCCCTGAGATTGTAGAACCCAGGGATCCACCCGTGAGCGAACCCACCGGTCGCTGAAATTCCGGAGACGGGCCCCCACCGCACCTGGCTCCACCAGTGGAGCCCCAGCGTCATGCGGTGGATTTAGTGGAAGCAGGGGAGGATTTCTGTTCTTGGGAACTGGCTGTATGGTGCAGCTTTTTCCCTCTACCCCTGCCTCTGGGCAGAAAGGACGCGCCTTTAACCCGCTTGCCTTTCTGGGGCCGAAAGGACAGTACCTGATAATACGGTGCTTTCTTTGGCTGTGAGGGAACCTGGGGTAAAAATGTCGACTTCCCAGCTGTCGCTGTGGAAAACGAGGTCCGAGAGACCATCCCCAAACAATTCCTCACCCTTGTAAGGCAAAACCTCCATGTGCCTTTTAGAATTCGCATCACCTGTCCACTGCCGAGTCCATAATACTCTCCAGGCAGAAATGGACATTGCATTTATTCTAGATGCCAGCCGGCAAATATCCCTCTGTGCATCTCTCATGTATAAGACTACATCTTCAATGTGCTCTATGGTTAGCAATATAGTGTCTCTGTCAAGGGAATCAATATTATCAGACAGGGAATCAGACCACGCTGCTGCAGCACTGCACATCCATGCTGAAGCAATAGCAGGTCTTAGTATAGTACCTGAGTGTGTATACACAGACTTCAGGATAGCCTCCTGCTTTCTATCCGCAGGCTCCTTTAAGGCGGCCGTATCCTGAGATGGTAGTGCCACCTTTTTTGACAAGCGTGTGAGCGCTTTATTCACCCTCGGGGATGTCTCCCAACGTACCCTGTCCTCTGGCGGGAAAGGGTACGCCATTAGTAACTTTTTAGAAATCACTCATTTTTTATCAGGGGATGCCCACGCTTCTTCACACACTTCATTTAGCTCATCTGAAGGGGGAAAAACCACTGGTTGCTTTTTCTCCCCAAACATAATACCCTTTTTAGTGGTACTTGGGTTAATGTCAGAAATGTGCAACACATTTTTCAGTGCCGTAATCATGCAACGGATAGCCTTAGTGGAATGTACATTTGTCTCGTCGTTGTCGACACTGGAGTCAGACTCCGTGTCGACATCTGTGTCTGCCATCTGAGGTAGCGGGCGTTTTTGAGCCCCTGATGGCCTTTGAGACGCCTGGGCAGGCACAGGCTGAGAAGCCGGCTGTCCCATAGCTGTTATGTCATCAAACCTTTTATGTAAGGAGTTGACACTGTCGGTTAATACCTTCCACATATCCATCCACACTGGTGTCGACCCCGCAGGGGGTGACATCACATTTATCGGCACCTGCTCCGCCTCCACATAAGCCTCTTCATCAAACATGTTGACACAGCCGTACCGACACACCGCACACACACAGGGAATGCTCTGACTGAGGACAGGACCCCACAAAGTCCTTTGGGGAGACAGAGAGAGAGTATGCCAGCATACACCACAGCGCTATATAATTAGGGATTTACACTATTACAGAAAGTGATTTTTCCCTATAGCTGCTTAACATGTATAGTTTGCGCCTAAATTTAGTGCCCCCCCCCTCTCTTTTTAACCCTTTGAGCCTGGAAACTGCAGGGGAGAGCCTGGGGAGCTGTCTTCCAGCGGAACTGTGAAGAGAAAATGGCGCCAGATAATATGTTCCATTCAATATTAAGTAATTGCGGGTCAAAACCAATTCTAGAAGTTCTAGAAATATAGATATGTCAGGACCAGAATACTTGATGCTGTTAGTCCGCAGTCTTTTGGTAGCCTTTATACCGCTTCCATGTGGAATGTAGGTATAGAGGCTTAACACATCTACTGAACAGAGAAAGACCCCGGCAGGAAGGTTGTTCATTTTAGGTAATTAAACTAAGAACATGGTAGTGTACTTCAGGTAAGTGGGTTCCGCTTGAACAACTGGTTGCAAGTAATAATCTAAGTACTTTGACACCTCATAATATAGTGAGCCTCAGGCAGAAATAATGGGTCTGCCCGGGGAAGTTCGTGCTATCCTTGTGTAATTTTGGAATTAGTTAGTATACCAGAGTCACAGGGAACTCTTCCAAAAGAGATAACTGTACTTGTGGATCAATCAGTAGGTTTTCCATCGCCGTTCTAAGAATGGGGGTCATTCCGAGTTGATTGCTAGCTGCCATTGTTCGCAGTGCAGTGATCAGGCTAAAAATCAGCATTTCTGTGCATGCGTAAACCCCGCGATGCGCACGCGCGACGTAGGGGTACAAAGCCCGTTGTGGTTGTGCACAGGTTCTAGCAAAGTTTTCAATCGCACTGATGGCAGCAAGAAGATTGACAAGAATTGGGCGTTTCTGGGGTCAACTGACCGTTTTCAGGGAGTGTTTGCAAAAATGCAGGTATGGCTGGGTGTTCGCTGGGCGGGTGTATGACGTCAAATTCGGACATGAATAGGCTGAAGTGATCGCAAGCGCTGAGTAGGTTCAGAGCTACTCAAAAACTGCACAAAATGTTTTTGCAGAGCTCGACTGCATGGCTGCTAAAACTAGCTACTCGGAATGACCCTCAATGTCTCTTAATTCATTAGTAAAGGTATTAGTTGGATCTTCCTGTAACCTTTTATACACCATCGGGTCATTTAATTGCCGGTTGGCTTCAGCTATATAGTTTTCAATGTCAAGGATGATGATCCCACCCCCTTATCGGCAGGGCGGATAATGATATCTGTGTATGTCGACAGATTACAAAGTGCAGCTCTTTCAATTTTGGACAAATTGTTTGAATGACATGATTTCTGTATACATAGATCCTCAATGGTTCCTGAGAGAGTTTTAGTGTAAGCTTTGATCGCTGTATTTGTAGAGACTAGATCGAAAAGGTATTTGGATTTACACTTATATTTCTGACCTGAGGTTAATATACTAGGAGTAGTGTGTTTATCATCAAAATATTCCTTAAGTCTCAGTTGTCTATTGAACCTACAGAAATCAACTTTACTTTGGAACGGGTCAAACTTATTAGTGGGTAAAAAACTGAGACAACGTCTCAGGACTGCTTCTTCATCTGAAGTCCTACTAGACAAGTTATAAATTATTTTTTGTTCTTTGAGTTCGCTCCTTTTTTTCCTTTCGCATTGGCGGCTTTGTCTAGTATAGGATCTTTTGTGATGTCTTTTTTGCCCCGCGTTGTGACGCCAGGGGGGGTGCGGGCTGTCAAATTTTTTGACGGTGTTGGTCCCTCATCAGGATCGCTGTTAGAAGTTTGCCTCTCAGGTGAAGATTCAGTGTCCAGCTGGAATTTTCTGTTCCTGTGAAATTGGGGCCGTTGAAGTTTATTTCCCATCCCATGGTTGCTTGCCCATCGGTAAACCCTTTTGTCCTCATAATCTTTGTTGACCATTGCAAGTTTGTTACGCTTGAACTGAATCAGTTCATTTCTATATTTATCCACTTGTGATTGTAACTTGTTGATCCAATCATCGGTTTTATCATCCTTGAGTTTTTGTATATGTTGTGTCTCGAAATTCTTTAATTTCTCCCTAATAATGACGTTCTCTGGTGGCCTCCTCGACTACCAGGAGGATCAGATCAAAGGATGCACGATTAAGTATAGCCACCCATTTTCTGCAAAAATCGGCGTTGTTACGGCCAATAGTGCGTGAATTACGGATTCAGTATTTTTTTCTCTCTGAAATACTCAGAGAGAGTCACCCCATGCATGAAGTAATCCACTTTGTGTTTTTTTAAGATCAGTAAACTCAAATAAACCTGCTGTATGTGTTCATCGCCCGCTGTACTTAGGAAATTTTCTTTACACAGAATCCTTTCAATCCTTTCAATCTCTGCCTCCGAAAATTAATTGGTCTGTGTGTACAGATAAAGCCACGTTTATCTTGGCTACTCTGCTGCGCCTAGACACACCATGGTTTATTAGCATAAAACCATCATCTATTGTTCTCAGCTGCAATACAATACAGAGAGAACAATACATTAGGAGACTAAGTTATTACAGCAGGGGATTAAGTCTGACTGCCCTGGCTCAGTTAATCCTATTAAATGCCAAGATAAAGATGGCTCCATCTGTATGTCTATCTGTTGTGCATTCGGACACCACCCCTGCACCAATTGGGATACAACCAATGCGAGATGGTCCAGTTGAATGCTGGCCAGGATTTAGGGGGGTTAGAGTCCTGGTCAGATCTCATGGCGGAATGTGTTGGGGAGAACTTTAACCCAAGGGGCCTGTTCTTGCTCTTCCACTGGATGGATTTGGCAGAAAACTTCACAGAGTGATAACATTGGATCCCAGAAGACATACTAGGGGGTTGGGGTTGGTCGGACCTCTTGTTAGAATGTGCTGGGCACAAGTTTGACCCAGGGAGAATGTTCTGGGCCTTCCACTGGATGAATGTGGAAGACAACATCACAGAGTGGTAACATTGGATCCCATAAGGCATACTAGGGGGTTGCTGTCCCAGTTTGACATCTTGTTAGTGTACACCGGGGAGAACTTTGACCCAGTTAGCCTGTTCTGGGCTTGCAACTGGATGGATTTGGCAGAAAACTTTTTATCTCAGAAAACTACTAGGGGGTTGAGGTCATGGCAGAACTCTGACCCAGGGGGCCTGTTCTGGGCTTGCAACTGGATGTAATTGGAAAACAAGTTCACAAAGTGGTAACATTGGAATGCAGAAAACATACTAGGGGGTTGGGGTCCCATCTGAACCTCCCATTGGTGTACACTGACCAGAAATTTGACCTTGGGGGGCGCAACTGGATGGATTTGGATGTAAACTTCACAAAGTGGTAACATTGGATCCCAGAAAACATACTTGGTCAAACATACTGGGCCGAACTTTTGCCAAGTGAGCCTATTCTGGGACTTCCACTGGATGAATTTTGAGGAAAAGTTCATAGAATGGTAATATTGGATCCCAGAAGACATACTAGGGGGTTTAAGCCCTGGTTGGACCACACGTTGGTGTACGCTGGACAGAACTTTAACCTAGGGAGGCTGTTCTGGGCCTTCCACTAGATGGATTTGGATGAAAACTTTAATGAACTAAAATAACTGACAGAAATAACCATAATTTAATGACCTGAAGTAACTGACTGATATAACCCTAAATCAGCGACCTATCGATAACTAACAAAATAAATATATATATATAAATATATATACAATATTCTGGCGCTATTGTTGTTGAGAAAATTCCGGCAGCTTAGTCCAAAAGGCAGGGTTCATAGCCTTAAAAACAAGAATAAAAAACACACAAGGACAACGCTGGTACTTTCACTTTTTTTTTTAATTATCATTTTTTAAAATCATATATAAAATCCATTCACAATGAAAACATATATAAAAAACAATTACGATATATATCTCATATCATTCCTTTTGGTACCAACCAGAGAAACTATATAATCAACTGCCTTCATATATGTGCAGCTGGCCACTTAAGATGGATACTATTGTCCAAATTGTAACTCTCTTTGGTTAATTGTTGCAGTTCTTAAATTATATTGTAACTTGTCCATCTGCTCATCAAGCAACCTGTTTCTTCTCCGACCATCCATTATTTCTAGTAAGCAGCCAAATGAATACAGTTATGTTTCTCAGTCTCTCCGCCTCAATGCAGTGATTAATCGTGGGATTTCCAATTATATTGTATTAACAGCTGGAGCCCATAGAACTGTTAAAACTCAATGTCTTCATGCATATGTTTAAACTTTACATGCTGTATAGTAATACCTCTCCCACCTGTCGCTTGCAAATACAGCCTTATCCGGAGTCCACCATCCCGTGGATAGCAGGTTCAATATCAGGTCCTTCCCATGTGTATATCTCTCTGGCTGGCCACCAAGTGAATAAATTGTATCCACTATACCTCCAGTGCAGTAAACAAGACAAACACGTTTCTCCACTTTAAATGTTTAGCTCAGCGGCTTCCTCAGTGTCCATAGACACTGAGGAAGCCGCTGAGCTAAACATTTAAAGCGGAGAAATGCGTTTGTCTTGTTAACTGCACTGGAGGTATAGTGGATACAATTTATTCACTTGGTGGCCAGCCACCTGCTATCCACGGGACGGTGGACTCCAGATAAGGCTGTATTTGCAAGAGACAGCTGGGAGAGGTATTAATATACAGCGTGTAAAGTTTAAACATACGCATGGAGACATTGAGTTTTAATAGTTCTATGGGCTCCAGCTGTTAACACAATATAATTGGAAATCCCACGATTAATCACTGCATTGCGGCGGAAAGACTGAGAAACATAACTGTATTCATTTGGCTGCTTACTAGAAATAGTGGATGGTCGGAGAAGTAACAGGTTGCTTGATGAGCAGATGGACAAGTTACATTATAATTTAAGAACTGCAACAATTAACCAAAGAGAGTTACAATTTGGACAATAGTATCCATCCTAAGTGGCCAGCTGCACATATATGAAGGCAGATGATTATATAGTTTCTCTGGTTGGTACCAAGAGAAATGATATGAGATATATATCTTAATTGTTTTTTATATATGTTTTCATTGTGAATGGATTTTATATATGATATTAAAAAATAATAATTTTTTAAAAAGTGAAAGTACCAGCGCTGTGCTTGTGTGTTTTTTAACTAACAAAAAACACTGGTATATCCCAGTACACTGGATGACATCAGCAACAGGATTTCAAAAACTACATGGTGATAAAAAATTCAGAGATCTCAGTTGCATACATTTGCAAAGGTATGGGAAGCCCCCAGGCCAACTACAAGGTATCTCTGAGTACTGGGGGTACCTAACATTAAGTCTAAGTCTGGGGTGTGACACCCCACAGACCGGCAAGGGTCAGATACCCCAGGGCAGCGCACCAGTGTGAGGTTAAAGTGCAAATTAATATTACAAAGCAAAGACTATATATAAAATATATATATTATTAATTGGATAAGACCAGTTACCATACTTCTTGTAACTATCAGTAACTGACAGAAATGAAGGTAGAAAGACAAAAAATGTTCTGTATCCAACCTTGGAATATCAACAATTATAACAGAAGGAAAACCTTAAACCAATCTTGCAACGGAAAAGTGATTATAAAACTAAACAGAAAGAAAAGCTGGGGATCATGCAGTGGTGGATTTCCCACTAGGCATCTGAGGCACTTGCTGGGGTTGGCACACCAAGTTGATGAGGTCAGGTGATTCTTTTGTTTTTGTCATTACAACTTATTGTTTTAATATTTTAGTTTGCAACTGAGAGGATGGGGACAATGGGCATCAAATTGTGGTTAAAGAGGTGGTAGTAGGGTGACGTTGGGGCTGCTTTGGTGGTAACAAGGCATCAAGACTGGCCCTGAAATGAAAGGAGTAGTGAAGTGATGGGGGGGGGGGGGCGGACAATAATGTGCCTAGCTGTGGCCTGACCCCTAAATCAGCCCCTGGGATCAGGGCTACTGCGGACACCCCAAAAACAAAAACGGCACTGGGCAGCCACCTCATGGGTGTGTTGGAAAAGCTACTAAGAAAGGTAGTTATTTTTAATATGTTGACAGTTAGATCCATGTCATTGATAACTTAATAACTGGAAAATTTAAATCCGTGCAATGCCGGATACTTCAGCTATATATAAACAGTCCCAAAGAATGTTCACTCCTCTCTAAGGCCCTTTCACACTCCCTCTCTCTCTTTCTCTCTCTGTCCTTCTGTATATATATATATATATATATATAGAGAGAGAGAGAGAGTATACACACACACACACACACACACACACACACACACACACACACACACACACACACAGTATATCATCCGTATTTTTTTAAATTGATATTTGCATCCAAAATATAATAAACTTATTTAAAGAAATTACACTAATCATCTTCAGTGAACTATCCTAGCATAATGAGTAAGTATTTATAGCTGTGCTTAACCTTCAGTTACTCTGAAAATCTAAATTAAACTCCAGATCAAAGGGAAAAATGACTTTCTTCAGAAAACATGTCCTTATTTAGCATGGTATAAAGGCCTGCAGCACTACACTGCTAGTGTGATTTCTGACAAGCAGATTAACACACTCAGTTTGATCCGCTCGGAAGTGATGATGCTGGAGGCCGAGCGAAAGATTCCCCTCTCTCTCATTCCCTCCCCAGTCTATGCAGACCTCCAATGCATACAGGCACAAAGGGAACCCTAAGCACTGATATAACCCAAAGGAACGTCTCACATCCTTCTACTTTAATGTGTAACGTGTGTGTTCAGCACAGGTTTCATTTACACCATTTGTAGAAATCTCTTTACCGATTCAATCTGCTGTGGCTTAAACCAGTAAGTTGAAACAAAGCTGTAGGCATATACTGTATACATATAAAACAAGAGTAGCTGGTTGTTATATCACAGCAGCATACCATTAGGAACAGAAGAATATTAAGAATAGACATGGATATGTACACACACACACACACACACACACACACACACACACACACACACACACACACTGTTTCTCAGCTCCTCAGTTTTTACTTTTTTGTGTGTACATCTGACACTACTAGAAAACACACTCGACTGTAACTTGTCTCGGCAACCTACTCTTGGCGGCTTCTGTAGTTTGAAGCCACTGCACATACAAGGTCAAGTCATGTAGCAGATGAGTGTGATCCTGTTGGGTTAAAAAGCAGGTGATCCCGCAAGCTATATGCCTTGTGTGTCAGCCATGATAACGGGCTCACCATGGCGAAGAAGCATTGAGACGTTTATGGAGTCAGTAGCATGGGAATGTAGTATTTTGCATAGCTCCCCCCCCCCCCCACACACTAATTACTGCAATAAACCCTTTTGCACCAAGTATAGCATACCTCCCAACTGTCAAAGTCAGAAAAATATCTCTATGCACACTACCATATTTGCACCTCACACAGGTCCGTGCTGCACATGCGTACGCTCTCCCGTACGTGCGCATACTCACAGTCGCGGGCACCCGCAGGCGCACGGTATGTGTATTTACGGTAGAGTTTATGTGATCGTAGCGTGCGACTCAATCGTTACATATTTTCACTATATAATGTATTTTGTAGATCATGGTCCCTTTGATAGATTCTGAAAGTTTGGTTAATGTAGAATGTTCATGAACAGAGAGATCCCTCTTTGTTTGATACGAAGGGACAGACAGGAGTAATACAGTGGTGTTTAGTACCCATCGGAAGAGTATTTAATTAGCAATATTCCGGTGTTGGTTTGAAGCAGATTAATCGCTCGTGCGAATAGTTATGGACATAAGAAGTTTATGAACATTTACTGTATTTGCACTTACTTATCCATGCGGCGGGAAACCCAGTTTCCCTCCCACCTGAGCTGTTGGAAATAGTCACGGCCCACCTGTATGAATCAACCTATGACCTTTTGTTATAATGCGAGGAGGAATTCCTGTGTCCAATGAACAATGAGATTGTAGGGACCATTGAATTGTATTGTGTGTGGGGCATAAATAGACAAGCCGATCACATCCAGCTCTCACTCTTCAACGGTTATCATTGCTGAAAATCGGGAGCTGGATGTCCAGAGGCGCATGCGATCGTTTCCCCTTGTGCGTAAGTGTTTCTCCGCAACCATATTGTTCTTACTGTTATTGTGGGCCATTTCTCTCTCTCTCTCTCTCTTCTCCTCTTTCTCTCTTATTTTTCCCTTAAAACGTAATTGTATTGTATTGTATTTCCTGTGTAGTTATCTGGTTAGGTAGTCTATGTTATATTGTAGTGTATGACTTGTATTGTGTTAATTCTTTTGCAAGTATATCATTCCTAACATATATTTATTAGGCGTTGGACCCTAAGCCCAGATATCTGTGTATTTCTTATAGTGTTTAGTATTCTCAGAGTGTCGGTGGCGCTCAAACAGCTTTTGAGTTAATAAGGTTATACTAGGTTGCATCTACACCCTATTTCTACACTAAGGTTTTACTGCATAATATACTGTTTATGGTTTAGATACAAAGGTTTAACATTGTTAGCGTTCAGCGCCGCTGGTGATCTCCTCGTGGTCCCGAGCGTCCGCTACGCTATAGCGAATCATTACGTTAGTCAGCAGCCAATAGCGTGCCTGCCCGTGATCTCTTGGCCGTGAGCGAACGTGACGCTTGAGCGTCTCGACTACGGCTAAGCGATTGCTACGCAACGTGCGTACCCTTACGGTACTCCATACGTAAATAGCGTACAGTGTTCTTAGACCTCATAAAGGGTTTTATATAAGATAAATATTCAGCTTTATCAATTGGGGGCTCGCCCGTCCTTCACATATCTGCACTAGGTAATTTCAGCAGACATTATCCAGCAGCAAAGGGCGGGAGGTCATATTCCTCGCAGTGCTGTTTGGATAAGCGTCTGCTTCGCTTAGGAAAGGGTGCTGAAGGAATCCGGGACCGGAGGTAAGAACAAAACGATAGTGTCCTTTTAAAACTGTTTATTTCTGTCTTGCGTACACACGCACGCATATCTGCATTTCTTTTCATTCGTGTATTTTCATATATCACTCTCCTGTTTGTCATTGTATAATTGATAAACGTACTAAGAGAGATTTGCCGCTATTTCATAGTTAAAGAGTAAAGGTAATACAGTTAAGGTATAGAAATACACACAGCTCTACCTAAAGGTAAAAGGAGAGATTGGTGTGGTGTGCGGTAGATGATCGAGGATCATCTACATTGATAAAACGTGTTAGTTGTGTTACGGTGGACAAAGACTGGTGTACACGTGTCTCTAACAAAGGGAGACTCGCGTACGCAAAGGCCGACGCACGCATCGTAAATTACGCAACGGAGCGTCTGGGTACGCCCACGTAACTCAAGTCACACGATAGTGTTGATTTTTAAATAACGCAACAGGCGATAAGTAGCGCAAATCTATTTTATATTCGAAATTTAAATTAACAGATCCTTCTCCTAATTTGTAACACATCTGGTCTAAAGAGAAATTTCTGCGCAGAAATAGAAATAGAAACAAAAGTGTACATGTAGTGAGTGAGTGTTTTTACATACATTTATACAATTTTGAGGTTGAACCAAAAGAAATCATCGAGTTCTCGTGAGGTACATACGTGTAAGTGACATGCACGGTGGCTAGGGAGGCATCCTTGGTTAAACATAAAAAAATTGAGCATTAGAGTATAGCAGACCAGGAGGTCATACTGTAACAGACCAGGAGGTCATAGCAGACCAGCAGGTTCAGGTACAGCAGACAAGGAAGTCCGCTATACAGTCCACAGGCACAACACCTAAAAGGGTTGGTGCAACACCCATATAGGCCATACAAGCTCTTGTTGAAGGAATTCGCAGCCGCAATTTTCGATTCCGCTGGTCGCTCCGTACATAAGATTAGTTGCTTATGTGCTGAACGATTGTACCGCACGTAATTGTGTGCATTAGTAAACCTGACCGGTACTATTTGTGTACGAAGGTCATAAACGCTACTTGTACATTCTGACGTGATTTGTGTAATTTTTTATTTTTACAAAGGGAAGTTCGCTGGTCACTCAGGAATTATCCAACAACCTCACCTTTACTGGAAAGAGTAAGTGTTCTGCGGATATCCCTCACATGTTCCAGTAAACAAAGGTTAAATAGGTGCCCTGGGTCGAGTACGCCAGCACCATATCGGTGTGATCAGGTCGTATTGGTCGGCGTGGGCAGAGTGAGTAAGGTGCTCGGTAAACCTTACCGTCAACCTATCGTGAATATCTTGGTTTTTTGTAAAGGTCCGTAACACCTGCAAATTATGGGGGCCAGTTGTTCAGGAAGGGGGCGATCAACCTCGGTTCGGGTTGATTCCATAAACCGACCAGTCGGGTCGGCAAGGTACGTAATGTGTGAAAAGTACGGAAGTCACACAGAAGCTTTATGTGATGAATGGGAGAGAATGACAGTACATGACGGGGAGAAATTCCCAAGAGTAGGTAGCTTCAGCACAGAAGTGTTAACGAATTTAAGGAGAAGGATATGTCTCATTAAATCAGCAAAGAGACGAATCAAGCATTATGATTATTTGCAGTTGTGGCAACAGGAGGGTGACATACAGAGAGGATTGGCTCAGGCGGCGGGATCTGGCTCGATCAGGAAACTGATAGCCACGGCCCCACCGCCACCATACATATCAGGAGAGAAATTGGTTGCGGAGAATGACGCACTAAGGTGTAACACACAAACACTTAGCAACTGTGTAAATGTTAAAGATAATGTTAACCAATTAACCAATGCAAGTATTAACCCGTGCAAGTTGTACCCTGTTTTGAACTTTCCTCAGGAGTGTGATCAAGAGGACGAATCGGCAACAATTTCAGCGCTCTCTCTAGCAGCCACCATAGCAGAGACCACAGTAGGCACAGCTCCACCCCCGAGATTAGTAACAAAGGCCCCTAGCGGAGGGATAGGTGAGGTCGTATCAACGGGTAAGTACGGCACCATACACTATGCTGAAACTGTTTCACCACAGCCTGTAGAATCTACACAGAATGAGGTTGTTAGAGTTAATCCTGTTAAGGTAATAGTAGTTCCAAATGGGAAAACAGACACTTCAGGAGTCACTCCTGTTAGGAACATTGCCATGTATAGCCCATTTTCCCGAATGGAATTAAGGACCATAGTGTCTGAATTCCCTGACCCTAGAAAAGACTTAGTTGCCAGCCAAAAATACATCAGAGACCTAGGTAACACGGTAGAGCCCAACAACAAAGACTGGCAGATATTGCTGAGAGCATGTTTACCCTCCAATGTTGACGCAACTCAATTTTTAGCTGACTGTGGATTAGATCAGGATGTACCTCTTACAGAAGTGTACAACAAAGACAATGTAAAAAGAATAAGCTTACAGTTAAAAGAGTATTTCCCAGCGGTAGTTAAATGGAACAAGATATTCTCCATTAAACAAAAGGAGTCAGAAACAGCTACAGAGTATTTTCACAGAGCATTATTAGAGATGGCAAAATACACAGGCATAGAGGACATTAAAACAAACATAAACCATCGAGAAGTAGCAGTATCGGTACTGATGGATGGTTTAAAAGAGTCATTAAAGACTAGGGTACAGACCACACAACCATGTTGGCGAGGTCTGTCTGTGGCTACTTTGAGAGAGGCTGCTATTGATCACGACCGGAATATCACCAGACACAGGGAACAACAAGGTGATAAGTTAATGGCAGTAAGTATACAGGCCTTGACCACAAAACAGCCTGTGTTAATATCACCAAACCCTGTGGGTAAGTCAAATGTGGTAACATGTTATTCTTGTCACAAACAGGGACACTTTGCACGAGACTGTAGATCGAGAAATATACAAAAATCTTATCAACCCCCTAGACAACGACACGACACACGACATTGGGATCAGGGTCCGCAGAAACGGAGTTATGAGCCATGACAATGCTAAATTCCTTGTCGTATAAACAACCCTTTATGAAGCTAAGAACACTGTACGCTGTTTACTTAAGAAGTACCGTAATGGTACGCTATTGGCGTAGCGATCGCTCAGCCGTAGGCGAGACGCTCAAGCGTCACGTTCGCTCACGGCCCAGTGATCACAGGACACGTTATTGGCTATGTCTAGGGGAATGAATCGCTATGGCGTAGCATACGCTCGAGACCACGAGGAGGTCACCAGCGGCGCAGACGCTCACAACGCTATACCTTTATGTTAAAACCTTATACCAATGAAATACACTGAATACCTTAATGTGAGTACAGGGTGTAAGTGCAACCTTGTGTAACCTGACTAACTACAAAGCTGCTTGAGCGTCACCGACGCTCAAGTGAACACTTAACACTATAGAAAATACACAGATACTGGTTTAGGTTCCAAAGCCTATTAACTGTATTATATCTAATATACTTGTAAAAGGGGATAACAGTACAAATGATACACTACAATATAACAAGGACTTCCTAACCACAGAACTAAACAATAAATACAAAAAGACAATACTACACTGACCTAAATGCAATACAGTACAATACTATAATACTATGAGAGATATAAGAGAAAAGAGGAGAGAGAGAGATAGAGAGAGAGAGAGAAATTGGCTCACAGAAAGACAATGATTACGGAGAGAAACTTACGCACAAAGGGTATGATCGCCTGCGCCTCGATATCCAGCTCCCGGCTGTCAGCAGATAACCGTTGATGAGAGAGTGAGAGCTGGATGTGGTCGGCCTGCCTATTTATGCCCCACACACAATGCAATCTCCTGGTCCTACAATCCCATTGTCCATTGGCCGAAGGAATTCGGCCCTGCATCATAACAAAAGGTCATAGGGTGATTCATACAGGTGGGCTGTGACGATTTCCAACAGCTCAGGTGGGTGGGAAACTGGGTTTCCCGCTGCATACCTGAGTATGTGTAAATAATAGAAATGGACATAAACTTCTTATGTCCATAACTATTCGCACGAGCGATTAATACGCTCCAAACCAACACCGGAATATTGCTAATTAAATACTCTTCCGATGGGTACCAAACACTGCTGTATGATTCCTGTTAGACCCTTCGTACGATATAAAGAGGGATTCCTCAGCTCTGGGACATTGTATTTTAACCAAACTTTCAGAATCTATCAAAGGGACCATGATCTATAAACTACATTAATTGTGAAAATATGTAACGAATGAGTCGCACGCTACGACCACATAAACTCTACCGTAAATACGCATACCGCGCCTGCGAGTGCACGCTATTGCGGGTATGCGCTTCCACGGGAGAGCGTACGCACGCGCAGCGCGGACCAGTGTGCGGTGCAAATATGGCAACGTGCATTGAGACATTTTTCTGACTTTGACAGCCACATGCAGGGGAAACAAAAAGATATCCCCCGAACAGAGACTGGCAAGCCTCTGGTAGCTCCCAATTAACTCCATCACAAGTAGTTGCTGCCAGCGGGATTCAGGGAGGTCACCATACCCAATAGGGGTGTGGCCATACCTGTAATCTGCAGCCAGTAAAATTGATTGCAAGCCTTGGAAGTGAACCAGAAATTGCAATCAATGTAGCTGGTAAATCATTAAACTTTCTTGTAGATACATGGGCGGCCAAATCAGTGATAAATTCGACAGTGGGCATGAGAACCACTGGTAAGACAATTCCAGCCATAGGGGTAACGGGGGTAGTCCAGCACTACCCTGTTAGCAAACCAGCCGAGATTACAATAGGGTCTTTACATACCAAGCATTCCTTTTTGCTGGCTGTATCGGCACCGACTAATCTCCTGGGTAGAGACTTACTGTGTAAAATGGGGTGCGTCATTTATTGTACTCCTGAAGGTGTATTCTTGGACATACCTGAGAATCACGCTCAGGAAGTGCGAGACATGTTAGACTCCCCATCAAAATTAATGTCACATACCATTATGACAAATAGGACTCCCTCCCAAGTAGAAGAAATGACATCTCAGATACCAGAGTCACTTTGGACTAAAGATGGACAAGACACTGGATTAATGGCAAACGTAGCTCCGGTAGTTGTACAAGTAAAAGATGGTAGGATAGCTCCAAAAATCCCACAGTACCCTCTGAAGCCAGAGGTGGAGTTAGGAGTTTACCCAGTAATAGAGCGCTTGCTACAACAGGGCATTCTGGTAAGAACGTCCAGCACTGCCAATAGTCCCATCTTCCCTGTGAAAAAGAGTGGGGGGAGGGGTTACCGCCTAGTGCAGGATCTAAGGGGGATTAACAAAACAGTTGAGAGTCAGTTCCCCGTAGTGCCAAATCCAGCTGTCATCCTAATGCAAATCCCTCCCACTGCGAAATTTTTCACTGTTATTGACCTCTGCTCCGCTTTCTTTTCGGTACCTCTGCACCCTGACAGCCAATATTTGTTTGCATTTACATACAGAGGAGTCCAATACACATGGACTCGATTACCACAAGGATTCATAGATAGTCCAAGTATATTTTCCCAGGCTTTGCATGATTGTTTACAGTCTTTCCAACCAGTGAGTGGATCAGTATTAATACAGTACGTGGATGATCTACTACTGTGTTCTGATTCATTGGAAGCATCCCTGAAGGATACGAAACAGCTCCTGTTTCATCTTTCAGACACAGGACACAAGGTTTCCAAAGACAAGTTACAATTATGCCAAACTAAGGTAAAATATTTGGGACACTGTCTAACACAAGGACTGAGACACCTGACCGCTGATAGAATTCAAGCAATTAGAGACATGACTCTGCCACAAACCCAGCAACAGATCAGAACGTTTTTAGGAATGTGTGGGTATTGCCGTAACTGGATCCCAGGGTTTTCCATTCTAGCGTTACCCTTGCAGGAGATGGTCTCCTCAAACAAACCTGATCGGATTTCGCATACAGACGAGTCTGAGACAGCATTTGAGAGACTTAAACAGTGCCTAACGCAGGCACCAGCATTAGGTATGCCAGACTATGGGAAACCCTTTGAGCTATACGGAACAGAAAGTGCTGGTTGCGCGGCAGGCGTACTAACCCAAAAGCACGGTGATGCCAGCAGGCCAGTAGCCTATTACAGCGCTCAGCTAGACACGGTAGCGTGATCCCTCCCCACATGCTTGCGAAGCGTTGCTGCGATAGCATTGCTAGTAACGAAAAGCGAAGATGTCGTGCTAGGTCACAACCTCACAATTCATACACCACATGCAGTGTCAGCCTTGCTGAATTCTGCCCAAACCAGGCACGTCTCATCAGCGCGGTTTACAAGATGGGAATTGGCACTAATGGCCCCCGTAAACATCACCATAAGGAGATGCAGTGCATTAAATCCTGCCACATATCTCCCAGGTGTGCCTGGACAGGCACAAAGGGTGGAGGATGAGAGTGGAGGATTTAATACAAAGGAAGACACACATGATTGTATGGAATATTTGACCCAAAATTTTACCGCAAGGCCTGACATCAGTGACAACCCACTGGAAGATGTAGAACTTACGTTCTACACGGACGGTAGTTGTCATAGACAGTCAGACTCGGGAGACTTGTGTACTGGATACGCAGTCGTAGATGACCAAGGCACCATAGAAGCGGAACCGCTAGGCCCACCTCACTCAGCCCAGGTTGCTGAACTGGTCGCCCTAACCAGAGCATGCGAATTGGCTAAGGGCAAATCAGCCAATATCTACACCGACTCTAGATACGCATTCGGGGTAGTCCATGATTTCGGAGCCCTATGGCGCCTCAGAAATTTCATGACGGCAGCTGGTACACCGGTAGCGCATGCAGCTCACATAAAAAGGCTTCTAACAGCGATACAGGAACCCGACAGAGTGGCTGTTATCAAATGTAAAGCACACACATATAGCCAAGACCCAGTATCACTTGGTAACAGCCGAGCAGACGAAGCTGCTAAATTAGCAGCTGCTACCCCCAGACAGACAGACACCAAACAACTGATGGTATTTAATACCATCAACACACAGAAGTTGTGTGAGATGCAAAATTTGTGTTCCACACAGGAAAAGGCAGTCTGGAAGGCAAAAGGATATGGCCAGGAGTTCTCAGGACTCTGGACGGATGGACACGGTAAACCAGTGGCCCCCAGAGCATACCTTCCATGTTTAGCTGAGGCAGCTCACGGGCTGACTCATCTGGGCAAGGAAGGGATGTGCAAGTTGGTAAGAGCATATTGGTGTGCCCCAGGATTTTCATCTTATGCGAGTAAAAGAGCAATGTCATGCCTTACCTGTTTGAGAAAGAACATCGGAAAGGCAATACCTACAGAACCATCTCATATCCCACCTGCCGGCGGCCCTTTCCAGGTAATACAGATTGACTTTATTCAATTACCCCCTTGTCGAAATTTGAAATATGTACTTGTTTGTATAGATGTTTTCTCAAATTGGGTTGAAGCATTTCCGGCGGCAACAAATACCGCTATGTTTACTGCTAAGAAAATTGTGCAGGAATTTGTATGTAGATACGGTATCCCTAGAATTATCGAAAGTGATAGGGGTACCCATTTTACAGGTGATGTCTTTCAAGGAATGTGTAAATTGATGGGAATTGATAGCAAGCTGCACACTCCATACCGTCCACAGGCGAGTGCGAAAGTGGAAAGAGTGAACAGCACTATTAAAAATAAACTGAGTAAAGTGATGACAGAGACAGGATTGACATGGCCAGAAGCTTTACCCATTGTACTGTACAGCATCAGAACCACTCCCAGGTCCCCTCTTAATCTGTCTCCCTTTGAAATCTTGTTTGGTCGACAACCGCATGTTATGATTAACCCTCAGGATGATTTGAAGTGTAACAATGAAGTGACTGTAAAATACTTGATTAACATGAGTAAACAGTTAAGGAATCAAAATGATAATCTGAAGTTAGTGATTCCTGATTTACCAGATAGTAATTGTCATGACATTGAACCTGGGGATTATGTAATGATACGGAATTTTCTACGCTCAGGTTGCCTTATTGACAGATGGGAAGGACCATACCAGGTCTTATTGACTAGCACTACAGCATTGAAGGTTGCTGAGAGAGAGACTTGGGTTCATTCGTCCCACTGTAAGAAGGTTGCTGATCCAGAGAGGTCCCGTGATAAGGAACAGACGGTAGAGGTTGTATCACTGGAGTGTCTGTTCCAGGAGGATTGAGGCGGCACCTGAGCATTGAAAATCACAAGACCAAAAGCAGTTGTCGATCCCCTGTTCCCTTTTATTGTTTTTCTCCAACTTCCCATCCCCTCTCCCTCAAATTATTTTTTCCCCCTTCTCATTCTTCTCCGTTTCCTCCTACAAGATGGACTTGCCCCAAGAGACTGTGATCCGGATTTTCCTGTTGACCATGATGTTGACCAGAGCAGTCTGTTCCGGCGAGAGTACCATGGAGGTCGAGAGAGGTTCTGGAATGGGTTCTGATGATAAAGATGGAGGCGTAGTTTTCCAAGAACAACTTAACCGACAAGTAAAGGCGAGTATCAGAAAACGATTCGATAGCATTGACCATAGAAGGAATTGTGAAGGATTGTTAGCTGAAGAAAACTGTATCTGTCGGCTCTGTAACAATGTCATTGAGGATGGGTGCATAAAGAAATGCCAATCCAGTTTTAATATTCATATGGACCGGCATCCATTGAGTGACTATCACTCCTTAGTGGGTAGTGTGTTAAATAAAACAGATTGTTGGGTATGCTCTCAAGTACCTCAAGGTCATAGCAAATCAGGGCTAGTACCATTTCCTTTAACGTTAGGGGAGGTACTTGAGTTAAGTGGTGGGAGACCGGTGGACAGGAGGTTTAATATCTCCAGCCCTCCTAGTTTGAAGCTCCACCAATACCATGTGGATAGGTCCCTATTATGTTTTAACATCTCCAATCCCCGAAAGCCGGGAAATTGGGAAGTGTCATGGAGTAATCAAACCATGACCTTTTCGCATAGAGCAGATAGAATGCCTACAGATACAGAGCTTATACGCCACATAGCCAGTAGAGGAAAATCTTTCCGGTATAGGTATACCTTAGGAAATAGGATTACGAGAGTTGGAGAGGTATCACCAGGATACTGTGCACATATCGTACAACCGGATACGTGTACTAAGCAGATGGAAGAATTAGGGTTAGGAGATTTCACATGGAAGGTGTGTAATATGGTTATGTCCTACTCCGTCCCATATGTTTTCCCCGATGATGCATATTTCATATGCGGGAGAAAGGCGTATAAGTGGCTTGCCCCAAACTCTGAAGGATTGTGTTATATTGGAAAAGTACTGCCTGAAGTAATGACTGTATCACATGACAAAATGAAAGACATACACCGTGTTGCCCAAACTCCTTATACTCACACCCATTACGAGCACGTAGTTAAACGGCACCTGATAGAAAGAACAGAGCATCCGGCCTCTGACATGATCCATGAATCCACCGGGATTCAGTTTCTAATCGCGTTAGACATCACTCGCACCACCAGAGGAGTGCTGAATTATAAATACATATCTGCGCTTGCAAATTTGGTAGATAATATCACTGAAATGTATGATGACACGTTTAGGTATACTGGAAGAGAACTTCAAGCTTATAAAACAGAACTGGTACAGCATAGAATGGTTCTTAATTACCTCACAGCAGTGACAGGCGGATATTGTGTCACACTGGCAACACAATACGGCGTGAAATGTTGCACATATATTACGAATAGCACCGAGGATCCGGTCGAGGTCATAGACCAAAAGATGGACGATATTCTCCAACTGAAGTGGGAATTTCGCAGGAGACACAATCTCACTCTTGCTGCTGTAGGTAATGAGCTGACTGGTTGGGTGTCATGGTTGAACCCGCGAAATTGGTTCTCTGGTTTAGGAGACTGGGCTCAAGGAGTCATAATGGATGTTGGGAAGTTTCTCCTATGTATCTTAGGTGTTATCATAACGATTGGTTTGATATTTAGATGCGGTCAGGCTTTAATGAAGTGCAATCGTCGTACTAGGGTAATAAGTTTAAGGAGTGAGGAAACTGTAATTCCCATGGATTTGATTTATGACCCAAATGTAGAAACAATGATGTGATGAAAATGCGATTTCTACGGTCCGTTTCTTTCACCTGTTTTTCCGTTTCCTCCAAGGTAAAAAGACCCACTTGGACGAGGAATTTGATGAGCCGATATACAGACAACAGATGGATTAAAGAAGAAGTTTTGACAACCTTATACACAGATTTTTGATGAACTATGCCATGGATCCCCAGTTTCCCTAGAAATTTTAAAATTACGCTAGCCCAACACTTTTGTAAATCTATGGACATTGACAGCTTTTGCTCGCACCTTATGGGCAAAAGCACAAAGAAGACTGCAACCAACAGACACCAAACAAGACCTCAATCGACGAATGTACATTTACCTGACATAGAATACCACCGCATTTACCGTAATTATGTCTTTTCTTCATTTCTACAACCCTCAGGTAATGACACACATAGTCGATAGGGAATACAGGCACAGATATCAGCAATCACATATCTCCCCCATTCATGTATCATCAACTAAAATGTGCTCCCCCATTTTGTTACAACCAAAGCCGAAAAGAGCTCGGTAAAGTTTGACAGCCAATCCACAGACCCGTACCACGGGATAAGAAGGAATTCAAATGTATACTTCGCAATACCTCGAAGCTTGATTTAAAACACGTACGGCACGATGATACATGACCCCCAAGCACGGATTCATACACACATGCTTCTGCTATCTTACTAGGTCATACCCTTTTTTCCTACCTTCTCCTCTCCTCCCCTACCCAACCATGTAAATGTATTAACCCCTGACATATATATTTTTCTCTTTTTGAAATGTTTTAGAAGGTGGCAGTTATTGTTGACTGCCAAAGGGTGGACTGTCAAAGTCAGAAAAATATCTCTATGCACACTACCATATTTGCACCTCACACAGGTCCGTGCTGCGCATGCGTACGCTCTCCCGTACGTGCGCATACTCACAGTCGCGGGCACCCGCAGGCGCACGGTATGTGTATTTACGGTAGAGTTTATGTGATCGTAGCGTGCGACTCAATCGTTACATATTTTCACTATATAATGTATTTTGTAGATCATGGTCCCTTTGATAGATTCTGAAAGTTTGGTTAATGTAGAATGTTCATGAACAGAGAGATCCCTCTTTGTTTGATACGAAGGGACAGACAGGAGTAATACAGTGGTGTTTAGTACCCATCGGAAGAGTATTTAATTAGCAATATTCCGGTGTTGGTTTGAAGCAGATTAATCGCTCGTGCGAATAGTTATGGACATAAGAAGTTTATGAACATTTACTGTATTTGCACTTACTTATCCATGCGGCGGGAAACCCAGTTTCCCTCCCACCTGAGCTGTTGGAAATAGTCACGGCCCACCTGTATGAATCAACCTATGACCTTTTGTTATAATGCGAGGAGGAATTCCTGTGTCCAATGAACAATGAGATTGTAGGGACCATTGAATTGTATTGTGTGTGGGGCATAAATAGACAAGCCGATCACATCCAGCTCTCACTCTTCAACGGTTATCATTGCTGAAAATCGGGAGCTGGATGTCCAGAGGCGCATGCGATCGTTTCCCCTTGTGCGTAAGTGTTTCTCCGCAACCATATTGTTCTTACTGTTATTGTGGGCCATTTCTCTCTCTCTCTCTCTTCTCCTCTTTCTCTCTTATTTTTCCCTTAAAACGTAATTGTATTGTATTGTATTTCCTGTGTAGTTATCTGGTTAGGTAGTCTATGTTATATTGTAGTGTATGACTTGTATTGTGTTAATTCTTTTGCAAGTATATCATTCATAATATATATTTATTAGGCGTTGGACCCTAAGCCCAGATATCTGTGTATTTCTTATAGTGTTTAGTATTCTCAGAGTGTCGGTGGCGCTCAAACAGCTTTTGAGTTAATAAGGTTATACTAGGTTGCATCTACACCCTATTTCTACACTAAGGTTTTACTGCATAATATACTGTTTATTGCTTAGATACAAAGGTTTAACATTGTTAGCGTTCAGCGCCGCTGGTGATCTCCTCGTGGTCCCAAGCGTCCGCTACGCTATAGCGAATCATTACGTTAGTCAGCAGCCAATAGCGTGCCTGCCCGTGATCTCTTGGCCGTGAGCGAACGTGACGCTTGAGCGTCTCGACTACGGCTAAGCGATTGCTACGCAATGTGCGTACCCTTACGGTACTCCATACGTAAATAGCGTACAGTGTTCTTAGACCTCATAAAGGGTTTTATATAAGATAAATATTCAGCTTTATCACAACTGTCCTAATTATGGCATAACAGTTCCACTTTTCAGGCACTGTTCAAATATCCCACCTGCAGTCCACAGGGTCCCATTGGGAGAAAGGTTGGGAGAGAACTAAATACTGGCAGCACTTACATAGTAAGGAGAGCTGCTAGTTGACATGTGGCAAGGCCCCCTTTTTTCTGGGGTGTGTATGTTATGCCAACATTCACAATGTCAACTTGGTCTGAATTTTGGCAATCAAAGGGTTGGTATGGTCACAATGTCGGCATGATCATTATGTAGACACAGTGTTGACAGTCAGCATGGCAACATACAGTAGCATTTTCCTAGTGCTAGAGCCTTGATCTTAACCTTACCCTAACTGCAGCCTAACCCCAATCCTAACCTAAATCCTAACCCTGTACTGGCGACATTTTGACCTTTAACATTCTGAACGTCGACATAATGACCACATACCCTTTTCTTGCATATTCTTTAAGCACACACATCAAGTCCTAAACCTGTGCCACCAGATGTTGTGAGATAAGGCATAGGCTGGTGCAAGTGCACTCGAGTGATGATACAGAGGACACTGATAATGGCAGGCAGGTGCATCACAAAGGTGGGTACTCTCTGTACACTGCTGAATACTGTATGCCATTTCCGTTCCGTGGACGCAATGCAGCAGCAATTACAGGCGATTTGAGCCATCTGCACTTCAAATGAATTCAAACTTTAATTATACTCTGGCCACAGCCAAGGGACATTTATGTTCCTAAAACAACACTTTTTGGCTGATTTTACCTTCATCGACTGTGGGACTGTATTCTCTGTAATTGCTCCTTCATTTATTCCTCTACTACTAGGATCTGTGCTCCTGCAGGGAATAATGTTTCATTTATACATTGTGACACTATTTATTTATTTATTTCTTACCAGTTATTAATGTAGCGCGCACATATATTTCTGCAGCGCTTTAGTATGGCCATTCACATCAGTCCCTGCCCCAGTGCAGCTTACAATATATATTCCCTACCACATGTACACGCACATGCATTCACGCTGAGGCAATGGATGGCTTGTGCGGAATCTAAATGGTAAGCAAGAAGGCAGCATTGTTCTTTTAAATGGGACCCACTTTATATTGTACACTGACAAAATCCCCCATTTATTACCCGTTGGATCTGATTCAGAGGTGAACTTAATGCCCATATTCGCGCACTTGAGTGATTATTTGCTACTATGCATGAGCAATATATACTGAAAAACCCTGTGGTGCATGCGTTACCCTGTGCACGCTGTTATGTACTGCAATGCTGGTATCAGAAATGGACAAAGCAAAACCATGGGCAGCCACAGAGGCCGTGTTTAGAGTGAGACTTAGAGTGAGACATAGTTCAGTTGGAGACACTGCGCCTTCCATAGGCAAGTGCAAATATCGATGGTGCGCGTAGTGGTGGAATCTACAGAACAACCTGTGGTATACCAAGGCTTGCACATTCTGGCGCACGGTAGTGCACAAAGCTAATGCCTCCTACAGACTCGGCGATCCGCGGCTGAGCTGCCCGACAGCAGATACGGCCAACGAGTGACCCGGCGGCGGGGGGAGGTGACGGGGGGAGTGAAGTTTCTTCACTCCCCCCATCACCCGGCGCCATAGCAATGCATACTAATATGGACAGGGCTGCACATCGTTCATCGTTGGTGCCTACACACTGCACGATATGAACGAGTTCTCGTTCATTAGTGAATGAGATAGTTCACAGGTTCTCAAACTCGGTCCTCAGGACCCCACACAGTGCATGTTTTGTAGGTAACCCAGCAAGTGGACAGGTGTATTAATTACTCACTGACACATTGTAAAAGGTCCACAGGTGGAGTTAATTATTTCACTTATGATTCTGTGAGGAGACCTACAAAACATGCACTGTGTGGGGTCCTGAGGATCGAGTTTGAGAACCTATGAGATAGTTCATATCGTGCAGTGTTATCTACCAGTGTGTAGGGACCTTAAGACTTAGACTAGTGTTGGCATATTATCACCACTGCAGCTCCACAAAAAGATGCAGTCATGGGGGAAACTTTGTGCCAGGGCTTTCTTAATAGATAGGCACATTGGGCAGCTGCCCAGGGTCCCATAATTCTAGTGGCCTTCCAGCAGGTGAGGGCTGTTACCTCCGGAACAGCTTAGGAGGCAGACAACACTGCCTAGCTGCTCTGATTGTGAATTGCATTCTCTACCTACTTCCCAGCCTGCAACCAGACAGTAAATGGCTGTAAGCATGCTTATTGGTGGATGGCTGGAGGTATCCAGCAATCAGAGTGCTGACAGCCATTCTCTGTTTGGGACCACAGGAGGTGTAAGTTATGATTTTTTATTTTATTTATTTCTGTGAATGGGTGTGTAGGGGCTCCAGTGCATTGTTTTGCCCAGGGCCTGCAATGATGTCAAGATGGGCCTGCTGTGTGGACCCCTGAATTGTGCCTGTTGCAGATAATTCGAGAAAGGGTCTGGCGAATCAGAGCAAATAAAAAAAATTGCAATTTAAAAAAAAATAAAAAAAATAAATGTTTTTCTAGATCTGCAAATTTTAAGAAATAAATAACATTACTAAATGTATACATCAGTGGTTCCCAAACTGTGTGCCTAGGCACCCTGGGGTGCCTCAAAACACTTGCAGGGGTGCCTTGGATTGGTGGTCCAGGACCAATCAAAATTATTTCTGGTCATTGTAATAGGCAAAACCAGTGCTGGTGGCTGTCAATCATAAAATATGTTGACAAACAGAAGCAAATCTTGTTCCTCACCACATAATGGAACCTAAAGATGACATATAAAAACAATCTTTGATTTAATATTTATTACACAATTTCTCGCTAAGAAATTTTTGGCCTAGGGGTGCCATGCATAAAATGCTGATGCTCTAGGGTGCCATGATTCCAAAAAGTTTGGGAACCACTGATATACATCAACGGCATGCAAATCCATCACCTGCGGGGTGAGGCTCCCCCTTAACAGGATTCTCTAAAAAGGTCATTAATTTTAATAAATAATAACAGCTGTATCTCCAAATCTCGTCCAAACCACAAAATTGTAACCACTCTGCTAAACGCAACCAAAATGTAAAACACAGCAGCCGTAGCATACCATTAATTTTCTTTACACAGCTAATACATTTCAGCAGTGTCTGCTGTTATCCACATGTAACATCAATTTATCTCCTAATTGCTCTCAATTTATTGCTTATCATGCTAAACATCTTCCAGATATTCTGTCTCCATGCTATGTCGCAAATTACAAGTGAAATAAATGACTCCAAATAATGTTATATATTAGATATAATTTAAGAGTGACCCTAAAAAAATCCAATTACCTGAGGAGAATAATGTCTCCAGTAGTATTTTTGTCTCCCGAAGTTGTAGTTTAGCTTTTTACTACTAGCAATAAAAATTATATTTCAAATCATCCGTCAAGCTGCTTTTGTTTTAGCATTAGCCTTGCTTTTCTTACACTTTTTACGATGAAGACATTCAATTCTTTATCATGTAAAGAAAGTTTAGATGCTGTAATCTTAGCATGCATTATTAGCAAAAACATTCTGAGACATGAAAAAAAAAAAAAAGTACAGACATTTTTTGACATTGTCTCTATGGGAGGGCTGTATCAAACCTTCTGAAGAGGACAAGTGAGGTCATTGACCACTGTAACCAATCATCTTCTAGCTATCATTTTTTAGAATGGACTAAATAAATGGCAGCTAGAATGTGATTGGATGCTATGGGCAACTCCTCCTCCTCTTTAGAAGGTTGTGGTGGAAGGCTAATGCAAGAACTATTACTATGCATGACAGAAGAAATACTTTAACAAAGCTGTAGAATAATGGTGGGCTAAAATAAGCCTAATGGGCTTAGAACCCCGCAGCCAAGGAAGATTGGGGGTTAACTCTCCACCTAGAAAGCCTGCTGAAGATGGCAGATCCTGGGGTAAGTGCTATATACAATTTGCCAAAGAGTGTTTTGTATGTCAAGGCAGTAATCGGCTCTGCGATCAGCAATATATTCTTTATGTATATGTAGGAAGTCTCTTATTGTATCAAAAACAATTTTTTCCCTGAGTAACATAGAAACCAACAGCATGAAGTTAACTGCAACTTACCTGTCACAAGGAAGCTGCATCTTCCTGATCCAGCTTCATTAATTATACTACAATTGTATGTGCCATAATGGTCCTTGGCGTGGATATTCACAGTCAACTCTGTGTAATCTTGAGAGTCAAACTGTCCCTTTTCTAACAATTTGTTCCCCAGTCTCCATTCATACATAAGAACCCGGGTCGGATAAGCTCTCAGTACTCTGCAGTTCATTGTGACGCTCGTTCCCAGACCTTGTCTGATTTCCTGAAAGGTTGGTTCAACTGCTGGTGGATCTGCAAAATAACAGAAAAAAGTCACATGAGAAGGTTTGCTCTTCAAGTAGAGATGTATGGACCCCATAGCTATAATTTACTGGGACCTTTTATGTACCATCATCAAGTCAGAACCACCAAGATTTCTGCTCCATCCACTGTTAGTATCCAATTATTACATTAGTAGCTGTATTAAACACTAGTTACTATAGTACACAGTCATTTCATTCTCACTATTTTCACAACCATATAATAATAAGAATAAGAATAATAATAATAATAATAATAATAATAATAAGAAGAATATTTATACAGTGCTTTTTTTTTAAGAATTCAAGGAGCTTTACAGGAATCATGAAAATAATATAGAGTTTTAGATTTTCTAGAAATACAAAAACCAATTAACATAATCCAGGGTTGATGCAGCCATTTTGGATAATAAATTCTGGGGATTAGTGGATTAGTTATCCTATCTAAAAGAGTACCAGACGAAGCAGCCATCTTGGGCGCACTACATAGGTTACAGTGGGTGAATCAGACAATGCCTGGAAAAGATGGAACATAATGGTAAAGCTGCAGAACACAAAAACAAGATGCAGGAATCTTTCAAAATCATCTTATCCATGCACTGTTCATCCTACACGTGATAGAACCCAAGCGAGGCAGACATATTGGGCACACTACATAGGTTGCAATGTGTGACTTAAGCAATACATGAAACTAAGACATAAATGGTAAATGAAAATTGTCTAATTTTATACATATTGCTTGAATAGTTCCATATGTTGCCCATACTGCCATTGAAAGTACCAGCTAAGGCAGCCTCCGGACCCCGCATAGTCATATAGGCTCCTATTTAATATAAGCTATAAACGCATGGTTACAGCATACATATTTATACAGTTGCTGTTGCCATCCAACAACCACATCATATAAATGATAGGAACTACATTGCTGTAACGTCACCTTATTTACATTACAGACTCTCTCGCCAAGATTATCGTCTGCACAGTGTCTACAGCATGCACCATCTGCTACCAGGAAAGACAAAACACTTTATGACCTAGACAAAGACTTGTAAGAAATATGTGTAATAAACAAAATATGCTGAGACCCCAAAGCTTAGTATCAGGAAATGCTATGAAACTGTTACAATAAATTCAACAATATACTGTATACTGTAAACGGTAAACTAATACAGTCATAGGTGTGCGCAGGCGGGGTGCCTGGTGCGCACAGGCACCCCCTAATGACTGGCACACCGATCTCACATGCCTGATGCAGCGATCGCCGAGCAGGCTGATTACTGTCCCCTCTGCGCTGCACCCTGTCAGGACTTCATTACCGACCAGGCGCCTGGGTTAATCAAGGGTGCCACTGACACCGGCTTTCAAATTCCCAGCTCCACCTCCATGTACAAAAACAGTGTGATGTGACGTTATTACGTCATGCTGCTCGAATGCCCACCCGCCACATGCCCACCTCTCTCCTTCTATGCTATGCCAATGCCAGCCACTGACAATGTATCTGCTTTATTAGGATTGGTACAAAGGGGGATATTTTATATGCGTTGACCATCAATAGATGATGCTAGACATGCCCAAAAGGCGGTGCTAGACACACCCCTCCAACGGTGCACCCCCTAATAAAATGTGCTGCGCACGCCAGTGAATACAGTACATACAGTATCATTGGCGTTTCTATAATGGGTGCAGTGTGTGCGGTGCACACGGGCTCCTGAGTCCCAGGGGGGGGGGGGGGGGGCACACCGCACACACTGCACCCATTTCTCCTATACTTACCTTTCCTGAGTCCATTGCTGACCGTGTGTGGGCCCCCTTCTCTCCCGCAGCCGTCGCGCCACTGCTAGCGCACTGACCACTAGAGACTCTGGCACAGTGCCAGCGTCTACAGCACATGCGCAGGACTCCGGAAAAATGGCGCGGTGCCCATTTTTCGGAGTCCTGCACATAAGATGTAGACTCTGGCACTGTGCCAGAGTCTACAGCGCTCAGAGCGCTAGCAGCGGCGTGACGGCTATGGGAGAGGAGGGGGCCCACACACAGAGTCTGCACACGGGTCCCCTCCTCTCCAGAGACGCCCCTGTACAGTATTAAGTATATTTATGCATTACCTTTGTTTTGTTTGGATAAAAGATGATCAACTAGATACAATGTTTATTTATAACATTCATGTATCATTGTTACGATTGCTGTAAGTATCAATGTATTGCTTCTAATTATAAGCTCTCCATAAAGAGAAACATAATAAAGAGACAGAATATCTATAAGACTATGCAGATTTTGCAAAATGAAAAAAAAAAAAAAAAAAATAGAATTAATTTTACAAAACATTAACACGTAGGGGGTCATTCCGTACTGTTCGTACGCTGCAATTTTTTTGCAGCCATGCAAACAGGTCAGAACTGCGCATGCTTGCGGGTTGCAATGCGCAGGCACGTTGCTACCCAGCAACAGCCGGCAACGTGCAGCGACAAAATGGATGAAGAAAGCGTTCCGAGCGGCGAATACTATAAGATTGACAGGAAGAGGCTGGCCGGGGATGTCTACTCACCGTTTTGAAGGCGTGTCCGGGTGAACGCAGGCGTGTCCAGCCATCTTCAGGGAAGGATCCTGATGTCAGCTCCGGACAAGATCATCGCAGTGGGTGAGTAAGTCCTGAGCTGTGCAGGAACTACACAAACTTTTGTTTGTGCAGCTCTCTGCACAGCGATTCGCAGCCCTGCACAGAGATTACCCCCTCCCCCTATAGGTGGTGACTACCTGATCGCAGCAGTGCTAAAAGTAGCCTGCTTGCGATCAGGTCGGAATCACCCCCATAGTTCACCTTTAAAGTGTGCATGTTGTCTGCACAAAGTTGAAGCAGCTACAGTAAAAATATATAATTTGCACAACATGCAGAGTTGCAGGCATCTTACGCCCACATGGGTGGAAGGAGGCCCCCAGAACCCCAGCACTTACATAAGTAATACATTGGAGAACAAGGTATTTTATTTTTTTACATAATTTTTCCATGGTGCAACACAGGTTCCTGCAGTCCAAGGATTCCAGGGCATGCTGACACCAGTGCACCTGCTGGGTGACCTGGGAAACGCACACTGGGGGTCATTCAGAGTTGATCACTTGCTAGCTAATTTTTGTAGCGCTGCGATCAGATAGTCGCCGCCTATGTGGGAGTGTATTTTCGCTTCACAAGTGTGCGAACGCTTGTGCAGCCGAGCGGTACAAAAAAGTTTTGTGCAGTTTCTGAGTAGGTCTGAACTTACTCAGCCACTGCGATCACTTCAGCCTGTCTGGTCCCGGAACTGATGTCAGACACCCGCCCTGCAAACGCTTGGACTCGCCTGCATTTTTCCAACCACTCCCTGAAAACAGTCAGTTGACACCCATAATCGCCTTCTTTCTGTCAATATCCTTGCGATCGGCTGTGCGAATTGATTCTTCGTTAAATCCATCGCTCAGCACCGATCTGCTTTGTAGCCGTATGACGCGCCTGCGTATTGCGGTGCATACGCATGCACAGTTTTGCCAAGTTTTGACCTGATCGCAGCGCTGCAAAATATAACTAGCGAGCGATCAACTTGGAATGACCCCCTCTGTCCAGGGTCCTGAGAACTGAGTTTGAGAATCATTGCTGCAGAATATTATTAAGGTTTTTAATTAGTTAATGAGTACAACCTGTGCCAGGGTTTAGAGTTTGATACGTTTAATGAATAATGAGTCTTTGTTTATGCGGAAGAGTGGAGATTGAGCAAGATTCTGAGGCTTCTTTCTACACTTCTGCTGCTGGGGAAGACGGAGGTTGAAAGTCTAAATAGACATCTAAAAGATACCTTTAGAACTATGAGTGGGGTATGCCAATTTGTTTTATTTCCACTTTTGTGTGTTATTCTTTACATATGGGGGGTAATTCCAAGTTGATCGCAGCAGGAAATTTTTTAGCAGTTGGGCAAAACCATGTTCTCTGCAGGGGGGGGCAGATATAACATTTGCAGAGAAAGTTAGATTTGGGTGGGTTATTTTGTTTCTGTGCAGGGTAAATACTGGCTGCTTTATTTTTACACTGCAATTTAGATTGCAGATTGAACTCACCACACCCAAATCTATCTCTCTCTGTACATGTTATATCTGCCTCCCCTGCAGTGCACATGGTTTTGCCCAACTGCTAAAAAATTTCCTGCTGCGATCAACTTGGAATTACCCCCATGGTGTGGCCAGACGGGTGATAATTCTTATTACAAGAAACCTTTATAGGTGGACTCAACAATACTGCTGTGTGAGTACAGTACGCTACCCTATTATCTAGAGAGCTACGTGAAGGATGCAGTTACCATTGATACATTTGGACCTCATTACATTTATCTCCTGGATGTACTACACTATTTTATTGTTGTCTTTTTATTTTTTCTTTGAACCTTGGAATCGAGTATGAGTCAATATCAGCTGGACATTACACCAAGGAGAAAAACACATAGGAATCCATGTACCATTTGCTGAGCAGGATTTTCTATCACTGACTTTATTAGATGGGCTTTATGTTTTTATGTCAGTTTTGAGTAAGTGCTATTAGGACTATTTTATGTTTTTATGATTTTTTATGCTGACACTTGTGGTTCCTCAAATGCTAGCATTCTACAGCAGCTATTGGTATGTTAGAGCTTCTAGTGCAGCATGGAAAATCTAAACTAAAAATATTTACCCACACCCACTGCCCAGGAGTGGGGACTTTCTGCACAGGGCCCCACATCCCTCTAGAGAATATATATAACATAGGGCTGGTTGGTATTATTGCAGGGGACCCCAAGGTGCCGATTTCCCTACTATAGTGGTTGGCATAAGCTAGTGGTGGCACTTCATGCTTTTGTTCCTTACACTTTGGCTGATGCCAACCTACATTTCAGCACTAGAGACTTTGAGGGAACTTTTTAATTATTTATTAATTTGTTGTTTTGTGCAGTCAATGCCTGGTTTGTGCTAAAGATCATCACATCAGCTGCGCTAAGTTAGCATCAGGGGTGATCATATGCACCAACTATGCCTCCCAAGAGGCATATACTGTGTATACCCAACTGCATCCTACTTCTATACTACATACTGTATTTCAGGCATTCCCAACCACGGTCCTCAAGGCACACCAACAGTGCAGGTTTTAGTTATATCCAGGCTGCAGCACAGATGGTTAAATCAAAATAACTGAGGTACTAATTAAGTCACCTGTGCTGAAGCCTGGATATCACTAAAACCTGCACTGTTGGTGTGCCTTGAGGACCGTGGTTGGGAATGCCTGCTGTATTTGGTGCTTTGATTCACCCTTACAGTGATTTGGGTTACTCCATTCAGCCCTTTCCTCATGCATTTCGCTGCTCTACATGTAAGACACAGATACATGCTCCTTTTTCACTCAGCATGTGCAGTACTTGAGAGCGCATTTTCGTCTTGTATGCTGGACCTCCATCAGAGGCGTCACTGATTCCAGTGCAGAAGTGCAAGTAAACGAGCAGTGAAGCTGAACATCGACAAAAGGGGTGTGGCCCCACTGGAAAAGGGTGTGGCTTCATGGACAGGGGGCGTGGCCTCACAGCCCTGACCCCTGTTACGTCACTCCGGGGGTGTTGGTGATGCGGACTGCGCCCAGGGACCAGTGCAAGTGCAGTGCCGGCTCCTTCACTGTAACAGTAGCAGGGTGCTCCACATAATGTCACAGTGCAGCACCCTGCTCCTGTCATTGAAGAGGAGTCAGCACTTTGGTGTCACCACTCGGCGAGTGCCACCCAGGTGCAAGCCACACCCCCTGCACCCCCATTGTGACGCCACTGGCCTACATCCCTCTTTACATGATCTCCAAAGGAAGCTTAAACTTTTAGGAACTTCCTATGAACTAAGGCAGTTGTTCTCTGTTTTTTTTGTTTTTGTTTTTGTTTAACATGTTTTTTATTGAAGCATCACATGTATAGTATAATAAAATATACAGTACTATTAGTAGTAGTAGTGAGCAATATAGTTATAACAATGAGTCATTTGCAAGAAACAGTTATGGACAATGATCAGTAAGGATACCGGTGAATGTCTCCGCAGGGAAAAATTACAATGTATCAGCATCAAATAAACAAATGTAAAACATAAAAGAAAAAGTTTCCATCTCTTGTACCCTCCCACGCACACTGCGGGGAATATCTCCTACGCTAGTACAAAAAACTAAAAGCCCCATCACATCAAAATAAAATACAGTAGGAGGATTACCAGCCACCTCTCAAGTCAAATGCCAGGAGGTATAGTGTAGGTTTTATAGTGTCCATTCCTGGCATCAGGATTAGCAGTAACCCTGGATTTTGGGATTAGCCAGCCCCCTTTGTTTTTTCAATGCCGGGCAGCGTTGACGCTTTCAGGGGGCTCAGACGCTGCCTGGCTCTCCATGTGCCCAACTGGGCACACTGCACAGTGTGATGTGGTGGCAGAGGTCGCACTGCGCAGCCTGATGCCAGCTGCCCACCGCCCAAGCTACAGATGGGTCCACATTTATCTTGACCTTTAATAGGATTAACTGAGACTGGCCAGTCGGACTTAATCCCCTGCTGTAATGACTTAATCCCCTGATGTATTGTTCTCTGTATTGTATTGCAGTTGAGAACAATAGATGAAGGGTTTATGCTAATAAATCATGTTGTGACTAGGCACAGAAAACTACTCAAGATACGGTGGATACATCTGTACCCTGTACCAATTGTGTATGTGGGGAGGGGGGGGGGGGACAGAGAAAACAAACCATTCCTGAGTATCTCGGGATTGATCATTATTCAATCCTGATTCCTGGGATTGAAAAATGGCCCAGGATTGGCCACCCTAGTAGGTTTCTAGGAATTTGACTCTTAATTTCAGGAGACAGAGTGTCTGTAAGCTCTCCCACATGAAAAAACATTTAGGTTTTAGATTCTTTATCCAAGACCGCCTCCACCCAATGCTTCTAAATTATGAAAAACAAAAATTGGCTTTAAAAGAATATTCCCAACTGAGTGGTTCCACGTTTAAGGGATGGTTTTACGAGCTGCTGCACCCACTGCGATCAGCAGTTGTCGACTCCCAGGGATGATATGGGGATGAGTAGGTATAATCCCAAAGACAGCTCATTCGGGTGTAAACGGAATAAAATTGACCAGACAGCCTCTGCATAGGACTTAACCTGCAGCCAAAAACTCTGGATTAAGGGGCATTGCCAAAGACAATGATATAATTCCGCCATCAGCTCTGCACATCTATAACAGTTATGCGTTGATGACTGACCCATAACAAAGCCCCTATGAGGTGATAAATAAATTATGTGCAAAATGTTAAATAACATTTCAGAGTACATTGTAGTAGGTAACAATTTGCAGGCACATACAGTACATGTACTTTAAGCAAATTTTCTAATGTTTTGGTCCTGTTCTTATTGCAATGGCTGGCATATTTGGTAACATTCCCAATGGGAAACTAAGGACAAACTGGGCTTTACCCCTATCTGTCAAAGCCATACCAAATACTGTGTTACGAAACACCACACATCTTAAGTATAGCAATGCCCTATGCACAAAGAGTCCTGACCCTTTACTATCTGTAGTATGAGTACTATTTCTATAGAATGATTTTGAGTAGGTGACAAGGCATAAAAATAATATGTTGAGTATGGACCCTTGGCTTGGCCACCAATAAGAACCACAGACATTTCAATCTACCAGTGTTGATGGGTTACTGAGAATTGATAGATTGAAATCTTACGGATATCAGGAGACCAAAATATGGCTGCCTTCATTGTGTGCAGTCTAAAAGTGCTCTTAGGTATGTGAATATATTTGATGTAAAGAGTTGGGTTATAAGCCCACAAGTTTGATCACATTTATGCCCAATATTTAAAAGGACCATGCATTAACTAGCAAGGCACAGCTAGTAAAAGCATTGCCCTTTTAAGTATTGTGCATAAACACATTCAGATTTGTAAATAAAACAAGAGGCCTACAGTAATTCAGACCTGATCGCTCCTCTGCAAATTCACAGAGCTCTGAGATCAGATAATCGCCGCCCATAGATAGTGAAAACCCGCCCATGCAAGTGTGCGAATGCATGCGTACGCCGTGCCAAAACTTCGCCAGATAGAGGACAGCTGCAAATCCATCCGCAATTCACTCACCATCGAATGGTTTTTCCAGTCTGTGCGTAGGCCAGGATTTACTCCTACAGTGCAATAGAATCAGGCTGTCCGGGGCCAGAGCTGACATCACATACCCTCCCAGAAAATGCTTGGGAACACCTGCGTTTTTCCTGACACTCCCAGAAAACGGGTTACCACCCACAAACATCCGCTTCCTGTCAATCACCTTGCGTACGCCAAGCGATCGAAATTTTCACACCATACTGTTGCTGTTGGCGCAGTCAATCGATAATCAGCCGCTGTGAGGTTTCGCACAACAACGATCAGGTCTGAATCAGGCCCAATGTCTCTTGTATGACAAATGCCTCCATTTATCGTTTCTGTTTATCACGAACTACTGCTACAAACATCTAGTACATTTTTTGAGATGTTCTACTTCTGATATTTTAAATGATTAAAAAGTCTCAGACCTTTCAAAACTCTGCTGCCGGTCTTTTTCCGTCTGTATATCTACATGTTTAAATACACTATTTTGTTTTTGCGATACGCCTAGAGGTTTGCTAACATACCAGCAAAACATCCATTGCCTAGATTGAATCAGAGACAAAGCTCTGCAATTCTCTCGTAACAGCAAACAAGGGCTCAAGGGCTTATCTGTTGGTGACATTTGTCACACAGTCTGGCTCAGATACTCCCAGAGAACACCACAAAGTGCTTATACTTATAAACTAAACTTCTCAAATCAATTAGTGGATAGTACTGTCCCAGCCGATGACTTTCTTTTGTCTTGAAGCCATGGTTGTAATAATAAGTAACATTAATTTAAAAAGCTTACACTCTGCAGGTCATTAATCTCTGCCTGGCATTAAACTCCTTTTAGGAAGACAGGACAAGACATCCAGACTATTTGAAAATGACTTTCTTTATCTTCTACAGAAAAAAAAAAAGTGTCAGCACTTTAAGCACTTTAGTTCAAGCCTAGGTTATTGTGTCTGAAGAGGTGTAACGTTTGTGTGATCCTGGTCTTGGTAATTTTGCATTGCACAAAGGCATTTCCAGTCATAGACTTCGGATGAACC
The DNA here is from genome assembly GCF_028390025.1 of Pseudophryne corroboree. Lineage (NCBI taxonomy): Eukaryota > Metazoa > Chordata > Amphibia > Anura > Myobatrachidae > Pseudophryne > Pseudophryne corroboree. The sequence continues at coordinate 56,137,609 of NC_086455.1, forward strand.
CAAATAACAAATACCATAGCACTGGATGATCATGTATGCAGTTTACAATGACAACTGAGAAATGGTAGAGAGAGAACTATATTACTAGGGAAAGCACCATTTGAACATAAACTTTCCATAAAATGAGCTGAATGTTTATAAATCGTCCTGAGATGTTGTAGACACATAATATTCATCCATTTCATTTTACAATCACATCATATCTGTACTTAGAAAAATGTTGCACAGGAGAGACGTTTTGCTGGCAGAGGGGGAAAAAAGTATTTCCTTTCCTTAAAGGGACCATTGACCTGCATGGGAAGAAGATTTTTTTTCTTGTAAGATGACCTCTTAAGTATTTGAATTTAATGGTTTGTTTCTCTAATGCGGCTCAGTTTCAGGAATGATCACAATAATAAGTCATTGGGCCTACTGGTACCTAGGGGTAAATTTTTCCCGGACCAGGCATGCTGGAGGAGCCAGGGGGGGCCCGTTGTCGGTCCCGAAGCCCGCCGCCCCCCCCCCCCTTGTAGAGAGCGCCCTTGGGTGCAGAGAGAGAGGGGAGTGACTGCATCTGCAGCAGTCTCTCTCCCCAGCATACATGCTGATTGGCTGGGGGGATGGGGGATGATCGCACCCGCCGCCAGTAGGTGGTGCCCATCTGCCCCCATGCCGGCCCTCCCCCGGGCAGCGCATACCCACAAAAAATAAAAATTGTTTCAAATTTATCTCCCTGCATTGCCCACTCCCCCTTCCATTACCTGGGCCCGACACAGCAGTCGGCACCCCTGATTGGGCTTGACTAAAATGCATGCATTGGCCAATTTTTTAAGTACTGCGCATGTGTTCTGATTGTTACAGCACTCAGCCGCAGAACAAATTTGGTTGCAAAGAGGTTGGATTTTAGTGGGCGCTCATTGAAGGTAAGAGGGTGTGGCTAGGCAGATGCGGTCATGTCACAACTGCTCACACAGTACACCATTGGAGAAACAGCACCTGACATAAAGCTGGTGCAACGATGGTGCATCTAAAGAAGCACTGGGACGGATTTCCACAGGTGAACATACATGTCAAGTTGTTTGTGACATATGTGCTGGCTTCTTTACACGGTAATCAGCAGTCACTGTAGCATGGGACACAGGCACAGACATGTGTGCTGCAGCGGTTGCTGATCCAAGGGTGAGGAAGCCAGCACATATGTTACATACAACTTGACATGTATTTTTATATGTTTTTTTTATATGTGTTTATAATCAGGTCCTATAACCATAACACATGTAAATGATGTTTAACTAGTACCGCTTCTTTACTAAAGTCCTTGGTCTGACCAGGGATTTTGGACACAGTTCCAGGTCAGACCCAGTACAGATTCCTTTCCACCGTGGTGCTGACCCGAGTTACCGGAACGTTCACACTGTACCGGAACGTTCACACTACGCATGGGTGCAGTACCAGTGCTTGGAGATGACATCATCTCCTTACACCCGGAAAGCTGATCTCCCCTTGCTGTGAACTGGTAGCGGGTTGGTTACCTGTTTCCACTGCAGTTCATACGTGTCCTTTCCGTGTAAGACTAAGCTCGGCATCTAGGAAAGATTCCCGGGTGGCTGGACCAAGGTGGTGATGTTTCCACTGACAAAAATCCTGGGTTCATGTGTGCTCACCTGCAATAACCCTGGATTTTCAAGTAGGTGGAAAATGGGAATTAATTAAACTTGCAGCATTAGGAAATTGTGTTAGAGGCTAAAAGGCCATTAACAATACTTGCATAAAATCAAGATACAAAATATAAATGAAACAAGAAATGTTTTTTTTTATCTGTACAAAAAGCAATGACTAATTTATTACAGAAGCACGTAATAGCTATTACCGACTTACAATCAGCTTTTTCAAAGACGAGATTGTTTATGTTTCTATTTGATACATATTATTGACTCGAGACTGCTCATTGTAACATTTGTTTTTTGCCTGATTTTTTTTTTTCTAAAGGAAGATTGGATTTATACAGCATGCAATTATTTTGTACTACCATACTTTAGGTAACCATAGCAATAACAGTAATTTAAGAAAACAGGATTTTGGCCTAATTTTATTAATTTGATCTGGAAAAAGCTTAGAGCTGTGCTAAAGCAGCAATCCCACAGAGAAAATATATATCTATATATGCATACTGTATATACCAGGCAAATAGGCAGCACTCTTTGGACGACTTTGTAATAATAAGAAAGGAACCCAAGGTAGATGATCAATATTTCGATGCTTTACTCATGCATTTTCATCAGGATACAAAAACGCATTAAAACATTGATCATCTACCTTGAGCTCCTTTCTTATTATTACAAAGTCGTCCAGAGAGCTGCCTATTTGCCTGATATCTATTTGTCCCATCTCATGGCAAGTTGGTAACAAGGAGGGCACCAAAATGCACCAAAAGACTTTATTAATTATAATATACAAATATGGATGTTTTATCATGACCGTGCGTTCCACAAGATCTGCTTTGGTGTTTCGCAATTATGGCCATGCATTCCACACTTCACTCCCCCTTAATGTGCACGGTTTTAAAATAAAGTCTCATCCCATGCCGGCACTTAGATCCTTATTAGGATCTTTTTACCATTCATCTCAGTTGAATTTGAATAATATTCATTCACATTTATCACTTAATAAGCTAGAACACTGAAACTGTAAGTCACTTGTTGCGGTCCACTTGCGGTTCACAGTTATAAGTTCCTGCTCCAAGGACTCTGTTTAATTCTGGTTCCAGTCACGTTTTTTTTTATAAACTTATTTCTTATCAGCATTTAGATCCTTTATTAGGATCTTTCTTTCACTTACTATAGTTAAATATTTTAGTCATTCACGTTTAAAGTAAAAATATTGTGACCGGAAGTCATGTGGTGTGATCCATATGCGTTCCACCACCATAAGCTTCCGCCCCTCAGAATTTGTTTACTTCCGGTCCGGAGGAGGCAAAAGGTGGCAGCTAGTTAAACCACCCTCTCGATCTCCTGCACTTTGCAACTCTATTCAGGCACAATAGCACTCCCACAAGTCCGCCATCTCATTTGTATTTACTACCGATCACCAGTTAATATAGTTTTCTAGAACCCGGAACTGTAAGTGATGTATTTGCGTATCATATGCGTTCCACTGCGGGATTTTATACTTCTCATCACTACTCCTTCTTAGTTACCATATTTCTATGGATACCTCTTTCACTTCTTCACCACTATATGTATCTATAGACTTTCTTTATGATATATATGGTGTTTTAAATTATCACTCACAACAGGAAGTGAGGTAATAGTACACTTCCTGTTATCACAACAGGAAGTGAGGTTATAGTACACTTCCTGTTAACACAACTGGAAGTGAGGTAATAGTACACTTCCTGTTCCCTCTGCTATATAAAGCAGATCTGGAAAACAGTTAACCATCCCCTAGATGAAGTCCACAAGCTAGGATCAAACGCGTTGGACCCCATGCCTTCTGGACCCCTTTCGATGGATAGATAAGCCTTCTTTTAACTTATTTCTTGTTAATTTTCTACCTATTGGTTACCATTTGGAATATCTGTGATTAAAGAAATGGTTGTCTCTGGACCCAGTGTTTGTGCAGATAAGCTTGTTATTGTTTTTTTATCTTGTACGTGCAATACCTTTCGTTTGCCACTTGGAAAATTATATTGATGAAATTATTGATTTTATATATAAAAACCACTAGGCGCTATATTCACTCCAACGGGCTATATATATATATATATATATATATATACTGTATATAGGAACGGTATTCGCTCCAAGCTACATATGAGCAGCTGGGAGCAGAAGCATAACTATGAGAATAATCCTTTTGGCTCCAAGTATGCTTGCACACAACAAACCTATTAAAAAGGGCAACTGGGAACAGCAATTGAAAGGTTTCTTTAAATAACCATTGCAATGTATGCAAGTTTGCACATCCAGCTACACATAATATCACTAAGCTCAATATTTCCAAATCATATCCCGTGAGAGAAATGATAAATGGTAACGCATGCTGCGTTATATATATTTCAGAATGCCCTTGCAAACTGAAGCATGTGGGAAAAACTTAACACCCACTAAAAATAAGAATACAGGCGCATGTACGTAGTATTAACAATAAAGTTGATAACTACACATTTCTGAAGCATTTCAAAAATTCCCATGTATCAGAGGTCAATTGATTAAAAGCCAAAGAACTAGTACAATAGGGTCCTAGAAGAGATGACCATGAGAACAAGCTCTCCATGCATGAAATGTACTGGATTTATAACCTGAATACCCTGGTTCCAAATGGATTAAATTATAACTATGAAATAACTCCTTTTCTATAGTCTTTTATAAAAAAAAAATTCTCTTTTAGAATAATTATGAATGTTTCAATTTTATAGTCTGATTATTCAAAAAGCCTTTTTAACATTATTTATTCCCATTTCGATTAACATTTTTATAGGTTTTATTATCATTAATATTTGGATGCCTTTTTTGATTATTATTTTACCTGTATTAGATGTATAATAATGTATATGAACACATAATGTATATTAATTACCTGTTTACAGGGGACAGTACAACTGCTACTGTATCTGTATTTGTGATTGTGATTACTCAAAGTGCACGCTTAATTTCTATGTTTTAGTCTGCAATAGTGGACTACTAAAAAATGGCCACTACTAAAAATTCATATGTTACTCTGTCCTTAATAATATAGCTGCGGGGAGATGGCACTGTGACTGATTACACTTCCCGCACATGCGCACTTGAGCCGAGTGGGCATGTGATCAGCAGCATGATGTCAATTGGTGGAGATGCTACCTTGCGCCGTGACATCATCTCGTTAGCAGGAGACATGCCGATCATGTAAATAGAAAACAGAAGCAGTTTTCATGTATGCACATATAGAAATGACACTACATTGCTGTAATTGGGGCAATTTACATCACTTTACAGGGTATAAATAGGGAAAACTGGGCAGACAGCCATTACACTCCTGATGAAGTCTGGGTCAACATTGCTACTCAGACTAAACATATTGGGCAGTATTCAAATGATATATCACGCCCAATCTCCTTTCTAAAGTGATCTCCTTTATCGCGCATATCATGTCCAGAGTAATTGGGTTTAGCCGCGTAAAGGATTGGGCAACCTCGCTACCCCGGAGGTAGTGAGCCGAAATGATTATACCACGCCCATCAGCAGAAACAGAACGGGTGTGGAAGGGGGTGAAAAGAATTGAATACCGCCCATTGAGTGACACGGACTGACCTAATTACCTACTAAAACTGGGATATTGAAAGACTTCCAGATAAGCTATTCTTAATTGTTTAAATTGTACGGGCATTTATGTTATTTATAAATAAATTGTGTTTTTATTGTATTACACTATTGCGGTTCACTTCTAACCCTTATGTTTGAGTTGTCATCTTGGGATAGAGATCTTGTGAGTATACATCATGGGATGTGAAGAGAGAGAGGATACCTTCAGATGACACCCTTAAGGGTTGGTTACACCCTATAACTAGAACACAGGCATTTGAAGAGTGTCTTTGTACACCTTATATGGTACTATTTCATTCTAAAGGTGTTATAAATTTGTGAAGGATTTCTCAGAATCATTATTATTGCACTAGAGGACAATAATTCTAGTAATCATTATCTCCTTATCTACTAAAACTCTCTGCATGGGAGGCAACCACGCAGTGGCGGCTCCAGAGATGGGACTGCAGCACAATCTAAATTTCAAATAGGGGAGCCACATAGAAAAAAAAAAAACGGCCAGTGAGTCCTGGCCAGTGATGTTTGGCAGCATTTGGAGTGGCAGTTGATATGGCTCCCCTATTTGAAATTTGGACTACGCTGCAGCCCCATCACTGGAGGCAAGTATGGTTTCCACATGCTAACATCTCTCAGCATGTCATATGATGGCAGAGGGAGGACAACAGTGAGTACAGAACTCAGCGGAACATTCCAAAGCTTACTACATCTGGAGCCTGATTCAGATGTGGTTGGAAGAGATATCGCTGCTGCTCTAATATGGTAATATGGTATGGCATCATGCCTCCTGCTGCATATCTGATCCAACCTGCATCCAAGGACACAATATTAGATCTTCCCTGATACCATCGGCCGGCTGCACGCAAGCCAGTTGCCCCAAGTCCTACTGAGAGATGAGGAAATCTCCATCCAATGACAAATATCCTGGCCTCGTCACTCCCCTGTAATGGAGGTGACACACCTCTGTTTGGAAAAAACGGAGGCTAACTTTGCCACCTCTCCACCCCCAATCATCTCTAGGCTGTCAATCACTGACAGTCTGATGCCGGACTGCTTCCGACGTCACAGAATGGGTCCTTCACATGCACAAAGTACTGATATTCTGTACTTTGCGCAACACAATGCAACTCCATTCACATCTGAATAACCCCCCCCCTTGTGCCATGTGACTGTGGTAGTCCATGACCCTGAAGTGAACTGTAAGTCATTAATTGCAGCCTGAATAAAACAAATCAAGGGAACATGGTAAATACTAACATTCTTCATATAGATGGCCACAGTCATTTTTGCTGAGAAAAACACCACATAATCAGACTGATTTAAAAGCTACAATTCTGACCCCAATATAACTGTAAATACGCTAAAACAAAAATAATAAATTCAAATATTAAGAACCATGCAAAATATTATTTTTTCGCGATAAATTTACCACTGTACACCTATTGTATTAGAATTAGAGATGAGCGCCGGAAATTTTTCGGGTTTTGTGTTTTGGTTTTGGGTTCGGTTCCGCGGCCGTGTTTTGGGTTCGACCGCGTTTTGGCAAAACCTCACCGAATTTTTTTTGTCGGATTCGGGTGTGTTTTGGATTCGGGTGTTTTTTTCAAAAAACCCTAAAAAACAGCTTAAATCATAGAATTTGGGGGTAATTTTGATCCCAAAGTATTATTAACCTCAAAAAACATAATTTACACTCATTTTCAGCCTATTCTGAACACATCACACCTCACAATATTATTTTTAGTCCTAAAATTTGCACCGAGGTCGCTGTGTGAGTAAGATAAGCGACCCTAGTGGCCGACACAAACACCGGGCCCATCTAGGAGTGGCACTGCAGTGTCACGCAGGATGGCCCTTCCAAAAAACCCTCCCCAAACAGCACATGACGCAAAGAAAAAAAGAGGCGCAATGAGGTAGCTGACTGTGTGAGTAAGATTAGCGACCCTAGTGGCCGACACAAACACCGGGCACATCTAGGAGTGGCACTGCAGTGTCACGCAGGATGTCCCTTCCAAAAAACCCTCCCCAAACAGCACATGACGCAAAGAAAAAAAGAGGCGCAATGAGGTAGCTGTGTGAGTAAGATTAGCGACCCTAGTGGCCGACACAAACACCGGGCCCATCTAGGAGTGGCACTGCAGTGTCACGCAGGATGTCCCTTCCAAAAAACCCTCCCCAATCAGCACATGATGCAAAGAAAAAGAAAAGAAAAAAGAGGTGCAAGATGGAATTATCCTTGGGCCCTCCCACCCACCCTTATGTTGTATAAACAAAACAGGACATGCACACTTTAACCAACCCATCATTTCAGTGACAGGGTCTGCCACACGACTGTGACTGATATGACGGGTTGGTTTGGACCCCCCCCAAAAAAGAAGCAATTAATCTCTCCTTGCACAAACTGGCTCTACAGAGGCAAGATGTCCACCTCATCTTCACCCTCCGATATATCACCGTGTACATCCCCCTCCTCACAGATTATCAATTCGTCCCCACTGGAATCCACCATCTCAGCTCCCTGTGTACTTTGTGGAGGCAATTGCTGCTGGTCAATGTCTCCGCGGAGGAATTGATTATAATTCATTTTAATGAACATCATCTTCTCCACATTTTCTGGATGTAACCTCGTACGCCGATTGCTGACAAGGTGAGCGGCGGCACTAAACACTCTTTCGGAGTACACACTTGTGGGAGGGCAACTTAGGTAGAATAAAGCCAGTTTGTGCAAGGGCCTCCAAATTGCCTCTTTTTCCTGCCAGTATAAGTACGGACTGTGTGACGTGCCTACTTGGATGCGGTCACTCATATAATCCTCCACCATTCTATCAATGTTGAGAGAATCATATGCAGTGACAGTAGACGACATGTCCGTAATCGTTGTCAGGTCCTTCAGTCCGGACCAGATGTCAGCATCAGCAGTCGCTCCAGACTGCCCTGCATCACCGCCAGCGGGTGGGCTCGGAATTCTGAGCCTTTTCCTCGCACCCCCAGTTGCGGGAGAATGTGAAGGAGGAGATGTTGACAGGTCGCGTTCCGCTTGACTTGACAATTTTGTCACCAGCAGGTCTTTCAACCCCAGCAGACCTGTGTCTGCCGGAAAGAGAGATCCAAGGTAGGCTTTAAATCTAGGATCGAGCACGGTGGCCAAAATGTAGTGCTCTGATTTCAACAGATTGACCACCCGTGAATCCTTGTTAAGCGAATTAAGGGCTGCATCCACAAGTCCCACATGCCTAGCGGAATCGCTCCGTGTTAGCTCCTTCTTCAATGCCTCCAGCTTCTTCTGCAAAAGCCTGATGAGGGGAATGACCTGACTCAGGCTGGCAGTGTCTGAACTGACTTCACGTGTGGCAAGTTCAAAGGGCATCAGAACCTTGCACAACGTTGAAATCATTCTCCACTGCACTTGAGACAGGTGCATTCCATCTCCTATATCGTGCTCAATTGTATAGGCTTGAATGGCCTTTTGCTGCTCCTCCAACCTCTGAAGCATATAGAGGGTTGAATTCCACCTCGTTACCACTTCTTGCTTCAGATGATGGCAGGGCAGGTTCAGTAGTTTTTGGTGGTGCTCCAGTCTTCTGTACGTGGTGCCTGTACGCCGAAAGTGTCCCGCAATTTTTCTGGCCACCGACAGCATCTCTTGCACGCCCCTGTCGTTTTTTAAAAAATTCTGCACCACCAAATTCAAGGTATGTGCAAAACATGGGACGTGCTGGAATTTGCCCATATTTAATGCACACACAATATTGCTGGCGTTGTCCGATGCCACAAATCCACAGGAGAGTCCAATTGGGGTAAGCCATTCCGCGATGATCTTCCTCAGTTGCCGTAAGAGGTTTTCAGCTGTGTGCGTATTCTGGAAAGCGGTGATACAAAGCGTAGCCTGCCTAGGAAAGAGTTGGCGTTTGCGAGATGCTGCTACTGGTGCCGCCGCTGCTGTTCTTGCGGCGGGAGTCCATACATCTACCCAGTGGGCTGTCACAGTCATATAGTCCTGACCCTGCCCTGCTCCACTTGTCCACATGTCCGTGGTTAAGTGGACATTGGGTACAACTGCATTTTTTAGGACACTGGTGAGTCTTTTTCTGACGTCCGTGTACATTCTCGGTATCGCCTGCCTAGAGAAGTGGAACCTAGATGGTATTTGGTAACGGGGGCACACTGCCTCAATAAATTGTCTAGTTCCCTGTGAACTAACGGCGGATACCGGACGCACGTCTAACACCAACATAGTTGTCAAGGACTCAGTTATCCGCTTTGCAGTAGGATGACTGCTGTGATATTTCATCTTCCTCGCAAAGGACTGTTGAACAGTCAATTGCTTACTGGAAGTAGTACAAGTGGGCTTACGACTTCCCCTCTGGGATGACCATCGACTCCCAGCGGCAACAACAGCAGCGCCAGCAGCAGTAGGCGTTACACGCAAGGATGCATCGGAGGAATCCCAGGCAGGAGAGGACTCGTCAGACTTGCCAGTGACATGGCCTGCAGGACTATTGGCATTCCTGGGGAAGGAGGAAATTGACACTGAGGGAGTTGGTGGGGTGGTTTGCGTGAGCTTGGTTACAAGAGGAAGGGATTTACTGGTCAGTGGACTGCTTCCGCTGTCACCCAAAGTTTTTGAACTTGTCACTGACTTATTATGAATGCGCTGCAGGTGACGTATAAGGGAGGATGTTCCGAGGTGGTTAACGTCCTTACCCCTACTTATTACAGCTTGACAAAGGGAACACACGGCTTGACACCTGTTGTCCGCATTTCTGGTGAAATACCTCCACACCGAAGAGCTGATTTTTTTGGTATTTTCACCTGGCATGTCAACGGCCATATTCCTCCCACGGACAACAGGTGTCTCCCCGGGTGCCTGACTTAAACAAACCACCTCACCATCAGAATCCTCCTGGTCAATTTCCTCCCCAGCGCCAGCAACACCCATATCCTCCTCATCCTGGTGTACTTCAACACTGACATCTTCAATCTGACTATCAGGAACTGGACTGCGGGTGCTCCTTCCAGCACTTGCAGGGGGCATGCAAATAGTGGAAGGCGCATGCTCTTCACGTCCAGTGTTGGGAAGGTCAGGCATCGCAAACGACACAATTGGACTCTCCTTGTGGATTTGGGATTTCAAAGAACGCACAGTTCTTTGCGGTGCTTTTGCCAGCTTGAGTCTTTTCAGTTTTCTAGCGAGAGGCTGAGTGCTTCCATCCTCATGTGAAGCTGAACCACTAGCCATGAACATAGGCCAGGGCCTCAGCCGTTCCTTGCCACTCCGTGTGGTAAATGGCATATTGGCAAGTTTACGCTTCTCCTCCGACAATTTTATTTTAGGTTTTGGAGTCCTTTTTTTTCTGATATTTGGTGTTTTGGATTTGACATGCTCTGTACTATGACATTGGGCATCGGCCTTGGCAGACGACGTTGCTGGCATTTCATCGTCTCGGCCATGACTAGTGGCAGCAGCTTCAGCACGAGGTGGAAGTGGATCTTGATCTTTCCCTAATTTTGGAACCTCAACTTTTTTGTTCTCCATATTTTATAGGCAGAACTAAAAGGCACCTCAGGTAAACAATGGAGATGGATGGATTGGATACTAGTATACAATTATGGACGGACTGCCACGGTTAGGTGGTATAAAAAAACCACGGTTAGGTGGTATATATTATAATAATAATACAATTATGGATGGACGGACTGCCTGCCGACTGCCGACACAGAGGTAGCCACAGCCGTGAACTACCGCACTGTACACTGGTTGATAAAGAGATAGTAGTATACTCGTAACAACTAGTATGACACTATGACGACGGTATAAAGAATGAAAAAAAAACCACGGTTAGGTGGTATATATTATAATAATAATACAATTATGGATGGACGGACTGCCTGCCGACTGCCGACACAGAGGTAGCCACAGCCGTGAACTACCGCACTGTACACTGGTTGATAAAGAGATAGTAGTATACTCGTAACAACTAGTATGACACTATGACGACGGTATAAAGAATGCAAAAAAAACCACAGTTAGGTGGTATATATTATAATAATAATACAATTATGGATGGACGGACTGCCTGCCGACTGCCGACACAGAGGTAGCCACAGCCGTGAACTACCGCACTGTACACTGGTTGATAAAGAGATAGTAGTATACTCGTAACAATTAGGATGACACTATGACGGTATAAAGAATGAAAAAAAAACCACGGTTAGGTGGTAGGTATATAATAATAAATAATACAATTCTGGTCGGACGGACTGCCTGCCGTGTGCCGACACAGAGGTAGCCACAGCCGTGAACTACCGCACTGTACACTGGTTGATAAAGAGATAGTAGTATACTCGTAACAATTAGGATGACACTATGACGGTATAAAGAATGAAAAAAAAACCACGGTTAGGTGGTAGGTATATAATAATAAATAATACAATTCTGGTCGGACGGACTGCCTGCCGTGTGCCGACACAGAGGTAGCCACAGCCGTGAACTACCGCACTGTACACTGGTTGATAAAGAGATAGTAGTATACTCGTAACAATTAGGATGACACTATGACGGTATAAAGAATGAAAAAAAAACCACGGTTAGGTGGTAGGTATATAATAATAAATAATACAATTCTGGTCGGACGGACTGCCTGCCGTGTGCCGACACAGAGGTAGCCACAGCCGTGAACTACCGCACTGTACACTGGTTGATAAAGAGATAGTAGTATACTCGTAACAATTAGGATGACACTATGACGGTATAAAGAATGAAAAAAAAACCACGGTTAGGTGGTAGGTATATAATAATAAATAATACAATTCTGGTCGGACGGACTGCCTGCCGTGTGCCGACACAGAGGTAGCCACAGCCGTGAACTACCGCACTGTACACTGGTTGATAAAGAGATAGTAGTATACTCGTAACAATTAGGATGACACTATGACGGTATAAAGAATGAAAAAAAAACCACGGTTAGGTGGTAGGTATATAATAATAAATAATACAATTCTGGTCGGACGGACTGCCTGCCGTGTGCCGACACAGAGGTAGCCACAGCCGTGAACTACCGCACTGTACTGTGTCTGCTGCTAATATAGACTGGTTGATATTTAAAGAGATATTAGTAGTATACAACAATACTATACTGGTGGTCAGGCACTGGTCACCACTCCTGCAGCAAAAGTGTGCACTGTTAATTAATATAATTGTACTCCTGGCTCCTGCTAACAACCTGCAGTGCTCCCCAGTCTCCCCCACAATTAATTATAAGCTTTTAATTTATACATTGATGACTGTGCAGCACACTGGGCTGAGCTGAGTGCACACAGACTGAGTCACACTGTGTGACTGACTGTGCTGTGTATCGTTTTTTTTTTCAGGCAGAGAACGGATATAGCAGAGAGAAGTGAACGGATATATTATATTAAATAAAAGTTAACTAGCAACTGCACTGGTCACTGACTGTGGTAAACTAACTCTGTCTGCGACTCTGCACAATCTCTCTCTATCTAATCTATCTATCTCTATTCTAATGGAGAGGACGCCAGACACGTCCTCTCCCTATCAATCTCAATGCACGAGTGAAAATGGCGGCGACGCGCGGCTCCTTATATAGAATCCGAGTCTCGCGAGAATCCGACAGCGTCATGATGACGTTCGGGCGCGCTCGGGTTAACCGAGCAAGGCGGGAAGATCCGAGTCGCTCGGACCCGTGGAAAAAAAAGTGAAGTTCGTGCGGGTTCGGATTCAAAGAAACCGAACCCGCTCATCTCTAATTAGAATCAGATGTATTAGTCACCTGGAACCCCAATAATCCCTCTCCTTGCACTGGTACAGGTAGCTTTATGCATTCTACATCCAGATGCATGGATACCATTTTAATTAAGCCTGTATGGTTTGAAAGTTCTGCCCGGGAGTGTATATAACTGGTCAACCCTCAAGCTAAGTCAGATCATTTGCATACAGCATACAGTATAATGATTTTTCAATATTATGTCCTGGGTCCCAAAAAAATATTATGTCCTGGGTCCCAAAAAAATATTATGTCCTGGGTACAAAAAAAAAAACAGTGGCACACAGGAACCTAGAGAACCTACAGATGGGGCTTAATTAGGAGGTGGAATAAATCACATCAATGCAAGTAGTGGGCTGTAAAAGCACTAACATTCTGGGAAGAATTAGAACTAAATACCGTAGAAATACAGTACTTCTATTTTTGTTCTATTACTACATGTTAATCATGGAAAGTTTTATCCTTCCAGCACTGCCGGGATTTGAGTTCATGAAAAGGACGCTGTAATTTAAATAGATGAATAATAAAAAGATAACACGTGCAGATTAATAATTGCAAAATGCTGGTTTCTATTACCTGTGATAATAAGATGTTGGTTACTATATTCATGTAACAAAAATGGAGGGTGACCACAAATGTGTGTAATACTAGACACAAAGACAACCAACACAACTATCCTACTTACAGCATTAAAGTAAAAGGTTATATTAGATAGGAAGGTACTGGCTGATATAGGATCCATGGAGCCTAGTCATAAATAAGCCCTAATGCCCTCAAATAATTAATAAGTCTCATAGTTATTTGTGTTGGTAACAAATGTCTTGTAACAATTCAGTATTGCTCCAGTACTAGGAAATCTGCTTGGAAAGCAGTTGCGCCTCAATTAATTTTTGCACTGTGGGGACTAATACCATCTAAATATGGCTTTTATGCCCGCAATCAAGCCTCAAAAACGTTCAGTTTTCAGATGTTGCTAAGTAAACATATTCCACATCGGGATAATAAATGTGTTCACCTGTACAGGTTGAGTATCCCATATCCACATATTCCGAAATACGGAATATTCCGAAATACAGACTTTTTTGAGTGAGAGTGAGATAGTGAAACCTTTGTTTTTTGATGGCTCAGTGTACACAAACTTTGTTTAATACACAAAGTTATTAAAAATATTGTATTAAATGTCCTTCAGGCTGTGTGTATAAGGTGTATATGAAACATAAATGAATTGTGTGAATGTAGACACACTTTGTTTAATGCACAAAGTTATAAAAAATATTGGCTAAAATTACCTTCAGGCTGTGTGTATAAGGTGTATATGTAACATAAATGTATTCTGTGCTTAGATTTAGGTCCCATCACCCATGATATCTCATTATGGTATGCAATTATTCCAAAATACGGAAAAATCCCATATCCAAAATACCTCTGGTCCCAAGCATTTTGGATAAGGGAGACTCAACCTGTATTAATAAGCCCTATATACAGAACACTACAATGATATAATAGAGATGTGCAGCAGGCACTTTTCGTGTTTTGTGTTTTGGTTTTGGATCTGGTTCCATCCTCATGTTTTGGATCTGGTTTGGCTTTGCCAAAAACAACCCTTTCGTGTTTTGGTTTTGGATCTGGATGATTTCAAAAAAACACATAAAAACAGCTAAAATCACAGAATTTGGGGGTAATTTTGATCCTACGGTATTATTAACCTCAATAACATTCATTTCCAGTCTATTCTGAACACCTCATACCTCACAATATTGTTTTTAGGCCAAAAGGTTGCACAGAGGTGGCTGTATGACTTAGCTAAGCGACACAAGTGTGCGGCACAAACATCTGGCCCATCTAGGAGTGACACTGCAGTGGCAGACAGGATGGCAGATTAAAAAACTAGGCCCCAAACAGCACATCATGCAAAGAAGAAAAAGAGGTGTAATGAGGTAGCTGCATGACTAAGCTAAGCGACACAAGTGTGCGGCACAAACATCTGGCCCATCCAGGAGTGGCACTGCAGTTGCAGACAGGATGGCACTTAAAAAAACTAAGCCCCAAACAGTACATCATGCAAAGAAGTAAAAGAGGTGCAATGAGGTAGCTGTATGACTAAGCTAAGTGACACAAGTCTGCGGCACAAACATCTGGCCCATCTAGGAGTGGCACTACAGTTGCAGACAGGATGGCACTTAAAAAAACTAGGCCCCAAACAGCACATCATGCAAAGAAGAAAAAGAGGTGCAATGAAGTAGCTGTATGACTAAGCTAAGCGATGCAAGTGTGCAGCACAAACAACATGGGACGTGCTGGAATTTGCCCAAATGTAATACACGCACAATATTGGTGGCACAGGAGAGCGAACCCCTAAACCACACACACACACACACAGCTATTATAATAATATGCAGCACAGGCAAGCGTACCCCTACACCACACAGGGCAAACCCTGTAAAAATGATATTTGCATTAAATGTTAATATCCCCTTTATTTAGAGTAAATATTATACAGCACAGGACACTACCACTGGTCTGATGCAGGACAACACAGCGACACTGTAAGAGACTTTTTATACAGCAGCACTGGACATATGATAGCAGAGGACACCACCACTGTGGCTGGTCACTGGACTGACTGATGAACAGGACACTACCACTGGTCTGATGCAGGACAACACAGCAACACTGTAAGGGACTTATACAGCAGCACTGGAAATATGGCAGCAGAGGACACCACCACTGTGACTGGTCACTGGACTGACTGATGCACAGGACACTATCACTGGTCTGTTACAGGACAACACAGCGACACTGTAAGGGACTTATTATACAGCAGCACTGGACATATGGCAGCAGAGGACACCACCACTGTAACTGGTCACTGGACTGACTGATGCACAGGACACTACCACTGGTCTGATGCAGGACAATACAGCGACACTGTAAGGGACTTATTATACAGCAGCACTGGACATATGGCTGCAGAGGACACCACCACTGTGATTGGTCACTGGACTGACTGATGCAGAAGAAACTACCACTGGTCTGATGTAGGACAACACAGCAACACTGTAAGGGACTTATACAGCAGCACTGGAAATATGGCAGCAGAGGACACCACCACTGTGACTGGTCACTGGACTGATTGATGCAGCTAAGACACTACACTGGACTGATCAGCACAAGACAGCACTAGAATTGCGACCCCACTTTCCCGCCCACACAGACACTGAGGACGGAGACACGTCCTCTGACCACACTCTCCAGGACTGGAGTGAAAATGGCGGCAATGCGTGGTTCCTTATATGGTATCCAAACCCCACGAGAATACGACAGCAGGTTTGATGATGTGTTGCCTCATTCTGGTTTCTGAGTCAGGCGGGAAAACCCGAGCCAGGCTCGGATCCGGCCTCGGGTCGTCAAGTTCGGTAGAGTTTCACAGTACTGTACATGAGTGGCAGATGTGAGAAAGCATTAGGGGGCTTCTCTGTTCACAAGACAGATGAGTCTGTCATTAGCCTATTTTAGCAAATAAATCCTAAATCCCAGCTGCGCCTTTGGACCAGGCCCCATTTCATATCACTGGATATAAGGTAGAGAAGCTCTAAATCTGCACAAACTTTCAGAAAGTGATCTCTCAGAAAATGGATGGGACCGATTTACGGCAGGCCCTAATCTTATAATATTTTATTATTATTTACAGGTTGATCAGTTTTATATTGAGATGTTTGGGGCTAATTCAGTAAGGATAGCAAATTCTGCCAATCAGCAGAATTTGCTATGCTTTTGCTCGCATGCTGGGGGCCGCCCATCTTACTGACCGGTGCCTGCCCCTGTTCGACAAGCAGAAATTTGGATCATTTCTCAAATTCTGCTTGTCAGCAGAAACTAAAGACTTTGCTGCGGCCGCAGAAGTCCCGGCACCATTTTACCTGTCACGGCGGCTGCGTGTGACATCACGCAGACATCACGGCGGCTGCGTGTGACATCACACAGACACCGCGACCATGCCCCGACACACCTCCGTTTGCAACGCTCCATCTCCTTCCTGGAAGTGGAGCGTTGCAGCCCTGCGCCCCGCGACCGCCTCTGCCTGATTGACAGGCAGATGCGATCGCATTTTCTGAGCTCCCCCGCAGAAAGTGCGGGCGCATGTACCCGTGGGCCCATCGCAAAATTTCCGGTTGGATCGCGATTTGCAATCCAACCTGAATTATCCCCATAATTTGCAATTTTTGCACTGTTTCAATATTCACATCATGGTAAACTCTGATCATCAATGCTATCTAACAGTGTAGGGCTCCCTGATAACCTACTAAATTAAATCAAACAGAGGGAATTTGGGGATTGGTATATTGATCATAACAGCATTACTCCACACCACTATAATTACATTTACAATGGTACTCTCTCTACTAATTAATTTTTAAGTATTGTAATAAGAGAGAACAAAATACACTTATAGCAATTAGATGAAGATTAAGCATGGCAAAACGTGAATGCAAACAATAATTGTTGCATTTAAAATGACTGTTTCTTCTTACTGTGTTAAACAGAGTACCTGGAGGTATTTGTTTTTTTAATAATGTAAAATAATTATTGCTACATGTAGCCACTAAAATGGGCTGGCTACCCCCTCTGAGAGCTGACTACATGGGATGGCCACACCCTCTAAGAACTGACTACATAGGCCGGCTACCCCCTCTGAAAGGTGACTACATGGGCTGGCCACACCCTCTAAGAACTGACTGCTGGCTACCCCCTCTGAGAGCTGACTACATGGGCTGGCCACACCCTCTAAGAACTGACTACATAGGCCGGCTACCCCCTCTGAGAGGTGACTACATGGGCTGGCCACACCCTCTAAGAACTGACTGCTGGCTACCCCCTCTGAGAGGTGACTACATGGGCTAACCACACTCTCTAAGAACTGACTACATAGGCCGGCTACCCCCTCTGAGAGGTGACTACATGGGCTGGCTACACCCTCTGAGAGCTTACTATTTGGGCTGTTCACACCCTCTGAGAGCTCACTACATGGACCACCAACACCCTGTTAGAGCTGACTACATGTGCCGGCCACACCCTGTTAGAGGTGACTACATGGGCCGGCCACACCCTGTTAGAGCTGGCTACATGGGCCGGCCACACCCTCTGAGAGCTCACTACATGGACTGACCACACCCTGTTAGAGCTGACTACATGGGCTGGCCACACCCTCTGAGAGCTCACTACATGGACCACCAACACCCTGTTAGAGCTGACTACATGTGCCGGCCACACCCTGTTAGAGCTGACTACATGGGCCGGCCACACCCTATTAAAGCTGGCTACATGGGCCGGCCACACCCTCTGAGAGCTCACTACATGGACTGACCACACCCTTTTAGAGCTGACTACATGGGCCGGCCACACCCTCTGAGAGCTCACTACATGGACCAGCCACACTCTCTGAGACATGACTGCGTGCGCTAGCCACACCCTCCGAATACTGACTATGTATACCAGGCCACACCCCTTGAGAGCTGACTACATGCACTTGCCATGCTTCTACTGTACATGCCCCCTGAATTGTGTATATATAATCTACAGTAGTCACTATAGGCTTCTTGTGTAGTAAATTAAGAAATATCCAGGTGAAAAAGTTACTGATAGAGCAGGAGCATAGCCCTAATGATTTCTATAGCTGGAAGCTATGATATATCTTTTTAATATGTGGGTTCACTTCTTCTCTGAAAGAAGTGTAACCCCTATTATGGATATTCTTGCCTTACTCTTCATGTTCTTTAGTGATATACATCTCCAGTTTTAGTGACACATTACATCATAATCTCCAGTGAGGTGTACAGTGCATTTTCAGCATAACATTGGAAAACATCAGTTTTTATATAGCTTTTAACCTAGTTTTTTTTATTTAACAATATTAAATTATTAATTTCACACACCATGTAATATGATCCACTATTCCCAGCATTCTATTTATATTATATAATGCATGCATCAGTAATCCCATCTAACATGGTGGAGTTAATCTGTAAGGAAATATAAAATATAGATCTCATTCACAGGTAATTGTGATGTTTTCATTCACCATAAATAATTAATAATGAGAAATGTAAAGAAAGAAAGGGCTGTTTAGTAAATCTTTTCAGAACACTTACATATACTGTATGTATCTAGAAAAGGCTAAATCACTTTAGAAGGATAAATGTTAGTACATTTTGTAGATTTACACAATTCAAATTGATTTCTGCACCCCAGAGTGTAAAGTATAGTCTACTACACCTGTACAGTACTTGCAGTATTTCTACAGAATAAACACACTAAATAATGCATAAAATAAAACCCAATCATTAAAGCTCCAGACATACACAGTTGGCCCTGGCTGACAAATTTACTAGTAGCATTTGCTCCTAAGAGCTTCATGTTTCAGTTCCACACAGGCTGCACTGTCTATAGTCACTTCCTCCAGACTTAAAGGTTTGTTATTTATTATTTATGAGCATGATGTAGAATGTGGAGCACGATATAGCTGGTGTACAATTACATGACTGCATAATACCTATAAGTAGAGTGGGAGCAGGGACCAAGCACATTGTCACTGGTCAGTTTTTAAACAGATTTTTTTTATTTATATATCCAACATCAGTACAGATACAATCAGTGGTGGCTCCCAATCATCTGTTATTAGTGTCACCCATCTCCATGGTAAAATGCACTGTGTGATTGTAGCAGGTGAGGCACCTGTTTTAAAACAGCTAACATTATACTTACATTATCAACATTTTAAAAGACCTGACAGGGACCATGAAAGCTCTACACAAGATTTACCCAAACCACACTTTAAACTGACCAAATCTGGCCAGCCACATCCAATGAGGTTCCACTCACTGTTAGAATATGGAAAAAGCACAGTTCAGAATATTCTGTTGAGGATAGCTCTACTGGCTACAATCAGTCTCCTGGCAACCAGTCAGATGTGCAGACCTGGATTCCTTGTTCTTGATTGCTGCAGCCGAGATCAGAGTCTTGTTGGTTCCTGGACCTGTGTTCTTTGGCTGTTCAGCC